>NW_028318478.1:1941428-2265000 GCF_062004578.1 Staurois parvus | reverse complement strand
GCATCTTGCAGTGAGTGCCTCTCCATTCTTCCTCCATACTCTGGGTCCTTGGTTTCCAAATGAGATGCAAAAGTTGCTCTCATCAGAAAAGAGAACTTTGGACCACTGAGCAACAAACCAGGTCTGTTTTTCTTTAGCCCAGGTAAGACGCTTCTGACGTTGTTTGTTGTTCAGGAGCGGCTTGACAAGAGGAATACGACATTTGAAGCCCATGTCCAGGATCCGTCTGTGTGTGGTGGCTCTTGATGCACTGACTCCAGCCTCAGTCCACTCCTTGTGAAAGTCCCCAACACTTTTGAATGGCCTTTTCCTGACAATCCTCTCCGGGCTGCGGTCATCACTGCTGCTTGTGCACCTTTTGCTTCCACACTTTTCCCTTCCACATAACTTTCTATTAATGTGCTTTGATACAGCACTTTAGGAACATCCAACTTCTTTTGCAATTACCTTTTGAGGCTTTCCCTCCTTTTGGAGGATGTCAGTTATGGTTTTCTGCACAACTGTCAGGTCAGCAGTCTTTCCCATGATTGTGATTCCTACTGAACCAGACTGAGGGACCATTTAAAGGCTCAGGAACCCTTTGCAGGTTCTATGGCTTAATTAGCTGATTAAAGTGGGACACTTTGAGCCTAGAACAATATTCTAATTTTCTGAGATTGTGGATTTGGGGTTTTCATGAGCTGTAAGCCATAATCATCACAATAATGACAAATCACGGCTTGAACTATCTTGCTTTGCATGTAATGAGTCTATCTCATATATTAGTTTCATCTTTTAAGTTGCATTACTGAAATAAATGAACTTTTGCACGATATTCTAATTTTTCGAGTTTCACCTGTATATACATACACACATATATACACACACACACACACACACACACACACACACACACACACACACACACACACACACACACACACACACACACCATAATTTGCAGATGCTGTACGTTTCACAAAATCTAATCAATCAATATACACTTACTGGGATTTTTTTTTAACCAAAGACATGTAGCAGAATACATTTTGGGCTACATTTATGAAGAAATTTGATCTTTAAAATGTTTTTTCTTTACTGGCTATGTTTTATAGCTGAAAGTAATTTTTTTTTCAAAATGTACTGTCTATGTTTATATAATAAAAAAAAAAAACAGTGGCGATCAAATACCACCAAAGGAAATATTTATTTGTGTGAAAAGAATGATATAAATTTCATTAGCGTACAGTGTTGCAGGACCGAGCAATTACTAGTTAAAGTAGCAAAGTGCTAAACAGCAAAAAATGGCCATGAAGAGGGTAAAACCTTCTGGGACTCAAGAGGTTAATGCAGCATGCAGGAAGAGGGTAACAAAGTGTGCGGATACTTCCATAGAACAGTGAGTAGTAAATAAGCAGCTTTCAAGGAAAAGATAAGTATGCAGTCTCCTTTTTGCACTTGTGTGCTACATTCAAGCGACCATGTGCTGAGAGTGTCACTTTAAGATGTTAAAGCTGAAATTTTAGTGACAGGGTTCATATTTTCCTTAGGTAAGCCTGGATGAGTGAACATCAAGGCCTTGATCATCAGGCATTTGGTGAATTTGCATATTGCATGTATAAAAGGAGTGCAGCGCTAAGATTCAAATGAAAGGCTAAATCAATAAAAGTATATATATAATGAATAGTATAGCAAATAAAAAGTTCATAAAAGTTCATATAATGATAATGGTGTTAAAGGATCCCAACCGCAGCGATAATTAAATGCTTGTGCTTTGAAGGTATAGTAAGAATGCGCACTCACCAGATGCGCAATGAATATGCGCATATAAATATATCCAATACGGTCCACTTTAGAGAACGGGATATGCCAGGCGTGTGGTTAACTTCCTTCATGATATTATACAGCACAGCAGAAGCTCTTGGGTTGGATAGATGGTCAGCTCATCCAGAGGTCCCCTTTAAGGATGGATGGGTCTGCAGCCTGTATTACAGGGACTCCCTCCTCTGGGTACTTGAATGGGCCAGACTCAAAAGTAGGCTCTGTGAATCAGTAGCTCCATATAGGAGCCAAACAAAAAGTGCCCATAGTGTAGTATTTAAAATTGTAATAATTTATTCCATGGAAATATAGGTTTAAAAGCAAATAAAACATGACAGTATTGCAGATTTAAGCAGCACTGACCAAAATTAAAGATGGCCACCGGACCTTCACGAGGCTCCGGAGGCGTGACGTCACGGTGTATTGGCTCCTCCTAAAGCTTTTTGCGCCACGCACGTCCTCAGAGGGGAGATTTATTTGGTATACTATTCATTATATATATATATATATATATATATATTTTTATTGATTTAGCCTTTCATTTGAATCTTAGCACTGCACTCCTTTTATACATTTAGAAATAGACTCCATTGATGATGAAAGTGATTGGACAGTTGCCTTGCTGCAGAATTCTACACTGTCCCAAATATTTTGTTCTGCTCAGATAACTCCACTTCTACCCTAAGTAGTGAGTCTCATTACTCTACTTAACATTTACCTTGAGCATTATCTTATCTCATCAAGATATTGACATTATGATACTGCAATTATATCAGCAGTTCTGAAAACCATTAATGCCAATACATGTCAACCAAGAAAGAAACTTTGGACAGGAGAGATCATGTTACATTTTACCTCTACACAGCTACAGTATATAACTTTACTGCTCTTGGCCGGCATCCTGCTTTAGAGTATAATATACTTTACAAGTTTAATGCCCTCTAATGCTAGATAGGATTTTATTTTGTTAGAGGCTGGGTAGAAGCCTGGGATGAGTCAGCCTGGGAGTGAAGTAGAGTGAATTCACCTCCGGACAGGCTGATAGGCTTTAAAGGTCAGGGCTTCTGGAGCCCTCCCACCTTTCCAGAAACCTAGAGAACTTTCTGGAAGAGGGGCGCAGGAGGGAAGGAGGCCCAGATTTGCATGTTTAGGGGAACTTGGCCAATCCTCAGGAAGGAGGCCAGGCATGGTGGCCAAGGGTAACCCTTAAATGTGCTAGAGCCTATGCAGCAGGGGAATTGCTGGAGCCAGGTGGAAGATGGACTGAGAGAAGGCTGAAGTGTGGAGCCTGGGAGGGGGACCCAAGGACAGGAGCCTATCTACAAGAGGGAGGGTTGAAAGAAGGATCTCCACTGCCCAAAGTCTCCTTGGGAGGACACCCTGTGCAACAGGGAAGGAGCTAGACCATCATAAGGCCTGAAAGCAGCTACCAACCAATCAAGCTAACAGGACAGGACAGGACCCCCTCGGCAAGATAAAGGGAGAGGGCGGTCAGGTGCAAGACTCAACTAGTTCTTATCCGGAACTACTCAATTGTTAGCTCTTTGAATCCCTTGCCCAGGGATACCCTCAGTGCAGCCAGGTGAAGAGGAAAAATTCCTCAGGAGCCACATCAAGGGGACTACAGTGCTCCTTAAAGAGACAGTGCTATTTTCTTGATCCAGTGTACAGGTTGCTAAGACATTTGTCATCAAGTTTGTAGTTATTTGGTCATACCATATACCCCTAGACCCCATCCAAGTTGTTAACCCCTCAATAAAAAAATTTAAAAAAAAAACCAGCTCAAGGACTGGAAAATGCATGTTGCATGGCTCTGCAGAGCTTAGGAGGACCCAAACAAATCCAGCGGCTCCTGCAGGGGTAGCACTACACAAGGCTAAAAAAAATACATACACACAGTGTGTAAATCATGAGCATGCAGTGACTTTGAGGGTACAGCATTCAGAGCATCAACATAACAGCCAAGCAACTATCATTTTCAGAAAGACAGCAGCAATTGTAGCTTACATATTTCTGAGATAACAAATTCCCTATAAGGCCTTCTGGCTTTAGCTTGTATAAGAGCAGTGTGTACAGCAAGTTTTTACAGAGTATCAAGCAGCTTTCTTGAAGGGTGTAATAAACAGTGTTTAAAACGTGCAGTGCTAAGAAAAAAAAAAAAAAAACATTTTATACACAATATTTTTTATTCCATAAAAGTTTATTTAGAAGTGACAACATGGTACAGGAAAATATAAAGAAATGCACATACAGCATCAATCAGGTCATAGTTACAGCTTAAACCAAAATACAGGAAGAAACAACATGGTAGAGTGCGACACTGTGGATAACATAAGCATGGCAAATTACGGCAGAGATAGGCCTGTAGTACTCAAGGTTCAAAAATGTACAATAAACATTTTATACACAATATTTATTACACATACTGTACTAAGTGTGTTTGCAGCTTACTATTGCTCTTGATACACAAACATTTCATTTAGCCTTCTTGAAGCCTTTAATGCATCTTCCAACTCCAGTTTGTCTGGCTGTCGTACAACGCAAGCATTCGTAGGCTTTAGCAAGCTTTTAATAAACTTTGGCACTACCTGACATTTGTCAAACGCTTACTGGGGCCTGCTAGCAGCTTTTTTAAAGTGATTACTGTTTTTTTTTCTCTTTATATTCCAAATAATATAGCCCCCTGTAAAGAAAGCAATATTTACCTGTTCCTCTACCCATCCCTATGAAAGATCCTCAGCATTATCATCATCAGATTCTTAGTCCCCATTGAGCTCTCTGGTTCCCACTGCTGGTCCCTTTGTGCTGTAGTGATGTAGAGATCATGGAAGGTACCATAAACACAGAGGGGGAGAGGGGCAATGTCATCCGACACTCCTGGAAGTGTCAAGTTGAGAAAACTTTTAAGCAAAATGATTTCCTCACTTTGGAAAAGTTCAATGGCACAGGCAACAGGACAAGTAATAATTACTTTATTTACAAGGTGCACTTCTATTCAGATTTTTTTTATAAGGCTGACAGAGTCATTTTAAAGTAACATTTAGCATTAAGATCTATGAATAACATGGATCTAAAGAGTCTTCAAGGCATCAAGAAAGCTTCTCAAAGCTCAATGAGAACTTTGTAAATGCTTGCTGCACCATCTGCATTTTATTCATAACAGGTTTCCTGTGGAACTCAGTCTTCTTAAGCACCAATAACCTAGTAAAATAACTATAGAATAAAATGTGACAATAGCTTCTTTGTGCATTATGATGGTAAGTGACCAGATTCTTACCATTCATTTAGTTGGTAAAGCAGCCTGCAGCAATAGTAAAAGGTCTGATATGCAAAGCTAGCACCCTATTTTTTTTTATGTAGCACTACGCTCCCACAGGAGCTGTTTGTTTGTCGCCCCGGTTTACCCATTTCTTCTCCCCGCAGCCAGGCACAGTGTATTTTTGCAGTCAAATACATTCACACACACTTCAACTCATTGTCTTCAATAACCAGTCCAGGGGATGTTTCGCTTTTGGAGTTTATTGTAGAACTATGGAAAGGGATGGGGAATTGTAGTAGGATACTCCAAATCAGAACCATTCACACTGAGGACACTTAGTTGAACACTGTAGAAGTCCTGACTGACAGTAGATAGCAGACTTCCCTTTGTCACATATGAATATAGTGTATATTTATTGATCCATAGGACACAGAAAACACCAGGACATGAATACAGGACCTGTTAACGCGTTTCACATGATCCCATGCTTAATCATATGATTGGTTATGTTTAAGCACAAGATCGTGTGAAACGCGTTAACAGGTTCTGTATTCATGTCCTGGTGTTTTGTGTGTCCTATGGATCAATAAATACACGCTATATTCATCTATCCTCCAAGGTGCGCGGCTGACCCTTATTCCTATTGCATTGTGTGTGGTGGCGAGCCAGAGCCTGCACCTGTTGTGGATTGATCTGGATTGTTTTCCTGAGCAGTATACCTTTGTTCTTTGTCACATATAGCAGAAATTAGTTTAGAAGTGAGAAAAGTCCCTGTAGCAGCAGAAGTAGTTACAGGGCTGAGCTCCCTAACTAATAAGCCAGCCATGATAGACTGCGACAACCCAAAGGCAACGTGGCTAGACAAAGTCATTTGCAGTAGCAGCACTTGGACAGCTCCTCAGAACACTAGCCAGTGCTCCCTTTTTCTAGACCCACGCAGACTATCAGACCCCAGAGGAGGTAGCAAGCACACAGTGTCCCCAAGTTCCTCAATATCAGTACTCACAAAGTCCAAGGACAGAGTGGATTCCTCCTTCCAACCCTCCAAGCAAAATCCTCCAGAGATACCAGACAGAGCCTTGGCAGACAACTCCCCTCAATCAGCTTCCTGCAAGATCAGGGTCTCTCTCTCTCTCTCTAGCTTCAGGCTCTCAGGTTGACCCACCTGAGACCACATGGCAGCAGTTGCCAGGCGAGGCAGCCTGCCTCCGACCTGGCTTGGTGCAATCCACTCCTGGGGAATGAACCTGAACCCATGTGCTCTCAGAATATAAACATCACTCCCAGCATGCAATGGGACTGCCTTCCTCTGCAATTGGCCAGGGCTGCATCCATATTCATGCTGTCCGTTTGCCTAGCCCCTTCCCATGTCCTGGAAGACTCTCGTAGCTTCCTGAAGGTGAGCAGAACAGCACCAGAGAAGCATGAGCAGACCGAACTAATCACAGCACTCTGGTAAGCAGAATACTACACTGAATATACCTGACAGCCTCTCGTCAGCTGAGAAACACAGCTATCCTTAACCTAACTATACACATCATAGCACCTAACTAGGAGGGTGCTATATATATATATATATATATATATATATATATATATACACACATACATATATACACACACACACACACACATACATTCATACATACACACACATTTTTTGTGAACATTGCACTGCAGGAGGCATGGCTGGATTTATGGCTCAGCCGGGTCATTGACTGAACTGTTTATATCTTCAGAATTCTGATTCCAGAGATGTAAACAATGTGGCGCATGCACACTCTGAATTCACTGACTGCAGGGAATGGGAGAGAGAAGGAGCCGGAGTTGCTGTGCAGCACTGGACCAGGGGGTGAACATATCAGAAAGCATTTAGGAAGATTAATTTATTACCTAGGTTACTTTTTATCTTGACCAGGATTATTTTTAAAAAATATCTTTTTTTTAGGTCAATATGAAAAATTGCATACTCATAACATGTAGTCTTCTATAGACCCTGCAGGTAGAGCTCTAGCATCACAACATCGGCAAAAATACTTTTCAGTGGTGCTGAAGAAGCCAGCTGAATGGACTCAGGACGGAATGAAAGGGATTGCTATAGGAATAGACAGTGTTCAATTTTCAAGGTGAATTACCTGTTTGCTTCGTGTATAAGTTAAATCTTTATTCACTTTTAATAATCAAGCATGCACAAGGAAAATTGAAAAAAAAATGCTTTTTTGCTTACATATGTTATTAATATTATACAGGATTTATATAGCGCCAACAGTTTTCTCAGCGCTTTACAATATAACGGGAGACAATGCAGCAACAATACAGTTCAATACAAGAGGGATAGGAGGGCCCTGCTCCTTGGAACTTACAATCTAGGAGATATGTTTGCTTGAATGCAATGAGCATGGTGTCACATTATTCACAAGTGGACTTTATTTATTCCTCTAGTAAGTCAGCTTTAAAGTGTGTCTGAAGGTTTTTTTTTTGCTTTAAAATAACAAACATGTCATATTTACTTGCTCTGTGCAATGGTTTTGCACAGAGCAGCTTGATCCGCTTGATCAGCTTGATTCTCGGGTCCCCCTGCCGCTGCTTGTGGCCCCCTCCCCCTTGCCAAGTGCCCCCAGCACAATCTGCTTGCTCTGGGAGGCACTTGTATGTGCTCACTCCCAAGTCAGCTTTGTGTGGCTGTGTGGGACACTCAGAGCGTGGCTCAGTCCTGCCCCCCAGGGCCGGATCTAGCTTGTCTGCCGTGGGGGTGCAGTAAAATATGTCAGAGGGGCAGAGAATGGGAGATCAGCAGGGCAGAGAACTGGGGTCACTGCTGGCAGGGCAGAGGACCGGGGCTCAGATCTTTCTCCCATCCCTATACTGAACACAGCCTGGGCACAGGCACTATAGCTCTTTCTCCCCACACAGTGACCACAGAGATCAGTATAGTGTCAGTCAAGGACAGTATAGTGTCAGGCTAGGGCAGTATAGTGTCAAGTTAGGGTGGTAAACATAGGTGTGCACAGCCTATATCATTAGGTTGTGCACCCCAAAGCTCAAACACACATGTGAAAGAGAAGTGTGGAATGACTTCTGTTATGGCACAGCTGGTGAGAGGGAGATCTTTCCCATCTCCTCGCTGGCACACAGAGTGATAACACCAATGTGCACCGGGTGATTAGGGTGTGCCCAAGGTACACCCTGTGTGCACTCATATGGCGGTAAAGTATCAGATTAGGGTGGTATAGTGCTAGATTAGGGAAGCATACTGGCAGATTATAGTAGTATAGTGGCAGGTTAGGGTTGGCTTTGGGGGTGGGGGGGGGGGGGGGGAGTCAAATCTGGGGGGGGCATAGCCCACCCCAGCACCCCCCTAGATCTGACCATGCTGCCCTCACTCCCTCCTCACTGGCTGTGATTAAAAGCTATGTCTCAGCCAATGGAGAGAGAAAGACCCGGGAGATCCAAGACTTCTGTGCATAGCACTGGATGAAGATCAGGCTCAGAGAAGTATTAGGGGAGCTAGACACGGAAGGTTTTTTTACCTTTACATAGAATGCATGAAGGTAAAAAAAGCCTTCACAACCACTTCAGTCAGTCATAAAAGCAGTGAGTCTGAGACTTCAGTCTGGCAAACTTTGCCTCAAAGCAACCTGATCTGCTATGCTGCCTATCTGGTTTTGTTAGGTTTTTTTTTTTGTTGTTGATTTTGTTTTTTTTCCTTGCAATCAGTTATTACCTTTATCACCCACTTTTAACCAGCTTTTAATGACACAAACAAACAAAATGATACAGCACTTGAAAACAAATTATTGGTGGTGCTGCAGGGTTCAGTATGTTTTTTTTGATAGGGGAAATATAAAATAATGTTTGCTCTTGCTTCAAAATGTTATAAAGAAACAAAATCAATTTGACTGTTCACCAAAAAATACATTACTGGTGTACAGGATGTCAGGGATAAGTCCTGGATATGTATCACTATGGTTTGGGTTGTGGTCCCTTTAAGGGGGAGGACAAAAGAAGCACTCAGATTCTCATCCAAGCCAAGTGAGGGGGTTCTGGGGTGATCCGTTAAAAACTGAAAACTAATTTGCACTTTTCCCAGGATTATTAAGTCCTGATATGAGTCTTAGAATCCAGAGGCTTGGAGATATCTTGGGAGGAAAAGAGCCTCCAGCCCAGACTACAGGTACTTTGGACCTGAAAAGGGCAGGAAGCAGTTAACGAGCGTCGATGAGGTGTTATGTGGAACAAGACATAGTTTTGAGAGAACTGTGGGCTGTTTGGTTGCTGAGATGCTGTTGGGCTATTTGTGACCTTTTCTGGATCCCTGGAACAGGCAGGGACTGTAAACTTTGCAGTGTGATAGGTTATGTTGGCTGTGAGCTGAAACTTTATTTTTTACCAGAGTTTATGGACTAATTTGTTTGTTTAATGCTAAAGATAAGCTGATAACTAGCGACTTGTACCCCACATTACCACCCTGGCTTTTTTTAACTGGATGTCCAATACTATCTATTTTACTGTATTCATTACTAAATTATCAGGACCTATAAAGTTACAATGTGTAATGTTTAGCATTTTGGAAGAAAATAATCTGATTAAAATAAGCTGCTATCAGGTCGGCACTATGACAGCCAGTACATGGAAATACTGTATGTTCTATGAGAGGGGGGACAAACCTTTGATAATCACAGAACTGTTTTGAAAGACTTCACATAAAGTAAGCTCAGCCTTCAAGAACCACAGGGGCCATCATTATAGGTCTCAATCTGATCCCAATAGTTACTTGGCCATTAAAGTTGAAGTTTAGGCATCACTACTATGATGATCTCCACTTCCATTTCCTGTGCTGAGAGACTGCCCTGCTGCACTGTGAATACAGGGGGTTGCTTTCTCTGCATGGATGCCATTCATTAACACATTGCATTTTCTCAATTAATGCAAAGCATTCTCTAATTGGATGAGGTGGATAGGTTATGTCTTGGGCACTTGCTACAAGGCCATATCGCTAAAAATGTGTTTAGCCAATTGCTAAAGTAGGATCCATGGCAACTTGGAGGTGTAAAAGTTGACCTGAACACACCGATTCTTTTGCAACAGACAATATATATACAAATAAGACAGCAAACTGAGCATGTGCAGAGTGATTCAGTGGGTCAGTAGAGGGCCCCATGATATGCACCTGGTACCTTTTTCATAGGCTTTTTTGAGTTTGGGCAAGGACACTGGGGCCCCATGATCCCCTATTGGCCGGGGGCCTCATGAGTTGTCAGTCCTGCCCCTGGTTCTGTCGATGCCTCCTAACCTCCTCTTTCGCGCTCACACAGCACACACAGTCCTCCACCAACACCGATGGGAACACCCTGTTTTCTCCCACCTCTGCACCCTCCACAACTTCACTAACACCCCCTTCCCCCTCTCTGACCACCACCTCCTCACGTTTTCCATCTCCCCCTCCTCTAACCCCCCCCCCAAAGCATCAAACCATCACCAGCCGTAACCTCCGCAACCTGAACCCGGCCCATCTTCACCCGGCAGCTGACCGTCTGTACGACAGTATCCTTCCACTGTCATGCCCTGACCTGGCCATTACTGCGTACAACGACTCACTGTCGGCTGCCCTCGACTCCCTGGCACCCCTAACCACGCGTAACATCAGACCCCGACCGCTTCAACCCTGGCAGAATGACCATACAAAATGTCTCAAATGACACAGTCGCGCGCTGGAACGATTATGGCGCAAAACCAGATCCCCTCGTGCGTTCTCCCTCTACAAATCTGCCTTCCTCACTTACACCACCTCCCTCCACACCGCCAAGCAAGCCTATTTCGTAACCCTCATCAACACCCTCTCCACCTGTCCTCGCCGGCTCTTCTCCACTTTCAAATCCCTGCTCTCCCCCCCCCCACCTCCACTCAGTACCTCACTCATCGCCCACGAGATTGCCAATCATTTCCAAAACAAGATTGACGCAATCCGTAAGGACATTGTCAATTCACAATCTACCTCTCCACCTAGCCCCCCTCCCTCCATCACCCCCTCAACTCTCCCCTCCTCTGACCTCGTAACCGCACTGCCCCCCACCATACCGAACACCCCGCACACTATCACCTCCCCAACACTCCGCTCCTTCAGCCCTGCTACCACTGAGGAAGTCACTAAGGTCTTCACTGAAGCCCGCCTCACCACTTGCCCCCTGGACCCTATCCCCTCACAACTCCTCCAGTCACCCCCCTCCTCCATCATTCGCTCCCTCACTCACATCTTCAATCTCTCCCTCTCTACTGGCACATTCCCCTCCCCCCTAAAGCACGCACACATCACCCCCATACTCAAAAAACCCTCCCTTGACCCCACTGACCTAAACAACCTTAGACCCATCTCCCTGCTACCATTCACTTCCAAGCTCCTTGAACGCTTAGCCTACAATCGCCTAAGCACCCACCTCACTGATAACAACCTCCTTGATCCACTGCAGTCTGGCTTCCGTCCCCTACGCTCCACCGAAACTGTCCTACTTATAATCACTAATGACCTGCTAACCGCCAAAGCTAATGGCCACTACTCAGTCCTCCTGCTCCTCGACCTCTCCGCGGCCTTTGACAGTCGACCACCCCCTTCTCCTTACCAAACTGAACTCCTTTGGCATCAGGGACACTGCGCTCTCCTGGTTCTCCTCCTACCTATCACAACGCTCCTTCAGCGTCACCTATAACGCTGCCACCTCCCCCTCTCTCCCCCTCTCTGTTGGAGTCCCCCAAGGCTCTGTCCTCAGACCCCTCCTCTTCTCCATCTACACCTCCTCCCTTGGGAAACTGATACACTCCCACGGCTTCAACTATCACCTCTATGCCGATGACACACAAATTTACCTCTCCACCCCTCACCTCACCCCCTCTCCCTCTGCCTGCATCGCCCACCTCCTGAATGACATATCAGACTGGATGTCGCTCCATTTCCTCAAGTTAAACCTGTCCAAAACCGAGCTCCTGGTTTTCCCCCCAGCCCGCGCCCCCCCCATCCTCTCCATCAGGACTAGCAACGCCACCATCAATCCCAACCCACACGCCAAAGTCCTGGTTGTCACCCTGGACTCCAACCTTTCCTTCCAACCTCATGTCCAATCACTATCAAAATCATGCAGGCTCCACCTCCGCAACATCTCCAAGATACGTACATTCTTCACCCCAGACACTACTAAACAACTCGTACACTCCCTCATCATCTCACGCCTGGACTATTGCAACTCCCTTCTCACTGGCCTACCCAAACAAACGCTATCCCCACTCCAGTCTATCCTGAACTCAGCGGCTAGACTCATCCACCTCACCAACCCCTCCACATCTGCCACCCCCCCCTGCCAATCCCTTCACTGGCTCCCGATTGCCCAGTGCATCAAATTCAAATTACTAACTCTGACCTACAAAGCCATTCACAACGCCGCCCCAAACTACCTAACTGACCTGATACCCAAATACCACCCTACCTGTGCCCTTCGCTCCTCACAGGACCTCCTACTCTCTAGCTCCCTGGTCTCCTCCTCCCACGTCCGACTCCAGGACTTCCCCCATCCTCTGGAACTCCCTAACCCAATCCATCAGACTGTCACCTACCCTCCTCACCTTCAGGCGCACCCTGAAAACCCATCTCTTCAGGGAAGCCTACCCCACCCTCACCTAACAACCGATCTCCTCCACTCCTCCCACCACTCCATCCCCCACAGCCACTTCCTCTTGTACCACTATCCCCTCCCTCCTAGATTGTAATCTCGAAAGAGCAAGGCCCTCGAACCCCTTGTGTATTGTATTGTTACTGTATTGTCTCATGTTCTGTCCCCATCGCTATTGTACAGCGCTGAGCGAACCCTTTGGCGCTATATAACAACTGTATAATAATAATAATAATATATAAAAAACTGTTGTAGTAAATTTGTTGCTTAATATTTTTCCAAAATACTAAGCAACAGGTAATTCTCAGTAAATACTAAACTTTACATCTATATCCACCTTCAATGTAACACAATTATAATTTTCTTATACTATTAAAACAACTGTTCAATTGTTAATAAACAGACAAAAAAAAAAAAACAAAAGAAATAGCAATCCAAAAGGATGGTATTTATAAAAGGATTTTGATAAGCATGTCTAAAGCCCAAATTCAAAAATATTTGCAAAAGCAAAAAATATGTTTTAGATAGTACATTAGCTACCTTACTCCTTAGTCTTTATTTCAAACATTTATTTCTTCCTAAGCCATCCTGCAGTTTAATGCATCAGTTACAGTTTCCACCATGAGCCAAGCTAAGTTTCTGCCCTAAAGACCAGACATTTTTCCCTACTCGTTATCTTCTTGGGCACTGGTCCTCTCACTGCTTCTGTTTGTTCTCCTGCCTTTGGAGCCACCACCAATAGGAGGTGTCCACATTAAGCAGGCCAATATAGACACACGAAGAAGGACCCCAAATGTACACAGAAGGAAAGAGAAGGATAATTACATTACTGTGGCTTCAGATGTGTAAAATGGGCATTAGCATATTTTTTTAGTTACAGGGGGTAGAAGGGTGGCTGCCAATATCCTGGGTTTAACTAGTGACCCAACCAGCCTCATTCTGGCTTGTGCCAATGAGCTTTGTGGCTTGTGTCTATGGCGTCAGTTTAAGATGCTTCTGAAATCATTCACAAATCATTGGTAAGTTTTCAGGGCAGGAGCTGTGGAACGGACAGGCAGGCCTAATGGCAGGGTCACGCACCGACTGACGACAACCACCACCCACAGACCGGAGTCCCTCAGGGCGCGGAGTCTAAGTCCCAGGCTGCCCTTCACCAGGGCCCCTGATGGTGGGGATGGACTTGACGCAGCCAGGGACCAGGTCGCGGCCCCCGAGACACCCTAGCTGCGGTAATGGCCGCCGCCAATGGCGTGTAGCTGGTAGGAACCAAATAAGACAATAGCGTAGTCGGGCAGGCCGGGTTGATAACAACGGGACAGACAGTACAGAACGGTAGACAAGAATAACAGGTCACAAGCCGGGTTCAGCAATGGCAGGTCAGATAAATGGATAACGTAGAGAATAGTCTAGTCAAAAGCCGAGTCAGTTTCCAGGAGAGCCACTAGAGTAGAAACAGAGCTTGTTGCAACACGAACATACAAGACACGAATGCAAAGAGCACGTGCGGGCAACAGGCTTATATGTGATCAACCACACCCCTCTGGGGGATGGACCGCAGAGACCTGAAGGCATAAAAGACTCCCACCATGCTCGGCAGAAACCCAAGATGGATGCCAGCACATGGAGCAGCATAACCTCTGGGAAAAGGTAGGACCTTGACATAAGTACAGCTGACCTACTTCTGATATGAATTTGACCTGGTTCGGGTTTAGACTTCTATGAGAATGCAAAACCTGCTTGACGCAAACAAAAGCCTGTTGACACAGGCTCTTAGAATCCAGCTTGCACAAATGAAACTATAACAGCCAGAGGCAATTATCCTTGCTAAATAAACAGCTAAATAAACAGCTAAAAACGAAGTCAAATAAAACATTAATACTTTTTAGACAGGTTACCGTAATTTGATAGGTTATCTACTGTATTTTGCTCCATCACTATAGGAAACGTTTTGTTTCAGATGGATGTGCAATTGTGAAAATTGATTTATTGCTACTTTAGATTTCAACTCAGAAGTGAGCTGTTTATATGCAGCAATTTTACCCTTTAGCTGACCCAAAGCTTCAGTGTCACTTGAACCCTAACACCTGCCCTAATACCCATGTACTGCTTACCCTCTGAGGGGCTACTGAGAATCCCTGGTCTGCGACAATAGTACAGAGGATGCCGGACACAAGCATACTGACAATTTAAATTCAGTCTAGGGGATGTCTGTTTAAAATTTATTGCTGAGTAACTAGAGCAGGAGAGGTGTTTAGGGTCACAGGATACTCCAAAACAGAATTAGCAATCAATGGGAGGACAAACTTCTTAGTGGAAAATCCTTAGTGGACTCCAAGACAGTGCCTTTCAGCAAGGTCCATTAGCAATTTTCTCCAGGCCCTTAGCCCAGCTCCTGCTAAACACAGCACTTTATTGTCTTAGTAGCCATTTCCCAGGGGCAGCAGCCCCAGAAGGACTGGACCCCTCCCTGAAGAGTAAAGAACACTTTGCTCAGGCTTCCAAAACATGTATCACCTCCTCAACCACCTTCTGGACACATCCCTTCTTGGGTTTGGCTGGAGTATGATGAATATTCATGCTGGTTATTTTGATCTATCTGTCCTATATTCTGGAAGCTTCTTCTAGAAGCAGGTCAGAGAAATCAAACACCCAGCTCAGAAAACCCTGGACAGACAAAACCAATAGATCACTGCTCCACTAATTACAGAGAAGCAAAAAAAAATTTAAACTAGCAGCTTAACCATAGAAAGGTGCTAACCCTAGAACTAACCCACTATGTTTATGCGGTACCCTTACCCATAACCAGAAACCTAAGGTCAGTTCCACACAGGCATCAGCTTGTATAAGACCTGTGTGAACAGCAAGCTTTGATAAAACATTTGCAGAGCTTTCAGCAAGTTTTGTTTTTAAAGTACCATTTAACTCCAGTTTGTATACAAATCCTAATGGGGTAGTGATTTCCATTTTAAACAAGTTGCTAGCTGGCTTTGACAAGCTTCAAAGCTTGTTGAGTGGGATAGTTATAGAATATCCATAAAGTGTTTATAGCAGTCTATGACCCATGGGGAGATTTCTTTTCAATTGGTGTCCAGTTAGTGGGAACAAGAAGCGAGTTAAAATTGCCTCAACAGGAACAAAGTCAGTAACATAATGTCTATATCTTGCCTAGGATAATTTTGGGTACCACTTAACACCCGAACTATTGAACCCAATGCTAACCTTACCCTTAAACCAAAATCTAACATTAATGTTACCTCTACAGAGCGCCATACTTTCTTTTCTGGGCATCTGAAGTATCAGCACAAAAGACAGAACAATGCCCCCTGGTAAAAAGCATAACACTCAAACTATATCAAAAGTAAACCTGTCAAGAGTGACATAACGGGGCTGCCCTTGCTGATCTCCTACTGAAAAAGTAAGTTGACTTGCCATTATGCTGACATACTAGATTTGTTACTTTGATTCTCTAACTTGTAACAATTATGCAGATCAGGAACTAGGAAAACAGTCAGGAATCTAACATGATTCAATTTACTGAAGCAGGAAGCTCACCATGGCAGCCAGGCAACTGACAATAAACATGTCAACAGTAGCATTGGTGGTGGCAGCATTGTTAGCAACTCTTAGGGCAGGGTAGGTAAATAAAAGCCACCAAATGCTGCTCATTTGTTCTTTTAGTGATACTATTTTTGATGCATCTGAGTCAGGGGAGGTTGGACTTACTGGGGGCCACTTCAGCTTATCAGAAAAAAAAATGAAGTTTTATAGAAACTAAGCAACTTAACCAAAGTCGCTTAGTGGTGAGCACTTCTACCTTGCAGCACTGGGATCCCCAATTTAAATTCTAGTCAGGACACTACCTGCCTGGAGTTTGCATGTTCTCCCTATACTTGCATTGGTTTTCTCTGAGTGCTCTGGCTTCCTCCCACAGTCCAAAAGACATTTTGGTAGGTTAATCGGCTCCTGTCCAAATTGGCATATTAGATAAGGAAGATAAGGATGTGGATTGTAAGCTCCTTGAGAGCAGGGATCATTATGAATGCACAGTATGTAGACTATGAAAGAAAAAGAATTATAACATTGCAGTGTGGCCAACAAAAGACAAGAGTTTGCCAGATCAAGAGCTGAAAACGGTCTTAGTCTCAGACCAAAAAAAAACAAAAATAAAAAAAAGTTAAAGTATTACAAAACCCACAACAGTATAATCAGTCTGTATATGCAGTAATGCATGCTTGTTATACTCACTGTGGAACCTAAGGAGTTAATCCTCTAAAAAATGTTTGAACCTGACTTCTCTGACCCTGTCCTTCTACTGACCTCCAATGTATCTACTTATAGAACAGAATCTTGGGGGCAAGCTGCACATGCTCAGTTTGGCATGTATTGCTAGAGAGTTTTTTTTTTCTTGGGAAAATGCATTTGATCAGCACAGGGCCAATCAGCACTGTCCAGTCAGAGGTCAGGGGTCCTGCATCTTCCTAGAGCAGAATGAAAACACCTCCTACAAGCTTTAACATATGCTCTGCTGGACACTGATAGCAGTCACAAGACTGCTCTAACTGCTGTTGAGAAAAGGTATTTAGCAGTTTATATTTACTAAAATAATTGCATTTCCATGTTCTGTGTACTGTGGGAGAGCAGATATAGTGAATGCAGGGTCCTGGGTTTAGTAACACTTTAAGTACTAAATGTAACCAAAATGTAGACAGGTAACAAGGTACAATTTCCCCTACTTTTTCTGTCCTCTTTTCAGTCTGGGTAGTAGGCTTCTCTCAACATGTAGAACTAGCTTCTGTTTTTGCAGAAATTGTTAAAACTGCCACCTGATGACTTTTCCCAAACGGGAATTTTAAATTACTCAGCTTAAAAAACGCCTATATTTTCTGTGTTGTAAAATATCCTGAATTACTGTATAAGTATTGTTGTTATAGGCCGGTCCATATTAAAGCTGACTTTATACCAGCCAGATAGTAGAACTGCTCAGTCTAGACAAGTGGCAATGAGATTTTTGCAAAGTTTGCCCAATTGAACATCTGGCCAGAGTCCTGTAAATTTGTTACCACTGTTATTAAACATTTACTACAGCAAATTGTATATATTTAAATTATAACATATGTTGTTTTTAACTTTTACTTGCATGTACAAAGTCACACATTCAAATGAATGACAGATACAGATCAATTGTCTAGCATGATAAATTCTTTCTATTCTGGTTTCTAAAACACGTCTAGCGGAATTTCCCAGCAATACAAGTTTCCTCCAGTAGTCAAGCTTGTTTTGACCTTGGCAGAAATAGTTAACTAATGACTTGTCATCAGAGACATTCTAATGCAAGTGGGGGACTTTGTTCTCTGCAGCCTTATGATAAAAGGAGCAGGAGAGAATGTGACTGACATAACATTTCTTATTCCCCCCCCCCCCCCCCCAAGTATTTTAAGTGTCACCTACTGACATTTGGGCAAAATTGTTAACAATTTAGAGAGTTGATTTGGGGAGGAGCGTGAGTTCTTGATGGTGTTTAGCTCCAGTGCATGACACTCCGGCGTTTACTGGTGAGAATTCACCGACGCTTTGTCCAGCCCCACTGCTGGCAGCCTGCAAAACAATGGGAGGCTGAGGGCTACTGCGGCTGGAAAATGCAGCTAGTGGTTGTAATGTTTAGGGCAGTATGCGGTCAGGGAAAAAAACCCAGAATGCAAACTTCTAAATGCCTAATGTTCATGATGCCTTAGTTGTGTTTGGAGTAGTTTTCACCTTTGTACTGAGTAAATAATACAAAAAAAAAAATTCTAAAATATTTTCCCGCATAAAAAAGTGGAAAAATGAGTTTCTTTCCCTTGATGGAATTCATGGTACGCCTTTTAAATGATCTGCTTTGGATCTTTAGTTCACGTTTTAGTTCATTGCAAGTGCTGGATATACAAAAAGAACAGCAGTATTAGTGAATTTCATATGCAAAGCCAAGAGCTGTCATAGTCTATTAGATCCTAGAAGGATGACTGGTAAGCTGCAGTATATTACATTTTTGTTCCTAGGCCTTAAAAAAAATTCTGCTTGCCTTTTCCCCTCTGTCAGAATCTAAAGCAAGTTATCAATAGAAGTCAGTAGCTGGATTGCACCTGATCTCCAAACATTTGTTGCCCATGTGCCTAAATATAGAGGGTTGTCATTTTGAAAGTAATTATTTTATGCAGATTTCAAAATACTGTGATGTGCCCAATTTGCCTTTATTTAGGAATTATATAGTCCAGCTCACAAAAAGGTGAACCTGAAGAGACTAATTGAATAAATCTGGAGTGTAGGGAGAAATCTGTTTACAGAACTTTCAATAATTACCATAATGACAGTCTTAAGCTGACCATATGCTGGTAGATTTTCGCATGAACGTTCGCATGACAATTCTCATCACAACATTCAAATGACTTAGCTAACAGTAAATTTTGAAATGCATGTAAATTTACCGAATTAATAGCACATACACTGTTAGAAATTTGATCACTTAACAAAAATCTTTGACCATGTGCCATAAAATCTTCTTGTCACTGTTATCAAAAATGAATGTCAATTTAACCCCACACCAAAAATTGAACAAAACAAAATGCTTTAAAATAAAATTAATATAATATATGTCCAGCAAGGATATGTTCACCTTTTCTGAAAAAAACATGCTTTTTTTGCAGGTAAAAAAATGTGCAATTGTGTATTTTTTTTTTAGGAGTCTAAAGAGCATTGCAACAGCAATCAGCAGATCGCCGGTGCAATCTCAGGTTTCTGCACACACTCTCAGTATACCAGGAAGGTCTAGCAGAACTACCAGAGTACTCACCAGCACTCTTGCAGTTCATTGAGAACTATATGCCATCAGCTTCAATGACTGATGGTAGTTGTAGGCATTCATTCACAGACAACTGTAAGTGAGCGATGCAGCCGTGTGGGTGGAGCCCGTGCAGGGCTCGTTATTTTCAAATTGTGACAGAGGGTGCAGGGAGAGAATCCCTCGCACACTATCACGGGGGCAGGGGGATCAGGCGTAGAGGCTGCAGCTGCTGGAACATGTCACATGCTCCACCCTAAAAACAGGTATAACATGTAACATGTTCCAAAGGGGAACTTATTCTTTAACCACTTCCCATCTGCCCATAGTCTATAGACAGCGGATGGGAAGTTGTTCTGATGCGGGCTAACATACTTTCATGTCAGCCCGCATCGATAGCTCCTGCACGGCTAACGCACCCTGCGAGCCCAGCAATCGGTATGTGGACACATCGGATCACACTACTGCTGTTTTTGGGCAATCACATGGTGTTTTACCATGTGATTTCTGTGTCCAGACGCAGCAATCTAATAGTAAACACTAGTCCCACTGTGAGAGCAGAGAGAACCAATGAAGCAACCTGTGAGTGTACAGCAGCCTGTTAGACTGCATGTACACTCACAGACTGCTGTGCCAGCCAGCCCCAGTGTCCCTGATCACTGCTCCAGTGTACCTATAGGAACAATAAAGTGTGCAGCCAGCCCCTGTCACCTGTCCTAGTGCTCACAATAACACCGTCATACGCCATAACAATGTCCTAATCACCGGGATATGCCATACCAGCACCCTGATCACCGCCATATGCCATACCAGCATCCTAAACACTGCCATATGCCATACCAGTACCCTGATCACCGCCATACCCCATACCAGCACCCTGATCACCCTATATGCCATACTAGCGTCCTAATCACCTTGATACCCCATACCAGTGGCCTGATAACCACCATACTCTATACCAGTGTTCTGATCACCCCGTACCCCATACCAGCGTCCTGATCACCTCATATGCCATACCAGCGTCCTGATCACTTCATATGCCATACCAGTGTCCTGATCATCTCATATGCCATACCAGCGTCCTGATCACCACCATACCACATGCTAACGCCCTGATCACCGCCCTACTGCACAACAGCATCCAGCATTTTAGGGTCTCAACTGATCAATTTTTAAATATATATGCCATAGTTTGTAGACTCTATAGCTTTTAGACAGAATAATAAACACAGATTTGGGTTATTTCTACCCCAAAAATGTAGCAGAATAAATTTTGGTCTAAATTTAAGAAGATAAATTAATTTAGCAACTTTTTTTTTTTTCATTTATATAGCAAGAAATTAAAAACCCAGTGGTGATCAAATACCACCAAAAGAAAGTGTTATCTGTCTAAAAAAAAAAAGGATAAAATCTTCATATGGGTACAGTGTTGCATGACTGAGTAATTGTCACTCAAAGTGTGATAGTGCTGAAAGCTGAAAATTAGCCTGGACTGGAAGGGGTGAAAGTGTCTGGACTTGAAATGAAGAAAAAACATTACTGTATATAGTCTATACTGTAGATTAGTTAAGGTATCACATGCATCCCATTGTTTTCCTCACTGTTCAGAACAGGGAGCAGCATACAATGTTGGCTTAAATCAGTATTAAACCTAAATACAAATATGTAATATATCACAGCCTATCGATCCTTAACCACTTGCCTACCGGGCACTTATACTCCCTTCCTGCCCAGGTCAATTTTCAGCTTTCATCGCTGTTGCACTTTGAATGACAATTGCGCAGCCATGCAACAATGCACCCATATGAAATGTTTATGATTTTTTTCACACAAATAGAGCTTTCTTTTGGTGGTATTTACAAACAAAAAAATAGCAAAACATTTGAAAAAAAATTTTTCATTGTTTCCATTATAACATTTTGCAAAGAGGTAATTTTCTCCTTCACTGATGTGTGTTGATGAGGCTGCACTGATAGGCAGCACTGACCGGCGCTGATAGGTGGCACTGATCCACTGATGAGGTGGCTCGGATAGGCAGCACTGATAGGTGGCACTGATGAGCTGGTACTGATGAGGCGGCACTGATATGCAACAATGATGGGCACTGATAGGTGGCACTGATGGGGACTGATAGGTGGCACTGATGGGCAGCATTGATGGGTGGCACTGACTGATGGCACTGACTGGCGGCACTGCTGGGCACTGACTGGCGGCACTGCTGGGCACTGACTGGTGGCACTGCTGGGCACTGAGTGGCACTGCTGAGGGGCACTGCTGAGCACAGGTAGGTGGCACTACTAGGCACTGATGGGCACAGGTGGGTGGCACTCTGGGCCAGGGGCGGACAGACCATTTGGAAACTCGGTCACTGCCCGAGGGCCCGGGGTCAGTAGGGGGCCCCATGAGATGCTCCTGGTACCTTTTTCATAGGCTTTTTTGAGTTTGGGCAAGGACACAGGGGCCCCATGATCCCCTATTGCATGGGGGCCACATGATTTGTCAGTCCGCCCCTGTGCTGGGCACTTGTGGGCGGCACTGCCGGGCACAGGTGGGCAGCACTGGTGGGTGGCACTGCTGGGCATTGATCATCAGTGCCCTGATGATCAGTGCCGATCCATCCTCTAACAATTGCCAGTTATTGGCAGTACTTTCCTCATGCTGTGACAGCGTGAGGAAAGTGCAGCCGATAACCAGCAACTGCATTTACCCGGTGATCTGCTGTGTCAGTGGACACAGCTGATCACATGGTAAAAGGCTGCTGTGATTGGCCTTTTACCACATCACATGAGCAGCTGTGTCCGTCCTCTTTTTTTGCACATACTAATCATAAAAGCTACACACGAAGGGGTTGATATACTAAAGGCAACTAGACTGTGCACTTTGCAAAGTGCAGTTGCACACTGCAAGAGCAGTTGCTCCAGAGCTTAGTGAATGAGCAGAAGCTCTGCTGACTTCCATCATTCAATCATGTGCAATCAAAAATGCTGTTTTTTATTTTTCTTGCATGTGATTGGGAATTCTTTGCAAAGTGAAACTTTACCCCATTTACTGAGCTCTAGAGAAACTGCACTTGCAGAGTGCAATTTCACTTTGCAAAGTACACAGTCTATTTGTCTTTAGTAAATCAACTCAAATCAATGCTGGCAAACACATAAGACCTTTCTTTGCACAATTTATTCTTAAGAACTCAAACATATTGTACATGAATATCTCAGCTCCCATCTCCTCAACTCAACAGGCTAGCATCAGACTGCCCTGACACTTTGGGGCAGATTTTCTAAAACTGGTCAGCAAAGAATCTGGTGTAGCTGTGCATGGTAACCAATCAGATTCTAACTTCAGCTTGTTAAATTACAGTGATATTAAAGTCTTTTTTAAAAAATAACAAACACATCATACTTACCTGCTCTGTACAGTGGTTTTGCACAGAGCAGCCCAGATCCTCCTCTTCTCGGGTCCCCCACAGGTTCTCCTGGCCCTTCCCTCCTGTTGGGTGCCCCCCCCCCCGCACACTTGGCATTCACCCAACTCATCTAAACACCTTTCTGCTAAAGCCGTGATTCTTCAAATGCATTAAGGCGCATCAAGCGTTTGGGTTTTCATTTAATTGGCCAGCATAAGTGATGCTTGACAAGCCTAGAGTTAACGCGCGTTCATACATGTTTACACACGTTTAGGCACGTCTGCATTATTTTGTGGCAAAATGCTCCTCTCCTGAATACCTTGATTCAGGGCATTCAGAAGAGATTGGAAAATCCCCAGTGTGCATGGAGTCTAAATTTGTTCATTGTAGTTGATATATTAAAGGTGAGCATGGTAAATAACACTGTATATGGAACACAACCATAGCAGATATGATTACATTCAATGGAAAAAAAGTAATCTAAACTATGTTAAATTTTAATTGCATGCATACACTACTGTATTTTGCTAAAAGTATTGGGACGCCTGCCTTTACACCACATGAACTTTAATGGCATCGCAGTCTTAGTCCATAGGGTTCAATATTGAGTTGACCCACCCTTTGCAGCTATAACAGCTTCAACTCTTCTGGGAAGGCTGTCCACAAGGTTTAGGAGTGTGTCTATGGGAATGTTTGACCATTCTTTCATAAGCACATTTGTGAAGTCAGACACTGATGTCTGATGAGAAGGCCTGTCTCACAGTCTCCACTCTAATTCATTCCAAAGGTGTTCTATTGGGTTGAGATCAGGACTCTGTGCAGGCCAGTCAAGTTCCTCCACTCCAAACTCACTCATCCATGTCTTTATGGACCTTGCTTTGTGCACTGGTGTGCAGTCATGTTGGAACAGGAAGAGGCCATCCCCAAACTGTTCCCACAAAGTTGGGAACATGAAATTGTCCAAAATGTCTTGGTATGTTGACGTCTTAAGAGTTCCCTTCACTGGAACTAAGGGGCCAAGCCCAACTTCTAAAAAACAACCCCACACTAAATCCCCCCTCCACCAAACTTTATACTTGGTACAATGCAGTCAGGCAAGTACTGTTCGCCTGGCAACCGCCAAACCCAGTCACGTTCATCGAATTGTCAGACAGAGAAGCGTGATTCATCACTCCAGAGAACACATCGCAACTGCTCTAGTTTCCTGTGGAGGCGTTCTTTACACCACTGCATCCAACACTTTGCATTGCACTTGGTGATATAAGGCTTGGATGCAGCTGCTCGGCCATGGAAACCCATTCAATGAAGCTCTCTATGCACTGTTGTGCTAATCTGAACACCACACAAAGTTTGGAGATCTTTAGCTATTGACTCTACAGACAGTTGGCGACTTCTACGCACTGTGCGGCTCAAAATGCGCTGACTCCTCTCTGTTATTTTATCTAGCTGTAGCTCCCAGTTGCTTCCACTTTGTTATAATACCACCAACAGTTGACCGTGGAACATTTAGTACCAAGGAAATTTCACGGATGCACTTATTGCACAGGTGGCAACCTGTGATGGTACCACTCCTGAATTCACTGAGCTCCTGAGAGCGACCCATTCTTTCACAAATGTTTATAGAAGCAGTCTGCATGCCTAGGTGCTTGATTTTATACACCTGTGGCCATGGAGGTAATTGGAACACCAGAATCCAATGATTTGGAGGAGTGTCCCAATACTTTTGGAAATATAGTGTATGTTCTAGAACAAAACATTGATATACATGACAAACCCCTTGTATATGCATGAGTTGATCTTTTGAAATTACAGTACTTTTAAAACACATTAGCTGTTTAAAACTGTAACTGAAAACAAGGACTAATAACAAGGTAGGGATCTGCTTTCTTTAGCTTTAGCTTCAATTAGCCTGACTTACAGTCATATGCTGTTACACCTGTTTGTGAACCTGGCCAACCAACCAAATCATATTTACACAGTACGAGTGAAGTGCATGGAGGTCAGTACATATAGTATATACGATTAGTAACTGTGTATACTGTATATAGCTAGTTCACTCACAAAAGTGGTTTTCTTTTCAGCGTGGTCACTAATGTCCTGAATGTGAGCAAGCTAGATAGTGGTGCACCTAAAATAAAAATGGGGTTTTCTGTAATGTTTTAGGAGCTTTTTGGTGTCTGTAAGCTAATCTGTCTCCATACTTGATGCAGTAGGGGCAGCACAGTAGCTAAATGGTTAGCACTTCTGCCTGGTAGCACTAGGTCCGTTTGTTCAAATACCAACCACAGCACCACCTGCCTGGAGTTTGCATGTTCTCCCTGTGTCTGCGTGTGTTTTCTCTGCGTACTCCATTTTCCTCCCACACTCCAAAGACATGCTGGTAGGTTAATTGTCTCCTGTCTAAATTGGCCCTAATATGTGTATGTATGAATGTGGAGTTAAGGACCTTAGATTGTACCCTCCTTGAGGGTGGTTAGGGACTAATGTCAATGTACAATAAATATATAAATGCAAAGCACTGCGTAGATTGATGGCGCTATATGAGTTCCTGTAATAAATAAATAACAAAGAAGTAGTACTGTATATCCCTAAAAGGTACCTTGGGGAAAAAAAAAAGAATGAAAAAAAAAACCCCATTGTCCACAATAAACATCTGTGCAACAGAAGTGCAGGCTTTGTTTATACACTGCTGCTTTCAGTTGCACATTTTAATGATAAATACACATATCTATGCTTCACTGTTTGCACAGCATATGGATTTTTTAGCAGCTGATCCGGTGTTTGGAATGTACAATTTACATACCTTAGGCAAGCCATAGAGGATTCAATTTTCTTTCCTGCAACTTTGGATTGCAGGAAAGAAAAAGCACATTTCACTCATCAACACGGTCAGTGTTGCCTCCTGCAACGCTTTTGTGCTCTACTGGAGGGAAGCCTTCCCTTCTGCTACAGAACACAATGATTACTTCTAGTGGCTATAACCGATGGCAGTAATCGCATGCAAAAAAATCTGACAGGTAGGTTGTATGAGAGACATTGTCACGTTCAAGAAACCAGTTTGAGATGATTTGAGCTTTGTGACATGCTCCATTATCCTGCTGGAAGTACCATTAGAAGATGGGTACACTGTAGTCATAAAGGGATGGACATGATCAGCAACAATACTCAGGTAGGTCGTGGCATTGAAACTATACTCAGTTGGTATTAACGGGCCCAAAGTGTGCCAAGAAAGTATCCCCCACACCATTACACCACCACCATCAGCTTGAACCATTGATACAAGGTAGGATGGATCCATGCTTTCATTTTGTTTACCCCAAATTCTGACCCTACCATCTGAATGTCGCAGATGAAATCGAGACTCATTAGACAAGCCAACGTTTTTCCAGTCTTCTATTGTCCAATTTTGGTGAGCCTGTGCGAATTGTAGCCTCTGTTTCCGGTTCTTAGCTGACAAGAGTGGCACCCAAAGTGGCCTTCTGCTGCTGTAGCCCATCTGCTTCAAGGCTCGATGTGTTGCGCGTTCAGAAATGGTATTTTGCATACCTTGGTTGTAACGAGTGGTTATTTGAGTTACTGTTGCCTTTCTATCATCTCAAACCAGTCTGCTCATTCTCCTCTGACCTTTGACATCAACAAGGTATTTTCATCCACACAACTGCCACTCATTGGATATCTTCTATTTTTCGGACCATTTTCTGTACACCCTAAAGATGGTTGCGTGTGAAAATCCCAGTAGATCAGCAGTTTTTGAAATACTCAGATCAGCCTGTCTGGCACCAACAACCATGCCACATTCATAGTCACTTAAATACCCTTTCTTCCCCATTGTGATGCTCGGTTTGAACTTCAGCAAGTGGTCTTCACTACATCTAGATGCCTAAATACATTGAGTTGCTGCCCTGTGATTGGCTGATTAGCAATTTGTGTTACCAAGCAATTGAACAGGTATACCCAGGGGTGGACTAACCATTTGGAAACTCGGGCACTGCCCGAGGGCCCGGGGTCAGTAGGGGGCCCCATGAGATGCCCTTGGTACCTTTTTCATAGGCTTTTTGGAGTTTGGGCAAGGACACAGGGGCCCCATGATCCCCATGATCAAACTGACCGTAAGGATTTATTATCTCCTAAAAAGGAGGAGAAGGTCAAATTAAGTGAGCAACCTGTTAGAATGATAACTCAATTTGGAGCCCAATGGCAAGCTGTAAAACAAATATTAGAAAAACATTGGAAGATTTTAACTCAATGTCCCAAATTGAATAAAATTGTAGGTGAGCGCCCCCAAATGGTAGCAAGAAGAGCACCAAATCTTGGTGACCTCCTTATTCATTCTATCAACCGTTAAAACAGACAACATGGTTAAAATCACGTACTAAAGGGATGTTTAAATGTGGAAAATGCCAAATCTGTAAATATGTGGATCGTACAGACTCTTTTTTTGACTCAAGGAATAGCACTCATTATAAAATTCAAAGCCTTATAAATTGTTCTACAGTGAGAGTATTATACATTTTGACTTGTCCCTGTAAAAAGATGTATATTGGTAAGACCAAAAGACAACTTAAGATACGAATAGGTGAACATTTCAGAGATATTAGATCTAATGACCCTGAAAGTAATCTTGCCCAACACTATGCTAAATATCATGGAGGTAAATTGGATGGTACAAAAGTGAAAGGTTTCTATGCATTGCATTTCCCTCAAAGGAGAGGTGACTTTGATAGAGAACTGCTAAAAAAGGAGAAATATTGGATATATAAACTTGATACATTGTACCCAAAGGGGTTAAATGTGGAATGTGATCTCCAAGTATTTTTGGATAAATAGATCTGTATGGATATATGTTCTTATATTGCCATATGTTGGTCAATCTGTGGTAATTCCTCACTCCTGTCAATGGCTGGTTAATGCGTTAATTGAATTATTAAGGACAATATGTTAACTAAATAATTAAGGTAAACCTTCTTTGGGGAGATATCTAATAACCTGATGGTACACAATATTATACAATTGAAATATAGGTCTAGAAGTGTAGAAGGGACTAATCTTTGAACTATTTTCCTCTCCTTTGAGAATAAATGTACACTTATAAGTGGTTAATTTGAAATTTAGGAACCCTGGGCAAAATAACCTATAGAGGGATTTATTAATTAACATCGCCATCTTGTGGTGGTTTTGCGGTAACTTTTACTGTGTCCTTGTGTATTTTTGACCTAATAAATAGGTTTGGAGATCCTTTCAATAACACTGCCATCTCCTGGTGAAAGTGTGGTAATTTTCAATTGAATATAATTTTTGCTTTTTACTTTTGTGTGCATTGCTGTAATTGTCAAATCTTTCCTCCCTTTGATATTTCCAATCGCCTGTCTTTTTAATTTAACTATGACCAGCGGTTGTGCTAAGTATTTAGCCCCTTTTCTTCCATTGGGGATAACTGCAATGTAATTTTTTGCATATGTGGGTGGGTCTTAATCCACTATAAATAGAAGGTTGAAATGCAGGAATCCCATTGGTCCTGACGAAGCTGAGTGAGATACGCCCATCGGCGAAACGCGTTGACGTCACACGTCAGATACGTCACTTCCGGTCATGCGCACTAGGTGGAACGCACGCTGACCTACAAGGAGGTAGCCATCTTCACATGTCATGAGGCATACTTAGGCGGCACAGGCGACATGGAGAGGTCGGAACCCGCGGTATGTCGGCTGATGTTAGCGGTGGTTCCTTGGTTCCATACAGCAGTACCTTTTGAAGGGCAGTACTTATGAAGGATATCCTTTTCGTTCTTACTACCCATTGCACAGGTGGTGAGTGGACTGTTACAGGACATTAGATTAAAGGTCCCTTGTGACCTACATGGCATAAACGTCTATTATCGAGTGAAAGCTCTTACAGTGACTTCCCTCATATTGTTTGTCTTACTACAGGATGGGGACATTATGGTGCTTTATATAGGAAACAAGGCATGCCACATATATTTCAACGGGCGGAGGAGCCGCTGGGCTTTATCTTGTTTTCAACAAAAAGTGGTGTGTAGTCCACATGCTGTGGTGAAGAAATCACTTAAAGCAGTGTTCTGCTACTTGCATCTGTTTCTCCATCCAGGCAACAACTGGGGCGTTATTTATATCTAAAAGTCCTAAGAATCAGTTACTTATATTACAGATGAATGGGCCCCAACCACATGTACCGGCATGGGACTGTACTGCATTTCATTTGTGATATCCTTTTTGTTGCCTAACATAGGCTTATGGTTATGCCTCTGTCAGGGATCCCCTCGATCCCCGCCGCGATGGTCCCGGCGCAGGCGCAGTGTGCCGCCCTGTGCAGGGACTCGAGCACTGGGTCCGGGCCGGCCGCGGCGTTCGAGTTCGCGCATGCGCAGTAGAAGACGCGGCCGCCCGCTGGGCACCAATGGCAGCGCAGGGCGGGATATTTAAACGACCCTGAGCTGTCATTGGGTGCCTTCTGGTCTTACCTGTATCCTGTATCCGTGAACCTGTGTATTGTAAGTTGCTGACCCGGATTGTACCTGACCTTGCTGTATTTCTCCTGCCCAGACCCTTGCTTTGCCTGACCTCTCTCCTGAATGCCCCCTATTGGATTTGACCTGCTGTTGCTGACCTGGCGTGTGACCCGACTATTCTATGCCCGCTGCCTTGTACCTTGCCGTCCTCTCTGTTACCGACCCGGCCCGTCTGACCTTGCTCATCCATCCATCCATCCCGTGCAGTGGGGTCTGCTGACCTCCTCATATCAGACTCTTCCCCGTGGGAGCCCTTGGCGCATACCACTACCACTGACGGACGCACCCAGTAGCCACGACCTGGTCTCAGGGGGCTCCAAGTCCATCCCCACCATCAGGGGCCCTGGTGAACAAGCACCCTGGGACTTAGACTCCGTGCGCTGGGGACGCCTATTCAGTGGAGTGCTAGTGGTACCGCCAGGCGGTCCCTTACAGCCTCTCTTTTGACGCACACTGTGCTCGCTGCATTGTATACATGTGATATTTCATACCTTTGGTATAATTTTTGGGAATTCCCCTCTATGGGATAGAACCTATATGGTTATGACACATGTCTTTATATTTATTACATGTGACACTATATACCTATGGTATAATTTTTGTGTACACCTCCTTTGGGAAGTGTTAACCTATGTGCCAGTGCTACAAAGACTTTTAGACTTCAGTGGTCATTGTCTTTGCAGCACATCTATCCAGACCGGTCTTGGTGTTATTTTATATGGTTTTAGGTCTGTGTGTATTGTCTCATACTGAGGTGATGGTAAACCAGGGCGATTGCCCATATGTCAAATATTTATATGTAATAAAGCATAATTTTTGGAAATTTTTCTGAGTATCACATTCTGTTCATAATGTAGCCGCTTTCTGTGAATTCCTTTTCACAAACCCTTCTTTTTTGTATGCCCCATGATCCCCTATTGCCCGGGGGCCCCATGAGTTGTCAGTCCATCCCTGGGTGTACCTAATAAAAGAGGCTGGTGAGTGCATGTCCTGTTGGCTCTGTTAGTTTTACTGCAACCTTTTCAAATACAGCTGACTACAAATTAGAATTTTAAGAAAGACCTGCCATTTGGACTGGAAGGATTGCCAATAACTTGGTCTGAGAATGTTTTGCAAAACGAGCAAAATTGTTTTATACATTTTAACTTGGTAAACCAGCGCGGTCTTGCAATACGACTAGTCACCGAACGTCACGTCACAACTGAGCCGATGGTCCTTTTCTCTCTTTCTTGCTGCGGGATTGTGGGTAATCATCTCCCGGTCTCAGTCAGTGTGCCTCACTCACCTCTGTACTGTAACAATGGCCCCAAATAAGAAAAAAAAAAGTAGAAAAGGAAGGCAGTAAGAAGAAGGAGATGATTTATGGTGGAAGTTAAAAAGGAAATCATCGAGAAGCATGAATGAGAGTGGGCGACATCGCAAGATTGTATAACAAGTCTACGTCGACAATTTGGACAATATTAACCGCTAGCCTACAGGGCACTTATACCCCCTTCCTGCTCAGGCCAATTTCCAGCTTTCAGCGTTGTTGCATTTTGAATGACAATTGCGCGGTCATGCAACACTGTACCCATATGAAATTTTTATCATTTTTTTTGTGACAGATAGAGCTTTATTTTGTTGGTATTTAATCACCTCTGGGTTTTTTATTTTTTCGTAAACAAACCAAAAACCACTGAAAATTGTGTTTTTGTTATACAATTTTGTAAATAAGTTATTTTTCTCCTTCACTGATGTGCGCTAATGAGGTTGCAGTGATGGGCACTGATAGGTGGCACTGATGGGCACTGATGAAGAGGCACTGGCAGGTGGCACTGATGGGCATTGACAGGCATCACTGATGGGCACTGAAAGGCAGCATTCATATATGGCTCTGATAGGCAGCACTGATAGGTGGCACTGATAGGCGGCACTGACTGGCACCGATAGGTGGCACTGACGGGCACTGATAGGCGGCACTGATAGGCAGCACTGACTGGCACTGATAGGTGGCACTGAAAGGCAGCTCAGATGGGCACTGATATGTGGCATTGATGTGGAACTGATGGGCACTGAAATGTGGCACTGAAGGGCACTGGCAGGTGGCATGGATGAGCACTGACAGCTGGCACTGATGGACACTGACAGGTGGCGCTGCTGGGGCTACACAGATCATCAGGGCACACTGATCATCAGTGCTCTGATGATCTGTGTACATGTCCCCTCCGAGGAATGCCGATTACCAGCTCTCCTCTCGAGCTGTCAGCGTGACAGCTCGAGAGGAGAGAAATGCCGATAACCAGCATTTCCCTGTTTACATGTGATCAGCTGTGATTGGACACAGCTGATCACATGACCGAGCCAACATCTTCAGCTCTTTCCATGGATCGGTGATCCGCTGTGTCCGAGGGACACAGCTCACTGCCAATCGCCACGCTGCGCGCTTCGGGAGCTGCACATGTGCGGTTAGAATTGGAGGATGTCATATGACGTCCTCCCAGAACGAGAGAACCACCTTGCGTCCGTCATATTACTATATGGCGGACAGGAGGTGGTTAAAGAAGAAATAAGGCTAGATGCAGCAAAAGGAGTCACAAGAGTATCAAACAATGGCCACGTGTTTTGGAAGATGTAGAAAAGTTGCTTTTCATCTCGAGAAGCAACTAGCAGGTGATACTGTGTCCGAGAACATTTGCGAGAAGGCCTTGTATGCCGACCTTGTCAGTAAACTGCCACATACATCGACAGAAAACGAAGAAGGCTTCAAGGGGATGGTTTGATAACTATAAGAGGAGAAGTGGCATCCATAGTCCATAGTGTTGTGAGGCCTGGAGAGGCTGCTAGTTCGGACGCTAAAGCAGCTGAGGCGTTCACTGCCGAGTTCCAGCAGCTCATGGTTTCCAAGTGTTACCTGCTGCAGAAAGTATTTAACTGTGATAAGACGGCTTTTTTAGAAAATGATACCAAAGAGGACCTACATTACAGCAGAAGAGAATGCAATGCCTGGTCACAAGCCCATGAACGACAGCCTCACCCTCTTGTTTTGTGCTAATGCAAATAGGGATTTAAAAATCAAGCCCCTGCTCGTGTATGATTCTGAGAATCCTCGTCAAACTGTCCAAGGAAATTCCCCTTTGTACATTAAGTTTCCTCTTACTATTTTAAAAACCAAATAAAGTCTACAGAATGCTACTGGCATTCTAAACCATGACTGAAAAGGTATTTTTAGATCTATAGAAGACTTTTGCAAGTTCTTGCCATGTTGCTGACTCTGCAATCGAGACAAGGGTTCAGCACACCTAAAATCTTCTTGCACATAAGCTTGTTTTAACCTTACCAGATAAACAAACAATTATTATTGGTAGGATATAAATCTTGTCCAAAGGAATTTATAGAAGGACAAAGCAAAAAAATTTTTATATATTTATTTCAGGTACTTATGTAGCGCTGTCAATTTATGCAGCACTTTACATATATATATATTATACATTCACATCAGTCCCTAACCCTCAAGGGGTGTACAATCTAAAGTCCCTAATTCACATATACACATACTAGGCCCAATTTAGACAGGAGCCAATTAAACTACCAGCATGTCTTTGGATTGTGGGAGGAAACCGGAGTACCCGGAGGAAACCCACGCAAGCACAGGGAGAACATGCAAACTCCATGCAGGAGGCGCCATGGTGAGGAATTGAACCCATAACCCATTTACTGCAAGGCAAACGTGCTAACCACTAAGCCACTCTGCCGCCCATATGTGTATATATATATATATACGATTTTATATACTACAGTCATATTCCCTTTGATCTTTCTGTGTTTGGAAACGAAAATTGGCCATACGTTAACCATTTTTTTCATTTCAATGAGAGGATTGAACCAAAATATAAGACCTGATTCCCCCATCCACATATTTGATATGGATGGGGGAATCAACCTTGCTGTGTTATTTGTTTCTGATGGCGGGGAGCCTTCCTTGCCATCAGAACATATTGATTAGTGTTGCTGGCTGAACAGCCTGATTGTAAAGCAGTTGATTGTCAGATTAGCTGCTGTACAACCAGCCTGCCCATACATAAATCAAACTTTGGTCGGTCCCTGCTGAACCAGCTGAATTTTAAATGGCAGCCTTAAATCTCTCAGGTCCGCCTTTCCTTCTTAGTTTACCGTTTTAGACCTGATGCTAATTTCTGTACAAATAGACTTTTGTTCATATCACACTAGACTTCTATCTATCTCGGTAAATTGCTTATATGTAGTTTCAAAGGTTTTATGGGAGAAAACATGGACATAGAATTCACTTGCCAAAAGCTCACAGACGTGTGGGTACATAGTAAGTTGTGTGCTGTTAGTCTCCAAGCCCATGACAAAGGTTGTGTGATGAAACGTGTAGGGCAGAGATTGATGATACACTAGTCAGAAGCGATGTCCATATCCAGAAATGCATGGATTGCCAACATGTTGATAGCTAGTCAAGTAAAACAGTATTGTCCAGAGAGGCATTTACATTAAGCGATTCATGTGTACAGATTATGGGTGCACCCTGCTTGTAATGAAAATTTTTTCATAATCGGTATACTTTTACAATTTATGCTGCGCTGTTTTATGTTTCTTAATGATGGTGGGATACAACCGGGAGAGCCTGTATTAAGGATAGAAGTGTAAAGATTCAACGTTAAAGGGAACATGCTTCTATGGCCTAATGTACAGTATATTTAGTTTTGAGTCAGTTATAGAAGGGGAATGTCAGTCCGGTGGAGTGGGACAACAAAAGGTGGTTTCACAGTATTATGAAATTTTTACATAGACACTATAGAATGAGAAGAGAACAATGCAATATGGGCGAACAGTATCTTTTTTTTTCTTTTTTTAAACACCAACTCCAGTGGAACTGAATTTGATTTAACATTGCGGAGAACTTTAATATATTATTTTTTGTAGGGATAAAACTACAATGCGATTGTATAGATTATTATTTGTGTGATGGTGTGATACTATATATGTTTACACAGGTATTTTTTATGGTTAATTTGTCTCTTAGCTGCACTATACAGTGTGGAATCTTTTGCAGTACACCAATACCTTTTTGAGAAGCACACACCGTTATAAAAAGGAAATAGTCATCTTCGGGGACAGGTGCACAAAATATTTGCTGCCTGACATCTTGCCTCTGTAAGCAACCTAACGCACGCACAGAAATTCAGATGGCTAGCATCAATTTCAGCCACAATTACAGTCATTTTTGATGTGGTTGCATTTTCTCTTGCATTGTAGCAAAGCTGACATTTGGTATAATGTTTATTTAGGCACTTAGTAACTAGTTTGTGCCTGTGACAAAAAGCTGTATTTTTTAAGAAAAATTGTAATTGTGTCTAACATTAAAAGGACAACTAAACCCAAGAACAAAATTGAAATTCATTTGAATTCATTTGGTCTGAAAAGAGTCAAATAAGGAATCAAAGCAACTGAAATTCCTGTAGGAATTTGTGTCAGTGGGGCAAGTTTATGCTGATATTCAAGACAATGAGATATCTGCATTTTACTTGACATGCTAAATTGTAGATTGAGTTACCCATTTGCGTGACACCTATTCTGCTGTAAGATCTAAGACATACACTATTACAGGCAAAAAAACAACTGACCATCACACACGTCATATGCTCTTGCTGGACATCTCATTCCAAAACCATGAGCCTTAACATTGGGGGCCTCTCTCAACACTTTGAAACTATAGCAACTTCCACTCTTCTAGAAAGGTTTTTTACTAATTTGCTAAAGTGTATGTAAGATGTTGTGCCCGTTTAGCAAAAAATTAAAAAAATAAAATAAAAAAATAGAAAGATTACATCAGGTACTGATGTTAAATGAAAAGCCAAGGCTTGCAGTCAGCATTCCAATTCATCACAAAGGTGTTCATTAGGGTTGAGGTCAGACCTCTGTGCAGGCCCCTCTTTTTCCTCTACACCAGACTCATCAATATCTTTATGGTACTTGCTTCCATAGCCAGGTACTTGGCTGTAAGGAGCAAGTCACGATACTGTCCGCAGCTGCTCTTGTACTTTAACTAAACTGAAATGCTGGATTTAGGCACACTGCCTGCCTCCAACCAAAAGGGGAAGCAGGCAAGCCTAAAGCACCCCTACTATGTTGGCTGCATTGACCTCTGGAAATTGAAGTCAGGAGGAGAGTGACACTAGTGGATTTCAATCGACTTGTGGACTACCAACTCCCAGGTAAAGAGACCGTGATAGGGGAGGAGGCTATGGCCATTTATCTTGGGCTGCTGATGAACTAGCTTCCTCTTTGTTGTGAGGGAACCGGAGTGAGTACATCTCCCTGTGTGGGTGTGTGCTTGTCTCACACATGGCATCAGCCTGAGCGGAGATTGAGACCCTATGCACTGGGGGCTGGAGAGAGAGAGTGCAGATCAGAGTGCACAGAGACTGAGGACTGAGTCATTGCAGACTACAGTCTCTTGCTGCACAGGCACTGGTCAGGTGGACTGAAGACCAGAGTTTCACTAGGTCAACCCAGAGGGCATCTAAACAGTGGGACTTTTGTGGCTGTACTGCTGGGTTGGTGAGAGGGCCTTGCAGCCATAACCCGTTTTGCTGCTATCAGAGACTGAGCATCTAGGGTCTGACCAGCAGCCTGTACTACTGCATGCAGATTACACTGGGACTGTATGTATGTGCACCATCAGAAATACTGGGCCCCAAAGTGAGCTGGCTGAAGATCCAGGGCATAGGACGGTCTCTTCAGATAAGCTGCTCTTCAAAGACTCCAGTCATTGCCCATAGTAGATTTGGGATTTAGTCTAGTACAGGGGCAGACTGACCACTTGGAAACCGCCCCGAGGGCCCGGGGTCAGTAGGGGGCCGCATTAGATGCCCCTGGTACCTTTTTCGTAGGCTTTTTTGAGTTTGGGCAAGGACACAGGGGCCCCATGATCCCCTATTGCCCGGGGGCCCCATGAGTTGTCAGTCCGCCCCTGGTCTAGTCACCTATAAAGTGCACTCTAGTAGTTTAGTGTACCGGTAACAGGAAAGTTATGCCAAGTTGCAGCTCATCAGCAACAGATCTATCCAACTGCTGGGACATGGCAACTTTAGGTCTGGATAGTTGTGCTAGACGTATACTCTACCTATCTCTATATGTACACAATGCCATTGTCTTTAATTTGTTGCAGTATCATGTAATTCTTTACCTCTAACCAGACTAGAGTTTATGTCAGATACTGAGTTATAACTGTTTTGAGTACAAATCCTTATGCTCTGAGTGGTACAGCAGCTGCTATTTGCGTAATCTGGTGTTTCAGAGGGGCTGAGGTTATTCATACAGTCGAGTCAAAGAACAGAGAACCCAAACTAACAAGCGGCTCCTTCGGGGGATAGCGCTATACTTCATTCACAGGGCACAGTCATGCTAGAACAGAAATCAGCTTTCTCCAAACTGGTGTCAGAAGGTTAGATGTGCAGAAGTGTCTAAAATGATTTTGTATGCTGTACATTATCAGCAACGTTCAATGGAAACATGTTAACCCAATTATTTGAAGGGGTGTCCACATACTTTTGACCATATAGTAGGTGTGATGGTGAATTCCTGTTCACCTGTTACATATACCTGAAGTAGACTTCAAATCTCATCCCTTTCAAATCATACACTTCTCAGCAATGTAGCACAGTTCATCATTTGCAAGACATACTGTATTCCTGTAACTATTAAAAGACTGCTACATATACCTTTGGTCTTGACACTACACAGGTAGGGGTCTAGTTCTAAATTCAATGTGTATTTCACAGAACAGATGTTTTCTGGACATTCAGTCATCTGTTTTATGGAATTTTCTCCTTTTTTTAAAGAGAATTCGCCATATTTGTCCATCATTTTCAAAGAGGGTTCACCCATCAACCTTAAAGGATTAGTTCACCTTTTGTAACATGCTACATCTATATTTAAAAAGTGTAATATGTTACTGTGTAGCAGCCAACCTCACCCACTCTTCCTCTGTGACATTAGGCAGGGGTTCTTCTCCCCGTATCCACAATCACATTTTAAAAATAATTCAGCAGTGCAGGGCTCCACCTATGCAGCTCCGTCATTCATTTAAAGCAATCACTGAATGAATGAACTACGAGTCCTGTCTGCCACCACAAGTGGCTTGTAGTTCTCAATGAACTACAAGAGCGCTGATGAAAGCCCTAGTAGTTCATTGGCTCTTTCTGCACTTCACTTGTTTGCCTGTACAGGAGGTATGGGCAAACAGTTGTATTGGGTGACTACAGGAACACAACATCACACCTGCAATCCAATGCTTTGCAGGCTGCAGTGAAAAAAAAAAAATAATTACAAGTTTTTTTCTGCCTGCAAATCATGTGCATTTATTTATTAATTTTTACAAATAGGAGGAACTTAGCCTTTAACAAGGTTCACCCATCAGCAGTTGCATACAACTTAATCAAGAGATTCCAAATATGATTTGCCCATCAATTTAACAAGATTCAACCATCAACAGACAAGCTTGTGCTGGGTTAATGACTACGAAAGAACTAAATTGGCAGTCAGCTAGGAAACTAGCTTTTTCAAAAAGAGGTCAGCAATGGCATCCTCTCAGTAGACGTTGACTTTATAAAAATGAAACAAAATTTATATTATGTTTGAACAAGTTCAGTATGTAGGTTTCAAGCTGTCTACGAACCCCCTCCCCCCTTTTTACCTATCATTACTGAATTGAACTGTCTAGAGTATGAAAGGTATTTGCATTCTATTATAAGAATGCTCACACTAGTAATGGCATTTTTAGATCTATAGGGGACCTTTGCATCCCTCGTTGCTGACTCAGCAAATAAAACAAGCACTTCAAAGAGCACACCTAACAGCCTAAATAGTTTTGAACATAGGTTTGTAGTAATCCTACCAGATAAATATAAAATATCTGTATACAACAAGATTATCAATTTCAAGCTTTTTTGTTACTAGTCCCAAATAAACATTGTTCAAAGGAATTTACACAGGAACTGGAGGTTCAAGGTAAAAAAAACTCAGCTAAAATATACATATATATATTATTATTATACAGTATTTATATAGCGCCAACAGTTTGTGCAGCGCTTTACAAAATGAAGGTAGACATTACAGTTACAATACAATTTGGTACAAGAAGAAACAGACGACCCTGCTCATATACACATACATACATACACACACTATATTGCCAAAAGTATTGGGACACCCCTCCAAATCATTAGATTCAGGTGTTCCAATCACCTCCATCGCACAGATGTATACAATCAAGCACCTAGGCATGCAGTCAGCTTCTACAAACATTTGTGAAAAAATGGGTCGCTCTCAGGAGCTCATTGAATTGAAGCGTGGTACCATGATAGGTTGCCGCCTGTGCAATAAGTCCATCTGTGAAATTTCCTGAAAGCAACTGGAAACAACAGCAACTCAGCCACGAAGTGGTAGGCCATGTAAAATGACAAAGAGGGGTCAACGCATGCTGAAGCGCATAGTGCACAGACGTCGCCAACTGTCTGCAGAGTCAATAGCTAAAGATCTCCAAACTTCATGTGGCCTTCAGATTAGCACAACAACAGTTCATAGAGAGCATCATGGAATGGGTTTCCATGGCCGAGCAGCTGCATCCAAGCCTTACATCACCAAGTGCAATGCAATGTGTTGGCTGCAGTGGTGTAGAGCACGCTGCCACTAGACTGAGCAGTGGAGATGTGTTCTCTGGAGTGATGAATCACGCTTCTCTATCTGGGAATCCTATAGATGTGTCTGGATTTTGCAGTTGCCAGGAGAATGGTACTTGCCTGACTGCATTGTGCCAAGTGTAAAGTTTGGTGGAGGGGGGATTATGGTATGCCATTAAAGTTCATGTGTGTGTAAAGGCAGGCATCCCAATACTTTTGGCAAAATAGGGTATATACATACTCACACACACTTTTTTTTGTTTTATTACATACACACACACTCCTAAAAACTAAATCCATTTGTTTACCTTCGTTGTCCCTGTTTTAGCCCCAAAATATGATTTTGTATTAATAAATTTACTTTTGCCTAACACAAGATTTCATATTACACTACACTGTATTTCTATCTTGGTAAATTACTTATATTTAGCTTCAAAGGATTTCGCTTCAAAGGATTTATTGGCGTAAACAAGGGCACAGAACTTACTTACCATAGCACCCACAGAGGGCAAAAACAACTACACATAGGTATGTGGGAACCTTTTGAGGTAAGTCCCACCCCATGGTCACTGGGAGCTGGCATTTCAACTCATAGTACCATAGTTGGAAGGACATAAAAGTAGTGGTGGGTGGATTCAGAGTTGGTTGTGTAATTAGACAGAACCCAGTAGAGGTGGACCCTATACTTGTGGGAGAACGTCTGCATAAAAGACTATGGCAGTAGGTAAAAGTCATGCTTTCCCAGGTGGGTGAAGCAAAGTATTTTCCTTTTGGGAGCTTAGCCAGGAGAACTGGTACTTTTAAAGGAGAAAGAGACTTGGAAATCCCAGAACTATGGGTCTTGGTTGTCCCCGAGTTATTTGTAGTGAATTAAAAGAAGTTATTTAGCCAAGGAAGATGTTGAACTGTAAGCAAATGTGGAAATAAAATTCTGAAGACAAATAACTGTTTTTGTGCAAACTACTCTGGTCTCCCTCTCCTTTCCAAAATGTAGTGGTTACGCTTAAAAGAGAAGTATGGGTTTGTTTAAAAAAACAAAACAAATAAAACACACATTCATACTGACCTAGGTGGATGCAGCAAGGATCCGATTCCAAATCTGTCCCCTCCTGGAATTAAGACCGAGAACTGCTGATTGCTCAGCTCTGTCTTCAGTTTGCAGAGAGCCAGTGACTGTCAGTCAAAAGCTCTCTGCTCTGCCCCTCCAGCGCTTACTCGAACACTGGGATGAGGAGGTGGAAGGAGTGGCTGGCTCAGTATCCCAGTGGCTTGCTGAGAGGCTGAACCATCTGCTGGTCTAAGTTGGGATTGATCCAGAAAAAAAGGGGGAAATAATCACCGGACTGTGCCACATATATCCACAGGGGGTCTTTGATAGAAAAGCAGCTATCTTTTTGGCGATGTACCATACAATGTGCAAAAAGTATTAAAAAAAAAAAAAGTGCTAACCTCCCCCCAAAAATGGTGAGTTACAAAAAACAAAAAAATGATATATATATATATAACATGTTATATCTAACATAATGTGCAATCTTGCAATAATTGACTACTCAAACTATATAACTTAAACCCCACTATATAACCACTATTGCACATAAATGTGAAAATATTCAGCAATCAAGAATGTATGTAAAAAAGCATACAAAATTATTGAAAAAACTGCTATTTTGCAATGAATAATCAAAATATACAGTTCATATAACCACTCCTACAAATAATCAAATCATTGGAAGGACTTCCGCCCCTGGAGGATGTCAAACGACAAAACGTGTAGGGAGGGCTTGGATGTACATCATCACACACAGTGGAGCTGTCAGGGCTCCGGGTATGACCAGAGGTGTGTGGACTGACACAGGGTAACGCAGGCTTCAGATATAGTATAAACAATATAATTTATTTAAGACTAAACAATACATAAACGCAGTGCAAGACTAAACATAAACACAGTGCAAACAAACCAAACCAAAACCCCCAACAGATAACAAAAGAACAATACTAAGCGTAGTCGGGCAGGCCGGGTCGGTAGCAAACGGGCAGGCAAGGTACAAAGGAGCAGGCAGAGCGTAGTCAGACGGGCCGGGTCAGGAACAATCAGGCAGACAAGGTACCAAAGGAGCAGACTGGAGAGTGGTCAGGAATAGCAGAGGTCAGGACAGGCGGCGTTCAATCAGAGTCAGGGATCAAGCAGGATCAGACAGGAAGCAGACAGGATGCAGGTACTGATTGCAAGTCTGGCCATTCCTTATATGCACCTCCTGCAATCAGCCTCAGGTGTTTTGGCTGACTGCAGGAGTGAGCCTCTGGTTGCTGAGAGCACCCACTGGCCAGTCCTGGTACTGCAACCCACAAGGCAGGCGAGTCCCACCACTATTGGCGAGTCCATTCCTGCCAGGAGCGTAGTATGAGGCTGGAGGCATTGGCCAGAATCGATCCCTTTTTCTGAGATTGCATTTTATACCAGTGTCAGTGGTGACACTCAGAAAAGTGAGTTTTATTGATTAGATTTAAAGATTCTTTATGGTTTTACATGATGGGAGTTTTTCCTCTTTCTTTCCTGATCCATGGGACTGTATGAGATATAAAGGGAATGCTCAGCAGAAAGGTTGAGACAAGGAGTATTTCCTGTCTTCGTGTACCTGAGAAGGGTGTCTGAGAAGAGAAGTGTTTTTGGCTGCAGGTTCCTAATCCCACATTTCATGTTCTTATAGCTGGTTTATAATATTACCACCCTGGAGCTCTGGTGAGTTCATCCAATTTATCCGGTGGTGGAAAAACACAAACTTTTTTTGGTGGTGCATGATAAGAAGACACAAATTTGCTATTTATGGTGGACATTCCTTTACTGTATATGTTGAATCATGCAATATAGTTATCACAGTGGATGTTATTTAAACTTGGGATATGAATTGTATGATTTGAATATTTATTGCACAGTAGCACTTTTAAGATCTTACACACTTGATTGTTGATTATTTGCAGGAGTGGTTATATGAATTGTATGTTTTGATTATACATTGCATAGTAGCACTTTTTTTAATAATTGTATATGTTTTTTACATACATTTTTGATTTCTGAATATTTTTCACATTTATCTGCAATAGTGGTTATATGGTGTGTTTTAAGTTATATAGTTTGAGTAGTCAATTACTGCGGGATTGATCTAGAGTCTGGACCAGCTGACTGCACTCCTGTGATACACATGAGAAATAGACCTAAAATAGCTTTGGTCATACTTCTCTTTTAAGCCTGGAAGAATGATAATGATGAGGTACTGACAGGGAAAGAGGTAGTTGACCTGCTGCATTGTGGAGTCTTTTGGTTTTCCTTCTCCTGAGTTGAGCTCTATGGCCAAGGGCCATAGTGTCCTGATGTCCCTTGTATCGCAGTGGGGCTCTGGAGCAATTGCCTAAAGCTCTGTAGATTAGAGCTGCCTCTAGAAGCATGTTTTCCCTGTGGCAGAACTGTAACTGTGAAGAAGTTACTCCTGAGTTATGGTTTTTGAGTTTCTGACCCACCCCATACCTGGGCCAATTCTAAAATTAGGGATAAGCACTCTGAGAGATAAAACGAGAAGCAACCCTGCTATTAAGGGTGTGTCACAGGTATGTAGAAATAGTATGTACCAGCAATAGGAACAATCCTATAGTAGATCTTCAGCTATTTAGACACTGATGATGCTGTGAATCCAATTGTTTCACAGCTGCCATACAGTATACAGGTGAAGTTGTTAACCATAGGTTCAAGGTACAAGAAGAATAATCAAGTTTCTTTTCCAGCATTCTTTTATCTGTGATTTCATCAAGAACATTGCAGGATATAAAGATCCATGCTTCTAACTTACTGACTTGAGCATTCCATGCCCTCCATCTATGCAGATAGCAACATCACCAATAAATAAAAAATTCTAGAAACATTGTCTTCATTAGAAAGCCAGACATTACACCTACTACCATTGGCAACAGTGAACAATGACAAAAGCACCCAAACTCCTACTGTTTTGTCAAAACACATCATCTCAGAAAAATAGATATGTGTTTAAGGAAGAGCACTTTGAAGAGCTCAAGATGTTTCAAAGAAATGTTTCCAAGGATGAGATTTACATTAGATGTTACGCATCTACAGAGCACTTTGGCAGAGACTCTAAAGCTACAGTTGAGTTCTCAGAATGAGAGACAGTGATAGGCACATATAGTTCTTACACCAAGGCCCCTTTAAACATGACTTTCCACTGGAAGTCTTACATTCATGTCAGATCATGGAGGGGAACCATGAAAAGTTACATCTATCTAAACGGGCAGCACAGTGGCTAAATGGTTAGCACTTCAGCCTGTCAGTACTAGGGTCGTTTGGTTCGAATCCCAGCCATGGCACCTCCTGCCTGGAGTTTGCATATTCTCCCTGTGCCTGCGTGGGTTTCCTTCGGGTACTCCAGTTTCCTCCCACACTCCAAAGACATGATGGTAGGTTAATTGAATCCTGTCTAAATTGGCCCTTGTATATGAATGTGAGTTAGGGGCCTTAGATTGTATGCCCCTTGAGGGTTAGGGACTGGGTGAATGTACAATATATATGTAAAGCGCTGCGTAAATAGATGGTGCTATATAAGTACCTGAAATAAATAATAATAAATATAATGAGCTATATCACATCAGACTTTGCCCCATCCATTTTTCCTTTCTATCCCAAGAAGTGCTCCATTCCCTGCTGTACAGAAATACCCCATAACAGAATATTACCACTTCCATGCTTTACTGTAGGAATGGTGTTATTTGGATGGTGAGCTGTATTGGATTTCCACCAGACATAATACTTACTGTTGAGGCCAAATAATTCAATTTTAGTCTCATCTGACCATAACACCTTTTTCCATGTGACCAATCTTCAAGATTCAAGGTATGGTTTGGCAAAGCTCAGTCATGACTGCATGTGGCCTTTCTTGAGGAGTGGCTTTTTTTCTTGCAACCCTCCCATACAAGCTACCTTTGTGGAGAATTTGTGATATTGTTGTCACATGCACACAATGACCACTCTGTCATAAATTCCTGCAACTGCATCAAAGTTGCTGTAGGTTTCTTGGTAGCTTCTCTGACCAGTTTCCTCCTGACTCTTTCATCCAGTTTGAAGCATTGTACTGATCCAGAGAAGGTCTATGTTGTACCAAATACCTTCCACTACTTAAAAATAGGCTTTGCTATGCTTCCAGGCATTAATAAAGCCTTTGGCATTTTTTTGTATCCATCTCCTGACTTGTGCCTGTCCACAACTTTATCCTGGAGATCTTTTGACAGTACCTTGTCACCCATAGTTGATTGTTTGCTTCACTTGCACTACCAGGGATCAAAATGATCCAGAAAGGCTCTTTACATGCCGGGCTAATCAAACTGACGACAGCTGATCACAATTGAAAGACAAATGGCTTTGTGTGCCATTGAGAAAGTGGTTAGCTACACCTGACTGAGTTTATAAGTTATCTTTAGGTGAGGGGAGACCCTTTTTTTCAACTCAGTGATTGTTATTGAATTTTATAATTTTTTTCTGACATGTTAGTGGTATATCTTTCACTTGTATTTTATCAGTTGCACTGAGTAAATACAGCTGAATGAAATGAAAACTGTGTGTCTTCATTTTAGGCTGCAAAGCAACAAAATGTGGTTATTTTAAAGGAGGGTGATCCTTTTCTATACCCACTGTAACCTATTGGAAGAAATTCCCTCTATGCCCTCCAAACAATAACTTGCTGCTAGGCAGCCTCCAGCAGCACCAGTCCAGCACTGTCTTCCACCCAAACTAAACACCCAATGATACAAACAGAGATTCCTACAGAAGACGGCGCAGGTCATATATTTTTCATCAAGTTGACTGGTCATATTCCATCATTTGACAGCAATGCCAAAATAATGTTTCTGCTGAAAAGAGACATGCGAAGACTGCACTGGAATATTTATTTATTTTAAACTGGTAATAGCAGCAATCAGTGACTTATTGCAGGAATGTGATAACATGGCAGGCAATATGACACTGACACTTTGTGGGAACCAGTGACCCTAATAGAGTGATCAGTGCTAATAATACACACTGACAATGTACCAATGACACTGGCTGAAAAGGGGTTAACATCTAGGGGCAATCAAAGGATTAACTGTGTGCCTAACAGTGCTTGGTGTATTCAATGTGTGCTGTTTTTACTAAGGATGTGCTGGTTTTTATTAAAAAACCAGCTCATCCCCACTGTCAAGACAGAGTTCTGTGTTGTTTACAATCAGAGTTCTGTCCTGTCTTCCAATTCTCTGATTAGTGCATCCTGGCCATCAATCATTGGCTGGGACCCGCTGACCGGCTTGTACTGTGACAAATCACAGCACAGCCGGGGCAGCGCGCGCAAGTGCCCCCTACCGAGAAGAGCTGGATCACGTATTAGATACAGTACATGATCCAGCGCAGGGTAGCTACTCTGTCTCCACACTCCTATGTGAGGAGGTCGGCAAGCAGTTAATTTATAAAGAACTAATTTTGACTTTCCTCAAGTATTTAGTGTTGGTGGCTCAATTGCTCTCACATGTGCACCTGGTAGATTCAATAGCAGTCAATGTAAGGTGAGTGTCAAAGTCACTGCTTTACACCCCTAAGAATAAATACACCCCTAATAAATACAGACAAATTTCATTGGTTTACCAATATATTTGTATTAAGAAAAAAAAAAAGAATAGAAAACAGAAATGCAGGCAATACCAAACAATTGCAAACTTATTTCAAATCAATCAAGAGCATCAAGCTGCCATGCTGACCTGTGGTACACAAAGTAGGATGTACACTGATGCTAGGTGTTTGCACCACTCCTGCTGCCCTGACCTTCCAGTCTGTTGGGTCCTTCACCTATGCCGTCTCAGAGAACCCCCAAAAGGGAATTTATAATGCTTCTTGACAAAGTTCTTTAAGGTGCATGCAGCTTTAAGTGCAGTGATTGTATTTTTGATGCTCAGGTTTACTGGAATGTTGAACAAATGCCACCTTTTGGCAAGGATACCAAAAGCATACTGCACTTTTCTACTTGCCCTGGTGAGAGAATAATTGAATATACATTTTTGTACATTCAGTAAGCTTCTGGAATTGGGTCTCAATATGTGTCCACCAAGGGTGAAGGCCTTATCCCCCACAAACACTAGGCAGAGATGGTCCAGTAGTTCCTGGCAATAGACAGTTCTCAGGATGTTCCAGTCCATTACCACACAGCACTTGTCCAAATTCTGAGTGACAAATAAGAGTCTGAGTAGTTTCCATAGCACCCAATGTCTATATAGGTAAAGCATTCGTGTCACCCATTACTAATAAAAACAAAATAAAAATGCTACTTGTAACTGAAGTATATGCTACTGCTAGCTACTGATTTATTGGTACATATAATTGCCCATCTCCCAGAAAATATGGGCAGTGTTGGATCTTTCTTCTTTTGTGGCTTCTTCATTACCCCATTTTGCTAAACATGATACATTATGGTTGTCTTCCCAAACTAAAATCAGTCAAAACTAGTAAAAGATCAAAATACCTAATAATAAAAACATTAGAATAAGTTTTTTGTGTATGCTCTGCAGTTGACATCATTAAAACAAGGTGGTGAAACATTAAAAGACAATTTTAATTGCTACGTAACAAAGCAGTGAAAGTAGAAGTAGATACTGTATGTGGCATAAGCACATGATGAGTATATACTGTATATGCCAGCGAGTACCAGCCCCTCCCCTCTACATAGGGACCCTCTGTAATGCCTTTTCAGCCACCATTTTCTCCACAAGTTCAGCTTCCAATAAGTCTGGTTATCAACCACATTCCATTTTTCATGCAGTTCGCCATTTCCTGTTCCACGCATGGCTCCAAACAAATAATGATAGAAAAAAATGAGCCACTAATTTTCAGTCTACACACCACTTGTGATCCGTGGTCGCTATTTATATTTTTTTGGTTTGTGTTAGCTTTTTATGTAAAATTTTGGAATTGTAATGTTATGGAAACATTACAATATTCAATACTCTATATACCTGTGTGTGATGAAAAACAAATAGAAAAAACTTTATGAAAAAAAAAAAACCACACACCACAACAACTTACAATTGAGATATTCATTAGCCCTTTACCAGATGGAACAAGTTCATAAAAACATGTTCTGACACTCCAAATGGCTAGATAGTAGACCCAGCCACTCATCAACTCTATACAAAAGACAAATTGCTGTTAATTATCAATTGATTACAAGAAACACCTTTACCCTGCACCATTTGCTGATTGTTTGCCACTTTGCACTAAGATGGAGATATAAGGAGGATGAGCAGATCAACTCACCTTTTCAAAGACATCTGTGTGTAATTGAAAAATTTCTCCTCTTGTTCTTGGAGATCAATGTAGATGACCCAAAACAGTTTTATTTGATATAAAATAGTGATCACTGGGCTGACCCAGTTATTTGCCCCTTCTTTTCCATCTCCTCCTTTAGCAAAACTGCTACAGCTATTGCAAGTATTGCAGGAGAAGTACATACTCTTATTGCTTCTATACACACACCACAAAGATTCCAGGCAGCAAATCCCACAGTCAATGACCAAAGATGTTAGAATATAAATAGTAGATTTGTGCACGCCAGAAATTTTTGTTTTGTTTATTGAATTTTGTTTCATCGTATTCGTTATGTTGAACTGATTCATTTTCTATGTTTAGCATTAATTTTATATATTCGTTGGCCCGGGTGGATTAAAAAAATAAATGTAGCAGTTTTTCTTCAAGATTGCTATATATTAGACATATTATTGAATCGGACAGATTAGAATCCGAAGGATTCAATATTGTTCGGACACTAGTCCAACTCATCAAGAGAAATGTCATAAGCTGATTGGTCAACATCGACTGGCATCATGTGCATTCAAAATAACAATCTGGATCATTGAACAAATTAGGAAATTACGTTAATTTCCCCATGGGCCCAAACACCTATCGCATCATGTGACAAATGAAATGAATGTATTCCAAATGAAACAAATGCATTGATTAATATTGTTATAACTTTTTTTTAGATTTGCTGACATTCGTTACTGTGTCCTTTCAGAGATTCGTGTACATCCGAATCTTCGAAAATGAAATTTTTGTCTAAAAACTGAATTGCAATGAAACTAAACGCACACGTCAAATATTTTTTTATTGTTCAACATGAAAAACACAGCATGGAAACACACAAAAATGCATTCAAATGAGTGTCAATTCAAATCCATATGCACTGAAAAATCAAACCACAAAGATGTAAACCTAGCCTTTTCAATTAGCATACCTTTAAAGAATCTGTTCTCTGCTAATGCAGGACAGCCCTGCAGACAGCACATACTCAGCTTTCTTTCATTTCCTCACAGACAGCACTTACTTGGTTTTCTTTCACTTCCCATACTGCTTTGGTCAGCTGCTGGGGGCAATACCCTACTGTATTTCAGGTAGTTTTAGGTGTGGGGGAGCATGTGACTCACTCCCTGCTCATGTTACAACACTAATTACAACACTTGGTGTCTGGCAGCTCAGTGATTTAACATGGGACAGGTAGAGAGTGCTTAGCCCTGTGTAAGTTTCCAGTTACAACTTGGATCACAAACAAGGCCACCTGACTTTTCTGCCAGGCAGGGCCAACGCCAGCCTCATCTTGCCAGGTGTCTGAGGTATTGAGGGGAAGCAGGGAATACATAACAGGGTGGTGGTGGAGGTTGGTGGTGGTATGGGCGTCAAAATGTACCTTCACCTGAGGAATCAAAAATCCTTGCACTGGCCGTACTCCCAGTGGCTAAATAGAGATAAAGGAAGATAACTTTGGGCCCAGCAGTACAGTTTACACGTTGCTTTACTCTGCATGGGCAAATCACAGGTTCGATTTAAGGTAAATACAGACAAATTTTATGAAGTATGCTTAGTATCCCAAGTATATAAATACAAATAAACCCCCCTAGTGCAAAAATAATGACAATCAAATACAGTGTACCCTTCCCTTATTAACAAACCGCCCCAAAACGCATATAGACTTAAACCCCAAAAAGTTTGATAATCTTATGAAGTATGCTTTGTATCCCAAGTATAAATACAAATATAATAAGTGCTCTGAACAAAAACAAAAACCACACAAGTCCCAAAATAATAACATAGTCCTTCAAAATATCAAAGTCATTCAAAATCTCTAAATCAATCTCCAGGTGAAGACAGCCTCCAAAGTGATTTCTGAAACCAAAAAAAACTAAAAAAAAAAAGAAAGGAAAACGCACATAGTGTATTATCCTTAACAACTTGAATTATTTATTCCATAACGCATGTGATTCACACAAAAACACTCAAGATCACTATATGGTAAGGTGAATAGCTGTGTAAACACGTGCCCGTGAAACAATCTAGTGATAAAAAACTGTGAAAAACGTGTCCACTTCTAGAGTGTGCAAATTAAATACCCTTACCAAAAAATGATAAACACAAGCTTAATAATCCTCCAGGCAGGGTACTGATATATAATAATAAGTTCTTCCAGAGGGATCATCACAGCCACAGTATTATACTCCTCTCCACATCAGTCTCCAAACGATGCCCACCATAAATTAAACCACAATAGCGTAATTCCGTAAAAACTTAAACAGAATATACTTTATTCATGTGCTTACATATATCTTCATCTTTAAAATTGCCTGACCTGAGAGGATCTGCTGAGGATTTCCGGAGGTCTGGCTGGGCTGATTTCTTGTTTGATGGCAATTTTAAAGATGAAGATATATGTAAGCACATGAATAAAGTATATTCTGTTTAAGTTTTTATGGAATTACGCTATTGTGGTTTTATTTACCCTGCCTGGAGGATTACTAAGCTTGTGTTTATAATTTTTTGGTAAGGGTATTTAATTTGCACACTCTAGAAGTGGACACGTTTTTCACAGTTTTTTATCCCTAGATTATTTCACGGGCACGTGTTTACACAGCTATTCACCTTACCATATAGTGATCACGAGTGTTTTTGTGTGAATCACATGCGTTATGGAATGAATAATTCAAGTTGTTAAGGATAATACACTATGTGCATTTTCCTTTCTTTTTTTTTTAGTTTTTTTTGGTTTCAGAAATCACTTTGGAGGCTGTCTTCACCTGGAGGTTGATTTAGAGATTTTGAATGACTTTGATATTTTGAAATACTATTTTATTATTTTGGGACTTGTGTGGTTTTTGTTCAGAGCACTTATTATATTTGTATTTATATTTGGGATACTAAGCATACTTCATAAGATTATCACACTTTTTGGGGTTTAAGTCTATATGCGTTTTGGGGCGGTTTGTTAATAAGGGAAGGGTACACTGTATTTGATTGTCATTATTTTGCACTAGGGGGTTTATTTTTATTTATATACTTGGGATACTAAGCATACTTTATAAGATTATCACACTTTTTGGGGTTTAAAGTGTTTATATGCATTTTGGGGAAGTTTGTGAGTAAGGGAAGGGAACACCATATTTCATTGTCAAATACAGACAAATGCAAAGTTTTGTGAACCACTTACAATATAGGCCATGTGTTCTGGCAGAAAAAAGTTGTTGTGATGGGGATACTTACTGAGTTTAGAGAACCAAACATGTTTTATTATGTTCTCATGGTTTCCACATTTTTTTGCAAAAATGCACTTATTTAAAGAATACTTTACAGTTGCTTTTTTCAACACTAAATTCCATCTACACAGGAGAACATAGTTTTCTGACAGCCATTGTGTGTTTGTATACAATATTTTAGGTATGACAAATCACTTGTCTATCTGGAACCTCCTTTGCCCCAGGACAGTTTCAATCTTAAAACCTTCAATAAAACCTGTATCTTGAGATCTAGCTAGCAGTGGTCCAGGGGGCACTGATGTTTACTTGTGTCAAGAAATGAGTTTGTTTACACACTGTTTCCAGAAAGAGCTTAATACTGACAAACCAGTTACAAGAACAATTACGAAATGCTTGTGAGAGCATTAGCTGTAAAATCCAATATTGTTTCTTTGTGTGTTTTTTGAATTCTTTACAACAGATTGTACGCTCCGTTTGCATTAAAGACTGGCGTTCTGATGGTTTCCAAGCTTGCATAACCATAGGCCCAAACGAAAAGCCAAGCTATCTGAACTCACTTACATAGTTACATAGTTACATAGTTACATAGTTAGCCCAGCTGAAAAAAGACAAAAGTCCATCCAGTTCAACCACAGAAAAAAAAAAAGTTATAATCCTATACCCACAGTTGATCCAGAGGAAGGCAAAAAAACCCCAGCAAAGCACGATCCAATTTGCACCTGCTGGGAAAAAAATTCCTTCCTGATCCCCCGAGAGGCAATCGGATGTTCCCTGGATTAACTTTACCTATAAATGTTAGTATCCAGTTATATTCTGTATATCTAAGAAAAAATCCAGGCCTTTTTTGAAGCAATCAACTGTGACACTGAGGTATGTTCTCCCTTTACTCCCAAATAATGTGTGAGCAGTTTGAAGCATGGTGTAGCAAAGGCAGAGAACACAGAGGCAGAGTGTGGTGAACAGAATATATTGGACAGGTTCCAACAAGGTACAACCAGGCCCGGCTGGAGAGCACAACCGTCCGGTGCCACATACAAGTCTCACAACAGAGATCCTGTGGCTTTGAGCGATGCTGACAGTATCTGCAACAAGGAGTGGAAGTGTAGCCTAGTTGGTCCGACCCAATAGGGGAGCTACTCCTAAGAAGAAATCAAAGTCGCTGCACTTTCTCTAGTCCTTCGGAACCTTTCCCTGCTGCTTAGTGCTGTACCTAACAGGTGAGGAACATGCCCCTTTTCTATCCACTTGCAAAATAAGGCCCAAATCAGGAGGCCAGGGGATTAAATAAGCACTGCCCTCACCCAGGATGACCGCAGCGTCTAATTGGACAGCTGCTCCCAGGTAACCATAGGAAGTCATAGGGGAATTAAGTTCCCCAATATATTTCCTTCCCCTTCTGTATTGCCGCTTTGGTCAAGCGCCACCAACAGTGGGGAGTACAGAGTGCACCTGCCTTCAAATGTACCAGAACATTTCTATCCCCTTTCAATAGGAGTATACAGAGAGAGCACAGGTAAGTGGTAAGAAGGACCTTAGCTGACCAGTCATGCTTAGTTAGAGGGACATCTCCTTGTAGTGCTCCTAGATATCAGGGAAAATTAGACATGGGTTCAAACCCTGCTCATCTCCACCTAGTGCAGAAATCCATTTTGAATAAAGCTGCTTCAAATTAAGGGTAAAAACAGCACTCTACATTTCTTCTGAACAATTTACAGTTTCACAATAGGGTGTTCAAAATGTAGCTAAAGTTTCTTATTTCAAAGGTGTTTATGACATTCTGTTATCCGTCCATCCATGTAATCACCATCTTCAGTAAAAAAACAACACAAAAATACATAAGTTCTTTACATTCTCTTGTGCTGCTATGAAAGACAACTGATGATAGTCAAAGATTATGACACCAAGCAATGTAATTCCTGTAATTAATGGTAAATAGACATTTCAGGGGCCAACACACTGTTATCTTCTTATAAAAACAACACCTTTATCATCTTTATACATTGAGGCTAATTTACGAAGGGAGAAAAAAAATGTTCACTTATTAACCACATAATATAATAAAGTAGTGCAAAGAGCAATTATGATGGACCAAGTGCACACAGCAAGCAGCACATTTTAGGTTTCTTAGAGTCAACTCCGTAAAAGATGGTTTCTGATTTATTGCTAATCTTTACTACAATCTTTTCAGTACAAGGACTATAGCGTACTAATTTACAAATATTTGAACACTGAAAAGACAGTTTTATAAAGAGTCGAAAGAATAACTTTGTTACTCTTAAATACGCTTTATATTTAAGAAAGTACATCAGTTCTTAACCTCTTACTGACCATAAAACGAATATGTGGGGGCAAGAAATATGGCCTTTAATACCCAGCCACCACACAAATGCATTCATGTTGACATGTATGTGTGCTTAGATCGCAATCACTGCGCACTCCCAGCATACTGACTGAGCTGTCACCAACATCTCTTGGTCAAAGCTTGTGATCAAAAGCCAGCGAGACAGGCTCCCAATCATATTTACATAGTTGGTAAGGTTGAATAAAGACACTTACCCATCTAATTCAACCTGAGTATTTGTGTTAGTATTATGTCACTATCATTTTCAATGTCCCTGCACATTAAGTTCACTAAGAAACATCTGAAATGTTTTTTTTTTTATAATATTTAAAACTACACTGTTTGTTGGACACCATTAAGGGAAGGGAGTACCACATCCTTACTGCTCTAACAGTAATAAAAAAAATCCTTAGGCAGTTTAAAACGCATGCTAATAGTTTGCTAGCCTTACTTGCTGCAGTTAGGTATTGCATACGTTTGCTGTGTCTGATCTACTAGGAACCGCAGGTCCTTTTCAATCTTCGATTCCCCCAGAGGATCTCCCCGTAGAGAGTAACTTTAATGGATATTTTTAGCTTCCAAGTAAGATACTTTACATGTTTTAATTTTTAAATCTCATCTGCCATATAGCTGCCCACCCCTCTACTTTCTTGAGATCTTGTAAAGTTGCTATATACTGTTGTGAAGTTAGCGTCCTGCTTAGCTTTGTATTATCAGTAAACACAGAGATTGAACTACAGTATTTATTCTAATCTCTATATTGTTTCTGGACAAGTTAAACAGAATTGGTCCCAGTACAGAGCTCCAGGGCATACCGCTCAGAACTCAAGACCATATAGAAAATATGCCATTTTTCACAACCCTCTGGACATGCTCTTATAAACAGTTTTCTATCCAGCTGCATACAATATCATCAATGCCAAAAGACCTTAATGTGAAAATTAGGAATTTGTTGCTTACTGTATCAACTTTCTTAGCAAAATCTAGATGCACTACATCCACAGGCCTCCCTATATCCAAATTATATTTTACCTCTTCATAATAAGTTAAAAAGTTAGTCTGGAAAGAACGATCTTTTGATGTTGTTTACTACTAATGATAATATTTTCTATTGCAAATTCTTGGATATGGTCCCTTATCATTGCTTCCAATGCTTTACATACTATTGATGTTAGGCTGACTGGTGCGAAGTTAACAGGTAAATATCTCAGACGTTTTTTGAACATTGGTACCATGTTTGCTTTTTTGCTGGTACCATTTCAGTCAGTAAACTGTCCTTACAAATTAGGAAGATTGGTCTGGCTATAACAAATGAGTTTATTGAGAACTCACAGGCATACATCATGTGGTCGTGGTGATTATTCACATTAAGTGTTTCTAGTCTTTTTTAAACACTGCTTTCTATCAGCCACAAGCTTACATTTAACCTCCTCTCGTCTGTCATATAGTCCAATGATGGGTGCAAGGCGCTTCTCTCGTTCTAGAAGGACATCATATGACGTCCGCGCGGCTCCAGGAGTGCGCAGTGCGGCGATCGGTGGTGCGCTGTGTCCCTCGGACACAGCGGATCACTGATCCACGGAAAGAGCCGAAGATGTCAGCTCGGTCATGTGATCAGCTGTGTCCAATCACAGCTGATCGCATGTAAACAGGGAAATGCCGCTTATCAGCATTTCCCTCCTCACGAGCTGTCATGCTGACAGCTCGATAGGAGAGCAAAGCAGAGCCAGTAATCGGCATTCCTCAGAGGGGACATGTACACTGATCATCAGAGCACTGATGATCAGTGTGCCCTGATGATCAGTGTAGCCCCAGCAGTGCCACCTGTCAGTGTCCATCATTGCCAGCTGTAAGTGTTCATCCATGCCACCTGCCAGTGCCCATCAGTGCCACATCAATGGCACATTTCAGTGCCTACCAGTGCACATCAATGCCACATATCAGTGCCCATCTGAGTTGCCTTTCAGTGTCACCCATCAGTGCCAATCAGTGCCACATATCGATGCCAATCAGTGCCACCTATCAGTGCTGCCAATCAGTGCCACCTATCAGTGCCAGTCAGTGCCGCCTATTAGTGTGCATCAGTGCTGCCTATCAGTGCCGCCTAACAGTGCCAGTCAGTGCCACCTAACAGTGCCAGTCAGTGCTGCCTATCAGTGCCTATCAGTGCCACCTATCAGTGCTGCCTATCAGTGCCATATATCAGTGCTGCCTTTCAGTGCCCATCAGTGATGCCTGTTAATGCCCATCAGTGCCTCCTGATCAGTGCCACCTATCAGTGCAGCCTATCAGTGCCCATCACTGCAGCCTCATTAGCGCACATCAGTGAAGGAGAAAAATCACTTATTTACAAAATGTTATAACACAAACTAAGAAACTTTTTTCACAATTTTCAGTGGTATTTTTGTATGTTTAAGAAAAAATAAAAACCCCAGAGGTGATTAAATACCACCAAAATAAAGCTCTATCTGTCACAAAAAAATGATAAAAATTTCATATGGGTACAGTGTTGCATGACTGCGCAATTGTCATTCAAAATGTGACAACGATGAAAGCTGGAAATTGGCCTGGGCAGGAAGGGGGTATAAGTGCCCTGTAGGCTAGCGGTTAATATAATTTAATTAACACTGCTATCTTGTTTATTATACCCCTCCTTTTCATTTCAATAAATTGAGGAGAAAAATGTGTTGGTATAGTTACCTTTACCCTGTCACTCGTGACCAGCTTCCCCTGATCAGCTTTTATAGGGGCCGATATGTTCTGACCAAGCATTTTTGCTATTAATATATTTGAAAATATTTTTTTTTCCTTTCTTCATCAATGTGTCATAATCAGGCTTCTCTGATTGTGCTCTTGCATTTCTTATTGCATGCTTTATTGTTATTAAATTGCCGTTTTACCTTCGTTTCTAGCTATCCAGGCTTAACCATTGTGCTTTTATTTATTATTTATATCAGGTACTTATATAGCGCCATCAATTTACGCAGCGCTTTACATATATACAGTGAGGAACAGAAGTATTTGAACACTCTGCGATTTTGCAAGTTCTCCCACTTAAAAATCATGGAGGGTTCTGAAATTCACATTGTAGGTGCATTCCCACTCTGAGACAGAATTTAAAAAAAAATTCAGGAAATCACATTGTATGATTTTTAAAGAATTTATTTATCTTGCACTGCTGAACACAAGTATTTGAACACCTAAGAAACAGCAAGAATTCTGGCTCTCAAAGACCTGTTACTGTGCCTTTAAAAAGTCCACCTCTACTCCACTCATTAATCTAACTTAGTAGCAACTGTTTGAGCTCTTTAAAGACACCTGTCCACCCCACAGTCAGTCAGACGCCAACTACTACCATGGGCAAGACCAAAGAGCTGTCAAAAGACACCAGAGACAAAATTGTGGACCTCCACAAGGTTGGAAAGGGCTACGGGGCAATTGCCAAGCAGCTTGGTGAAAATAGATCAACTGTTGGAGCAATTGTTAGAAAATGGAAGAGGCTAAAGACTGTCAGTCTCCCTCGGACTGGGGCTCCAAGCAAGATCTCACCTCGTGGGGTATCACTGATAATAAGAAAGGTGAGGAATCAGCCCAGAACTACAAGGGAGGAGCTGGTCAATGACATGAAGAGAGCTGGGACCACAGTTTCAAAGGTCACTGTCGGTAGAACACTACGCTGTCATGGTTTCAAATCATGCATTACATGGAAAGTTCCCCTGCTCAAGTCATCACATGTCCAGGCCCATCTGAAGTTTGCCAATGACCTCCTGGATGATCCAGAAGAGGCGTGGGAGAAAGTCGTGTGGTCAGATGAGACCAAAGTAGAACTTTTTGGTCTAAACTTCACTCATCGTGTTTGGAGGAAAAAGAAGGATGAGTTGCATCCCAAGAACACCATCCCTACTCGGGGGCGGACTGACCATTTGGAAACTCGGGCATTGCCCGAGGGCCCGGGGTAGGTATGGGACCCCATGAGATGCCCCTGGTACCTTTTTCATAGGCTTTTTGAGTTTGGGCAAGGACACAGGGGCCCCATGATCCCCTATTGCCCGGGGGCCCCATGAGTTGTCAGTCCGCCCCTGTCCCTACTGTGAAGCATGGGGGTGGTAACATCATGCTTTGGGGGTGCTTTTTTGCGAAGGGGACAGGACGACTGCACTGTATTAAGGAGAGGATGAATGGGGCCATTTGTTGTGATATTTTGAGCAACAACCTCCTTCCCTCAAACAGAGCATTGAAGATGGGTCGTGGCTGGGTCTTCCAACATGACAACGACCCGAAGCACACAGCCAGGATAACCAAGGAGTGGCTCTGTAAGAAGCATATCAAGGTTCTGGAGTGGCCTAGCCAGTCTCCAGACCTAAGTCCAATAGAACATCTTTGGAGGGAGCTGAAACTCCATGTTGCTCAGCGACAGCCCCGAAACCTGACAGATCTAGAGGAGATCTGTGTGGAGGAGTGGGCCAAAATCCCTGTAGCAGTGTGTGCAAACCTGGTCAAGAACTTCGGGAAACGTTTGACCTCTGTAATTGCAAACAAAGGCTTCTGTACCAAATATTAACACTGGTTTTCTCAGGTGTTCAAATACTTATGTTCAGCAGTGCAAGACAAATAAATTCTTTAAAAATCATACAATGTGATTTCCTGAATTTTTTTTTAAATTCTGTCTCTCAGAGTGGGAATGCACCTACAATGTGAATTTCAGACTCCTCCATGATTTCTAAGTGGGAGAACTTGCAAAATCGCAGGGTGTTCAAATACTTCTGTTCCTCGCTGTATTGTACATTCACATCAGTCCCTAACCCTCAAGGGGCGTACAATCTAAGGCAGCTTTTATATTTGTTGCCCAGTGGAATGCATTGACAAATGTTATTGTTTAATGTTCCTAATGCACTCCCGCTATTCTTCAGTGTTCTGTGTTGCAAGAATTTGAGACCATTTAGTATCATAGTATGGAGCACAGCTTAGTAAAGTTAGTACTTTTGAAATTTAGTGTTCTTATCCTTTCCTTATGTCTCCCTTTCCTAGAATTTATGCAAACATAGTTACTCTGATTGCTATTACCTAAATTATCCCCTACTTCCACATCTGCAATCTGTGTTCTTTCAAATTAATAGGTCCAGCAGAGCATTGTTTGTAGTTGAGGCCTCTGCCATATGTCCTGCATTATGTTTAAGAAAGGATGACTTCTAGTTGATTGTGCAGTTCTGTTTACCCAATCAGAATCAGAATAGTTGAAGTCCACCATGATTATAACATTGCTCTGCCTCCCGTCCACTTCTACCTGTGTAAAGAAAAAGGTCTCCTTATCCTTAAAGCGGAGTTCCACCCAAAAGTTCCGCTTTAAGCCTTTGTCCCCCGCTCCCCATTAAAGATTGGCACCTTTGGGGAATGGAGGGGAGGGGGTACCCGAATTTGACAGGTACCCGCTCCCACTTTTGCTGCGATCGCCTAGTCGATTGGAACCGGACATTGTCCTCCCCCCCTCCCTCCGCGTGGTCTTCTGGGACACATGACAGGTCCCAGAAGACTATGTGGCCATTCACAAAGTGCAGCGCTACTCGCAAGCTGTCACAGCCGGGTGCCCACATTGAAGATGCCGGCGCCAAGGAAAGAAGATGGCCGGTGAAACCAGCGGTGGTGAGGACACCTCTGGACTGAGGAACAGGTAAGTGTCTGCATTTTAAAAGTCAGCAGCTACAGTTCAGGATAGTTAAAGTCCACCATGATTACAACATTGCTCTGCCTCTCATCCATTTCTACCTGTGTAAAGAGAAAGGTCTCCTCATCCTTAAAAGCGGAGCTCCACCCAAAAGGAGAAGTTCCGATTTAACTTTTGTCCCCATTAAGGATTGGCACCTTTGGGGAGCGCGGAGGGAGGAGGTACCCAAATTTGACAGGTACCCGCTGTTCTTCAGATTTTTTTTTTTAACATATAAAAAAAATTATAACATATATTTTTAACATATATTTTTACATATATTTGCAAATGTATTCCAAAAATGTAGATTTGTATTTTTAAAGACATACAGTATATTTCAAATGTATTTTTAAAAATATTTTTCATATATTTTGTAATAAAAACGCATTTCAACATGCAGTGTGTATAGATCTATATATATATAATTTATTTTTTTTTTTTAATATATTGAATATGGCCAAAATTGTAGCATTTCATATACTGTATATGTCAATATATTTGGGAAGAATATTTTTAAACTATATTTAAAAAATATTTTTCTTCCATATGGGAAGACCAGTCCCTGCTGCTCTCTCTCCTTGTGCAGAGTGGCTAGTCTTATATTTGCCTTCTTCTGTTGTTCTCTACAGGCAGACTGTATTAGGCGGACCAGCTAGTTCCCTCTCACAGCTCCGCTCTATGTACAGTACAGTGATTATACTACCACTACTTTTACAACAGGGCTTACAAAGGCATTTGATGCGCACAAAGTGGATTGTTATCCTTGGTGGCCATGGATGAAGAGACAACATATTTAAATGACAGTTTTTGTGTCCAGAGCTCAGTTTTTAAAGTGAATATAAAGTCATAAAAGGACAAGTTGTTGAATTGCCTCACAGCAGTTGAACTCACAGATTCTTGCATTGAAATAGCTGTACCATGTCCTATGTATTATGTTCAATCTTTATAGGTAGTATTTGTGCACTTTACCCTTATTCCTGGAATTCTTGAGATGCCACAGCTAGATGATCCTGGTGTAGGCACTCCTGGGGCGTTATGCACACTTGCACAGAGAGCTCACTTCTCCCTTGAAATTGAAATGATTACACTAGTGTATACAGTGCATGAGTGGGAATTTTAAGCTGTGGCAGGGGCAACAGCTGAAAAAAAGAAATCTGTGCTAGTTACAAGATGGCTCAGAAATAAAATAGGAAGCAAAGTGGAAAACTACAGTTTAGGAGGTACTCTCACAGGAAAGGTTGTGCAGTTGGTACTTTAAGCCTGGGTTCACACTGATGCGGTGCGGAATTTGCAGCGTTTTGTGTGCTAATTCCGCACCGCATCACAATCGCACCCTGTTTGTGCGAACAGCTGCGGGTGTGTATGTTAAGTTAACAACACCCCGAAATCGGTCCGCAAAATGCTGAGCGTTGTAAAGAATCGGATTTCATGGGTGTGAATACCCATGTGATCCGATTCTAGTGCGGACCCAAAAAAGGGTCCTGCGCCTCACAGAATTCGCATGTGATTTGCACAGGAATGCAGTGTGGTTCCTGTGCGAATCACATGCGATGTACTGCACCGCATTAGTGTGAACCTAGGCTAATACATGCAAATGTCCATAAACCTGCAGGTCTTTCGGTGTTTAAAACCTACTTGGTGCTATGTTTTAACAAGAACAGTTGCTTAGAACTATGACTAGTAGCATAAATAGTCCCAGATTCACTTACATGATATAGACATCTCTTGAAATCCGTATCAAACTGACAGTTCTAGTACATCTTGCAAAAAGTCAAAATATCCATTTGTAAAATTGTCCTTTTACAAAATTGGTCTATAATTTCTATTATCAGGAAAATAAATAAATTCTATAGTCATTTGATTTAAAAAAAATGTAGAATATCAATAAACATGGTTTTATAAGTGTTGAAAAAAAATGATATATGAAGCCAGTGGGGTATTTAGGTTTTGTACTGCCCTAGGCAACACAAAAATCAGTGCCCTCCCAGGGAGAGTCTGACATTGACCATCAACACCCCTGCCTCCCACCCAAAAGAGCCTTCCACTACCACTGCTCCCCATACACCAACCACCATCGCCCATGGAGAGAGAGAGAAAGAGAGAAAGCCACACACTTTCACAGCCCTGGACATCCCCAGGAACGAGTCGGGCTATTCATACACCGTCATGAAACCCTCATCCTCTCTTGGAACCCACCAGGCCCCCATGCCGCTTGTGTCCCTTCTTCCATCCCTTCTTCCAAGGGGCAGAGCTGCCCCCCTGAAAAATGCTGCCCAAGGCAAATGCCTTGTTTGCCTTGTGGTAAATACATCTCTGTATGAAGCATTATTAAAAGCCAACCTGTACATGTTTATTTTTTATTATTCACTATTTACATTGTTATTACTATATTGGGTCAGTAAGTGTTGCTATATGATAGCACCAGCTTTATGTTGGTCTTTTCAGACTATGATTTCTTAAGAAAAGTGTCTAAAAAGTTTGTAATCCTAATTTTCAACTTTCACTGATAGTAAGAACAGATGCTAATAAGAAATATGTGAATGTGGTTTATGTGCTGCAAGAACACAGTGATACAAGAAAGTGTCTCTGTCAGATAGGTAAAAGAACCAGTCTGAGTTTGGGACCAAGATTAGAGTGTCCACACTGGCCACTCCTTTAAAGCCCCACACTTCCCACAGCCACTGCGCCCATCAGATTGAAAGGTGCATGAATTTTTTAGAATGGTAGAGGAACCCATAGACTTGTTCTATATTAGGTTTGCCCTACGTTTCATTGACAGCGCACAGTAATGAACGGATCCATAGCTGCTATTCAGTCCAAAAGTGACCTTCAAATCCACCCACACCATTCAAAAGTCGTCCATCAGGTTCTACCCACCCAGTGACACCACACCACCAATATCACTGGCCCTTGTGTACATTTCTCTTTTAGCCATGATTTCTCCTGGTCAACAGCTGGGAACTTCCCAACACAGATTTATCCCACTCTGAAAATTTTACAAGCCAGCTCAGAGCTAGTCTTGCCAGTTTCCTAATCTGCAAACTGAAGGTAACTCTCTAAGCCTGGGTTCACACTGATGTGGTGCAGAATTCGTAGCGTTTTCTGTGCAAATTCTGCACTGCATCAGAATCGCACCCCATTCATGTGCACCTCTGCGGGTGTGTATGTTAATTTAACAACACCCCGAAAGCGGTTTGCAAAACGCGGTGCGATGTGCAGAATCGGATTGCATAGGTGTGAATACCCATGCGATCCAATTCTAGTGCGGGCCAAAAAAAGGGTCCTGCACTTTTTTGGTGCGGGTGCGGTGCTATTAGAGCTGTAAAAAATGTACCACACCACATATATGTGAACCCAGGCTAAAGGATAAGTTTTTCCTTTAGGAACATGTTACATATTCCGCCTGTTTAAAATATAGCACCCTGCTAGTCAGGTGCTAGGATTTGTATAGTTAGGTTAAGCATAGCTGTGTTATAGCAGTGTCGTATTCTGGTTAACAGAGTGCTGTGATGGATTAATTAGGTCAGCTCATGATGCTTTTGGTGCTGTTTGGGTTTGTCTGAGTTCTGCCTGCCTTTAGGAAGCTATGAGAGCCTTCCAGAACATGAGTAGGGGTTAGGCAAATAAACAGCAGGATACAGCCCTGGCCAATTGCAGGGGAAGGTGACCCTATTTCATGCTGGAAGTGGTATTTATGTTCTGGGAGCACATGGGTTCAGCATCTTTCCCAGGAGTGGATTGCAGCAAGCCAGGCTGGAGGCAGGCTACCTCGCCTGGCGCTTGCTGCCATGTGGGCCTCAGAGAGAGACCCTGGTTCTACAGTAAACTGACTGAGGGGAGATGTCTTCCAAAGACCTGTCTCATATCATTGGATAGAGTCACTTGAAAGATTGGAAGGAGGCAACCATTCTATCCTTGGACCTGTGAGTACAGACACTGAGAGATCTTGGGTATTCTGTGTGCTTGCTACCCCTCTGGTGCTTGATAGTCTAAGCAAAGGCAACACTGGCTAGTGTTCTGAAGAGCTTTTCCAATTGATGCTACTGCAAAGGACTTTGCTCAGCTACTTACCTTTGGACTTTCACAGTCTGTCGTAACTGGCATGTACCTGAGGAGCTCAGCCCTGTAATTACTATTACTACAAAAATTTACTTTGCTCACTCCTAAACTACCTGTTGCTACATTTTAAAGAGAAGTCTGCTATCTGCTGTCAGTCAGGACTTCAATACTGTTCAACTAAGAGATACAGTAGGTTCAGATGTCCTCAGTGTGAATATTTCTAATTCTGGAGTATCCTACTACAATTCCTCATCCCTATCCCCAGTTCTACAATAAACTCCAAAACAAAACATCCCCTAGACTGGTTATTGAAGGCAACGAGCAGAAGTGTGTGTGTGTGACAGGTAGTCAGTGACTTAGTGACAAGTACTTAAAGTGGTGGCAGTTAAAACTACTCAAACTAGGTGCACTTGTCAGTAATGCTACAGAAACTGGTGCAAATGCTTGAATCAATTTTAAAGGAAACTACCACTTAAAAAAAAAAATTGTCTTTGAAGTTTTATTGAATTATTTTATTTCAGGTACGTATATAGCACCGTCAATTTACGCAGCACTTTACACATATTACATGTACAGTTGTGGCCAAAATTATTCAACCCCCAATGCTGTAAAGGGGTTTAGGGACTATAGTGTACATTTGGAATTGTATTCAGAATCAAATCCTACAAGGACGTTGTAACTACCCAAATGCAACTAAAATGACATCAATTGTTTATGTAATACAGTAGTAAATGGTTCTTATGTGGTTTCTTCATTGCCACAATTATTCAACCCCTTAAAGACTACCACTCTGAAGAACAGAGGTTCATACAGGTGCTTTCCATCAGGTATTGAAAACACCTGTGGATGTCACCGAGCAGCAATCAAGCATAATAAGCACCAATTAGGCAGCTTTAAAATGACTGTGATACTCAGCTCCTTCTAGACATTTACTGGTGTGGTTACAAACATGGTGAAGGCAAGAGAATGGTCCAGGAAGACAAGAGAAGAGGTGATTTCTCTTCACAGGAAGGGCAATGGCTATAAGAAGATTGCAAAGATGTTAAACATACCAAGAGACACCTTAGGAAGCATCATTCGCAAATTCAAGGCAAAGGGCACTGTTGAAACGCTACCTGGTCGTGGCAGAAAGAAGATGCTGACTTCGACTGCTGTGCGCTACCTGAAGCGTAGAGTGGAGAGAAGTCCCCGTGTGACTGCTGAGGAACTGAGAAAAGATTTGTCAGATGTGGGTACAGAAGTTTCAGCCCAGACAATAAGACGCACACTGCGTAATGAAGGCCTCCGTGCCAGAACTCCCAGGCGTACCCCCTTGCTGTCTCCAAAGAATAAGAAGAGTCGACTGCAGTATGCCAAAAGCCATGTGGACAAACCACAAAAGTTGTGGGATAGTGTTCTGTGGACTGATGAAACAAAATTAGAACTGTTTGGGCCCATGGATCAACGCTATGTTTGGAGGAGGAAGAACAAGGCCTATGATGAAAAGAACACCTTGCCTACTGTGAAGCATGGTGGAGGGTCAATCATGCTTTGGGGCTGTTTTGCTTCTGCAGGTACAGGGAAGCTTCAGCGTGTGCAAGGTACCATGAATTCTCTTCAGTACCAGGAGATATTGGATGGAAACGTGATGCAGTCCGTCACACACCTGAGGCTTGGGAGACGTTGGACCTTTCAACAGGACAATGATCCCAAGCATACCTCCAAGTCCACTAGAGCATGGTTGCAGAGGAAAGGCTGGAACATTTTGGAGTGGCCATCGCAGTCACCAGACTTAAATCCGATTGAGAACCTCTGGTGGGACTTAAAGAAAGCAGTTGCAGTGCGCAAGCCTAAGAATGTGACTGAACTGGAGGCCTTTGCCCATGAAGAATGGGCGAAGATACCCGTAGATCGCTGCAAGACACTTGTGTCAAGCTATGCTTCACGTTTAAAAGCTGTTATAACTGTAAAAGGATGCTGTACTAAGTACTAAGATTGAATGTCACTTGGGGGTTGAATAAAACTGATAATGCTGTGAGCACAGAAAAGACATTTGTGGTTATTTCATTATAACTGTTATGTTATATTTGTCTGACCTACAAGTGCCTCTTTAATGTAAATGTAAGCAAGATGACTGAATGATCAAAAGCAATGTCAAACTGGCCAAAACACTCAATTTCAGTGGGGGTTGAATAATTTTGGCCACAACTGTACATTCGCATCAGATTTTACACCAGAAATCTGGCGTTATTCAGCTACATGTTACCTGTGTACCTCATTAACTCAGCACAGTGGCTAAATGGTTGGCACTTCCACCTGGCAGTAACTAGGGTCATTGGTTCGAATCCCAGCCATGGCACCACCTACCTGGAGTTAGCATGTTCTCCCTGTGCCTGTGTGGGCTTTTTCCAGGAACTCCAGTTTCCTCCCACACTCCAAAGACATGCTGGTAGGTTCATTGGCTCCTGTCTAAATTGGCCCTAGTATGTGTATGTATGAATGTGAGTTAGGGACCTTAGATTGTACGCCCCTTGAGGGTTAGGGACCGATGTGAATGTACAATATATACAGTTGTGGCCAAAATTATTCAACCCCCACTGAAATTGAGTGTTTTGGCCAGTTTGACATTGCTTTTGATCATTCAGTCATCTTGCTTACATTTACATTAAAGAGGCACTTGTAGGTCAGACAAATATAACATAACAGTTATAATTAGAGATGAGCGAATCGAAGTATCCGAAGTGGAATTCGAGTCGAATATCGGAAAAATTTCGATTCGTGCCGAATCCGAAAAACAGCCTAATTCGGACGCGCGAATCGAAATTTTTCAGAAAATGGCGGCTGACATGTGCGGCGACGGAGCGGGGATGTCGGGGAAGGCGCGCAGACAAGGCGCGCTGCCCCATAATGCATTCCTCAACGACATGTGATCGCATCAGCCAATCAGCAGCCAGCCAGCCAGCACTGTGTAATGGTCGAGGTATATATAGCGGCCATTTTGGAAATCTTCATTTGCCTGCAGTCATTGAACAGAGGCAGACCGCTCTGTACTAGGGACAGGGACAGAGTTAGGGCCACAGAAACGAGAATTGGGGACAGAGAGAAGTTACTTAGGGACAGAGAACCATTACTCAGGGACACAGACTTGTTAATGAGGGCCACAGAATCGTTATTTAGGGACAAAGAAACGCTAGTTAGGGCCACAGAATTCATACTCAGGGACAGACAGAATTGTTACTCAGTGCCAGAGAATTGTTACTTAGGGCCACAGAAACGTTATTAGGGCCACAGAATTTTTACTCAGGGACAGACAGAATTGTTACTGAGTGCCAGAGAATTGTTACTCAGGGACAGACAGAATTGTTACTGAGTGCCAGAGAATTCTTACTCAGGGCCACAGAATTCATTCTCAGGGACAGACAGAATTGTTACTCAGGGACAGACAGAATTGTTACTGAGTGCCAGAGAATTGTTACTCAGGGACAGACAGAATTGTTACTGAGTGCCAGAGAATTGTTACTCAGGGACAGACAGAATTGTTACTGAGTGCCAGAGAATTGTTACTCAGGGACAGACAGAATTGTTACTGAGTGCCAGAGAATTGTTACTCAGGGACAGACAGAATTGTTACTGAGTGCCAGAGAATTGTTACTCAGGGACAGACAGAATTGTTACTGAGTGCCAGAGAATTGTTACTCGCACAGACACAAAATTGTTACTTGCACAGACACAGAATTGTTACTCGCACAGACACAGAATTGTTACTCAGGGCCACAGAATTCATACTCAGGGACAGACAGAATTGTTACTGAGTGCCAGAGAATTGTTACTCAGGGACAGACAGAATTGTTACTGAGTGCCAGAGAATTCTTACTCAGGGACAGACAGAATTGTTACTGAGTGCCAGAGAATTGTTACTCTCACAGACACAAAATTGTTACTTGCACAGACACAGAATTGTTACTCGCACAGAGACAGAATTGTTACTCAGGGCCACAGAATTCATACTCAGGGACAGACAGAATTGTTACTGAGTGCCAGAGAATTGTTACTCAGGGACAGACAGAATTGTTACTGAGTGCCAGAGAATTGTTACTCTCACAGACACAAAATTGTTACTTGCACAGACACAGAATTGTTACTTGCACAGACACACAATTGTTACTCAGGGCCACAGAATTCATACTCAGGGACAGACAGAATTGTTACTGAGTGCCAGAGAATTCTTACTCAGGGCCACAGAATTCATACTCAGGGACAGACAGAATTGTTACTCAGGGACAGACAGAATTGTTACTGAGTGCCAGAGAATTGTTACTCAGGGACAGACAGAATTGTTACTGAGTGCCAGAGAATTCTTACTCAGGGACAGACAGAATTGTTACTGAGTGCCAGAGAATTGTTACTCTCACAGACACAAAATTGTTACTTGCACAGACACAGAATTGTTACTCGCACAGAGACAGAATTGTTACTCAGGGCCACAGAATTCATACTCAGGGACAGACAGAATTGTTACTGAGTGCCAGAGAATTGTTACTCAGGGACAGACAGAATTGTTACTGAGTGCCAGAGAATTGTTACTCTCACAGACACAAAATTGTTACTTGCACAGACACAGAATTGTTACTTGCACAGACACACAATTGTTACTCAGGGCCACAGAATTCATACTCAGGGACAGACAGAATTGTTACTGAGTGCCAGAGAATTCTTACTCAGGGCCACAGAATTCATACTCAGGGACAGACAGAATTGTTACTCAGGGACAGACAGAATTGTTACTGAGTGCCAGAGAATTGTTACTCAGGGACAGACAGAATTGTTACTGAGTGCCAGAGAATTGTTACTCAGGGACAGACAGAATTGTTACTGAGTGCCAGAGAATTGTTACTCTCACAGACACAAAATTGTTACTTGCACAGACACAGAATTGTTACTCGCACAGAGACAGAATTGTTACTCAGGGCCACAGAATTCATACTCAGGGACAGACAGAATTGTTACTGAGTGCCAGAGAATTGTTACTCAGGGACAGACAGAATTGTTACTGAGTGCCAGAGAATTGTTACTCTCACAGACACAAAATTGTTACTTGCACAGACACAGAATTGTTACTTGCACAGACACACAATTGTTACTCAGGGCCACAGAATTCATACTCAGGGACAGACAGAATTGTTACTGAGTGCCAGAGAATTCTTACTCAGGGCCACAGAATTCATACTCAGGGACAGACAGAATTGTTACTCAGGGACAGACAGAATTGTTACTGAGTGCCAGAGAATTGTTACTCAGGGACAGACAGAATTGTTACTGAGTGCCAGAGAATTCTTACTCAGGGACAGACAGAATTGTTACTGAGTGCCAGAGAATTGTTACTCTCACAGACACAAAATTGTTACTTGCACAGACACAGAATTGTTACTCGCACAGAGACAGAATTGTTACTCAGGGCCACAGAATTCATACTCAGGGACAGACAGAATTGTTACTGAGTGCCAGAGAATTGTTACTCAGGGACAGACAGAATTGTTACTGAGTGCCAGAGAATTGTTACTCTCACAGACACAAAATTGTTACTTGCACAGACACAGAATTGTTACTTGCACAGACACACAATTGTTACTCAGGGCCACAGAATTCATACTCAGGGACAGACAGAATTGTTACTGAGTGCCAGAGAATTCTTACTCAGGGACAGACAGAATTGTTACTGAGTGCCAGAGAATTGTTACTCTCACAGACACAAAATTGTTACTTGCACAGACACAGAATTGTTACTCGCACAGAGACAGAATTGTTACTCAGGGCCACAGAATTCATACTCAGGGACAGACAGAATTGTTACTGAGTGCCAGAGAATTGTTACTCGCACAGACACAAAATTGTTACTTGCACAGACACAGAATTGTTACTCGCGCAGACACAGAATTGTTACTCAGGGCCACAGAATTCATACTCAGGGACAGACAGAATTGTTACTGAGTGCCAGAGAATTGTTACTCAGGGACAGACAGAATTGTTACTGAGTGCCAGAGAATTGTTACTCAGGGACAGACAGAATTGTTACTGAGTGCCAGAGAATTGTTACTCAGGGACAGACAGAATTGTTACTGAGTGCCAGAGAATTGTTACTCAGGGACAGACAGAATTGTTACTGAGTGCCAGAGAATTGTTACTCAGGGACAGACAGAATTGTTACTGAGTGCCAGAGAATTGTTACTCAGGGACAGACAGAATTGTTACTGAGTGCCAGAGAATTGTTACTCGCACAGACACAAAATTGTTACTTGCACAGACACAGAATTGTTACTCGCACAGACACAGAATTGTTACTCGCACAGACACAGAATTGTTACTCAGGGCCACAGAATTCATACTCAGGGACAGACAGAATTGTTACTGCGTGCCAGAGAATTGTTACTCAGGGACACCTAATCGTTGAATTAAATAGTATGTCAGACAACATGCAGAGGAGTGGCAGAGGAGGCAATGTTTTAGGAGCGAGCAGACGTGGCAGCAGAGGAAGGGGTCGAGGCAGCAGTATTCGCAGCCAGAGGCCAGTGCTCCCGGTGTCATCCAGCGGTCGTGTCTCCACCGACAACCCTGCCGTCATTGATTGGTTGGCTCGGTCGTCTTCCTCTTCCCAGGTCACCTCTGACACCTACAGCCAACGGTCGGTGGGTACGTCAGACACAACCGTTAGTTGGCATGGCCCGGGACCAAGCCCACTGAAATCACGTGTCCTCTACCTGCCCCTGTCCTTTGCTGTTCCCTCACCAAGCGAAGTATCGCATGCTGTGGGCTCAGCCCCACTGTACAGTGAGGAAGAGCTAACAGAGGGCGGTCAGGAACGGGGGGAGACATCGGCCTTTTCAGCAGCCAAGCGAACAAGTACTGGCGAGGAGAGTGGCTCGGTAGCCGGTCTAGAGACAGGTCTGTCTCCTGACCCAGACGCAGCCGAGGGGGCTAGTAGTGAGGCGGAGACCCTACTTGATGATGAGGAGGTTGATCGCACTTGGCAGCCTCGTCGTCATCAGGCAATTTCTTCCGCATCATCAGGAGAAGAGGGTGGCAGCTTGGCAGCGAGCAAAACAGTCGGTGGGTTGCCCAGGAGACAGCAGCAGGGTCGCATCAGTGTCAGTGGAGCCAAACGTCCACGGAGTAGAGCACCAGCTCCACTGCAGCCTACCACCACGGCCAGTAGTGGTGCCGGTGCGCACGGAGGAAGTAGCAGTCAGCCAGTGAAGAGTAGCGGGGGCAAAGTTTCCTACTCGGTGGTGTGGCAATTTTTCCTCAAGCCGCCCGAGGAAGTAAACGTAGCCGTATGTCGACTATGTGGCCAGAAATGCAAGCGTGGCCAGGGGGCCCATGTTGGGACTACAGCGTTGCGTCAGCATATGCAGCGTCACCATTCGGTGGCCTGGGAAAACCGTGATAAACATACGGCGGTTCTGCCTGCCCCAGCCCCCGCTCCATCACCCGCTCCGTTACTTGCTCCGTCACCCGACGTCGTCAATCGCCCTCTATCAGCCAGTCAAGGCTCCAACACCTCTGCTGAGGGGAGTTGTCGCTCATTGGCATCTTCCGCTCGTTCAGATGCTCCTTCTCCTGCTACTCCTCTTCTCGGATTCCGTCAACAGTCTTTCTTGGAATCCGTATCCAAGAGACAACAGTTTGCGAGCACGCACCCGACGGTGCAAAAGCTGAACGTCCTCCTGTCCAAGTTGCTGGTGCTGCAGTCCCTCCCTTTCCAACTGGTGGACTCAGCACCTTTCCGAGAAATGATGGCTTGTGCCGCGCCGCGGTGGAGAGTGCCAAGCCGTCATTTCTTTGCCCAAAAGGCAGTGCCAGCCCTGCATTCACATGTAGAAGAGATGGTGGGCCAGTCTTTGAGCATGTCGGTCTCTGCCAAAGTGCACGGCAGCGCCGACGTGTGGAGCTGTAACTACGGTCAGGGACAGTACATGTCATTTACGGCCCACTGGGTGAACGTGGTGCCGGCACAGCCGCACCAGCAACTTGGACAGGTCACGACGCTTTTGCCTCCACGTTTGCACGTCCTTGGTCCAGCAAGCATGTCCGCCTCTACCACCTCTTTTTCCGCCGTGTCCTCAGCCGCCACCCCCGTGCCAAGTCCCATTACCCGACCGGCATATCACATGTGCAGGGCGCAACGGTGTCACGCTGTGCTGCACCTGGTATGCCTTGGCGAACGTAGTCACACAGGGGAGGAACTGCTGAGTGTAATGAACAGAGAAATCGACAGATGGCTGTCTCCGCGCAAACTAAAAATCGGAACCATGTTGACTGACAACGGAAAGAACATGGTGTCTGCTCTGCGTCAAGGAAGGTTGTGCCATGCGCCATGCATGGCTCACGTGTTCAATCTGGTTGTCAAGCGGTTCCTAAAATCCACCATCCCACTGCAAGACATCCTTAAAATGTCACGTAAACTGTGCATGCATTTCAGCCATTCCTACACCGCAAAGAACACCCTCATTGAGCTGCAGCGGCAGAACGGAATTCCACAGCATCGCCTGATCTGCGACGTTGCAACAAGGTGGAATTCAACCCTACACATGTTAGACCGCCTTTACGAGCAGCGAAAGGCCATCACCGATTTCCTGATGTTACAAGCGGATAAAGGTACTCCCCTGTGTAACTTAGATGTCAGCCATTGGCAGCTCATGCGTGACACCTGCCGCTTGCTCAGGCCCTTTGAGGAGGCCACGCTATTCGTGAGTCGGCAGGACTATGGGATGAACGACGTCATTCCTCTGTTGCACGTCCTGGAACAAATGCTGTTAACAATGGCTGGTCAGGGTGCGGTAGACGTGGCGCACAGATCTCAACGCCACATGACCCCTGTGGGGGCAGGACAGGAAGAAGAGGAGGAGGTAGAGGAGGACATTTGTGCTCAGGAATTATTGAGTGAAATGGGTGGTTTTTCCACTCAGCGGACAGGAGTGGAGGAGCAGGAGCATCTGGTAGAGGAGGAGGAGGAGGAGACAGAGGACCCAGACGCACCGTGGCAGTATGCTGTGGAGATGGAGGCAGGGAGTCCCTCGCATTCCTTGGCACAAATGGCCCATAGCATGCTCGGTTGCTTGCGTAGCGACAGCCGAATAATAACCATCAGACAGAGGGATGACTTTTGGCTGTCCACCTTGTTGGACCCTCGCTACCGGTCCAAAATGGTGGCCTTTTTCACACCTGCTGAGAGGGAGGCCAAAATTACGTACTATAAAAACCACCTATGTAGTCAGTTGGTCTCTGCCTTTGTGCGCCATCGTCCATCCTCAGACACTGTGGGCCCTGTGCGCTCGCGTTCCGCTGGCATGGCAGCAGGGGAGGGGTGGGGTGGTAGGAGCAGTGGCAGCTCCACCAGCAGCGGCTGCCTCAGTCTGCAGTCGATGATGAGTAGCTTTCTTCACCAGCGCAGTGAGGAAACTACTAACCAGCCGCAGCAGCAGCAGCAGCATCAGGTGGACCTGGAGCAGGAGCTCAAACAACAGGCTTGGGCCTACTTGGACAGCACCCTGCCAACCGAGGTAGACAATCCCCTTGACTACTGGGCAACGAAACTTGACCTTTGGCCCCAACTAGCTGAATTTGCCCTTGAAAGGCTGTCATGCCCGGCCAGTAGCGTGGCATCGGAGCACGTGTTTAGTGCGGCAGGAGGTATTGTAACTCCGCGGAGGACACGACTGTCCACCCAAAGTGTGGAGAGACTCACGTTTGTGAAAATGAATCAGGCGTGGATTAGTCTGGATTTCAAACCACCAGTTCCTGACACAACTGACTAAATCCGCCATGAATCATGCCTCAAACATGTGCCACTTTCAGGTCTCCTCACACTGCTGGTGTGTTGAATTTTTTGACATAGGGTGCTGGCAGATTACGGGCCTCCTATAGCTGCTGCCAGGCCCCTAATCTGCCATAGGCCCCTATATACCACCTCCTCCTGCTGCTGCCAGGTCCAGAGTCTCTCATGGGTCCCTGTACGGCCTCCCATTGCTGCTGTCTCCATCGCCACACTCTGCTGCCATGTGCCACTTTCAGGTCTCTTCACACTGCTGGTGTGTTAAATTTTTTGACATAGGGTGCAGGCAGATTACGGGCCTCACATAGCTGCTGCCAGGCCCCTAATCTGCCATGGGCCCCTATATACCGCCTCCTCATGCTGCTGCCAAGTCCAGAGTCTGTCATGGTCCCTGTACGGCCTCCCATTGCTGCTGTCTCCATCGCCACACTCTGCTGCCATGTGCCACTTTCAGGTCTCTTCACACTGCTGGTGTGTTAAATTTTTTGACATAGGGTGCAGGCAGATTACGGGCCTCACATAGCTGCTGCCAGGCCCCTAATCTGCCATGGGCCCCTATATACCGCCTCCTCATGCTGCTGCCAAGTCCAGAGTCTCTCATGGTCCCTGTACGGCCTCCCATTGCTGCTGTCTCCATCGCCACACTCTGCTGCCATGTGCCACTTTCAGGTCTCTTCACACTGCTGGTGTGTTAAATTTTTTGACATAGGGTGCAGGCAGATTACGGGCCTCACATAGCTGCTGCCAGGCCCCTAATCTGCCATGGGCCCCTATATACCGCCTCCTCATGCTGCTGCCAAGTCCAGAGTCTGTCATGGTCCCTGTACGGCCTCCCATTGCTGCTGTCTCCATCGCCACACTCTGCTGCCATGTGCCACTTTCAGGTCTCTTCACACTGCTGGTGTGTTTAATTTTTTGACATAGGGTGCAGGCAGATTACGGGCCTCACATAGCTGCTGCCAGGCCCCTAATCTGCCATGGGCCCCTATATACCGCCTCCTCATGCTGCTGCCAAGTCTAGAGTCTCTCATGGGTCCCTGTACGGCCTCCCATTGCTGCTGTCTCCATCGCCACACTCTGCTGCCATGTGCCACTTTCAGGTCTCTTCACACTGCTGGTGTGTTTAATTTTTTGACATAGGGTGCAGGCAGATTACGGGCCTCACATAGCTGCTGCCAGGCCCCTAATCTGCCATGGGCCCCTATATACCGCCTCCTCATGCTGCTGCCAGGTCCAGAGTCTCTCATGGGTCCCTGTACGGCCTCCCATTGCTGCTTTCTCCATCGCCACACTCTGCCATGTGCCACTTTCAGGTCTCCTCACACACTGCTGGTGTGTTGAATTTTTTGACATAGGGTGCTGGCAGATTACGGGCCTCACATAGCTGCTGCCAGGCCCCTAATCTGCCATGGGCCCCTATATACCGCCTCCTCATGCTGCTGCCAAGTCCAGAGTCTGTCATGGTCCCTGTACGGCCTCCCATTGCTGCTGTCTCCATCGCCACACTCTGCTGCCATGTGCCACTTTCAGGTCTCTTCACACTGCTGGTGTGTTAAATTTTTTGACATAGGGTGCAGGCAGATTACGGGCCTCACATAGCTGCTGCCAGGCCCCTAATCTGCCATGGGCCCCTATATACCGCCTCCTCATGCTGCTGCCAAGTCCAGAGTCTCTCATGGTCCCTGTACGGCCTCCCATTGCTGCTGTCTCCATCGCCACACTCTGCTGCCATGTGCCACTTTCAGGTCTCTTCACACTGCTGGTGTGTTTAATTTTTTGACATAGGGTGCAGGCAGATTACGGGCCTCACATAGCTGCTGCCAGGCCCCTAATCTGCCATGGGCCCCTATATACCGCCTCCTCATGCTGCTGCCAAGTCTAGAGTCTCTCATGGGTCCCTGTACGGCCTCCCATTGCTGCTGTCTCCATCGCCACACTCTGCTGCCATGTGCCACTTTCAGGTCTCTTCACACTGCTGGTGTGTTTAATTTTTTGACATAGGGTGCAGGCAGATTACGGGCCTCACATAGCTGCTGCCAGGCCCCTAATCTGCCATGGGCCCCTATATACCGCCTCCTCATGCTGCTGCCAAGTCCAGAGTCTGTCATGGTCCCTGTACGGCCTCCCATTGCTGCTGTCTCCATCGCCACACTCTGCTGCCATGTGCCACTTTCAGGTCTCTTCACACTGCTGGTGTGTTAAATTTTTTGACATAGGGTGCAGGCAGATTACGGGCCTCACATAGCTGCTGCCAGGCCCCTAATCTGCCATGGGCCCCTATATACCGCCTCCTCATGCTGCTGCCAAGTCCAGAGTCTGTCATGGTCCCTGTACGGCCTCCCATTGCTGCTGTCTCCATCGCCACACTCTGCTGCCATGTGCCACTTTCAGGTCTCTTCACACTGCTGGTGTGTTTAATTTTTTGACATAGGGTGCAGGCAGATTACGGGCCTCACATAGCTGCTGCCAGGCCCCTAATCTGCCATGGGCCCCTATATACCGCCTCCTCATGCTGCTGCCAAGTCTAGAGTCTCTCATGGGTCCCTGTACGGCCTCCCATTGCTGCTGTCTCCATCGCCACACTCTGCTGCCATGTGCCACTTTCAGGTCTCTTCACACTGCTGGTGTGTTTAATTTTTTGACATAGGGTGCAGGCAGATTACGGGCCTCACATAGCTGCTGCCAGGCCCCTAATCTGCCATGGGCCCCTATATACCGCCTCCTCATGCTGCTGCCAAGTCTAGAGTCTCTCATGGGTCCCTGTACGGCCTCCCATTGCTGCTGTCTCCATCGCCACACTCTGCTGCCATGTGCCACTTTCAGGTCTCTTCACACTGCTGGTGTGTTAAATTTTTTGACATAGGGTGCAGGCAGATTACGGGCCTCACATAGCTGCTGCCAGGCCCCTAATCTGCCATGGGCCCCTATATACCGCCTCCTCATGCTGCTGCCAAGTCTAGAGTCTCTCATGGGTCCCTGTACGGCCTCCCATTGCTGCTGTCTCCATCGCCACACTCTGCTGCCATGTGCCACTTTCAGGTCTCTTCACACTGCTGGTGTGTTTAATTTTTTGACATAGGGTGCAGGCAGATTACGGGCCTCACATAGCTGCTGCCAGGCCCCTAATCTGCCATGGGCCCCTATATACCGCCTCCTCATGCTGCTGCCAGGTCCAGAGTCTCTCATGGGTCCCTGTACGGCCTCCCATTGCTGCTTTCTCCATCGCCACACTCTGCCATGTGCCACTTTCAGGTCTCCTCACACACTGCTGGTGTGTTGAATTTTTTGACATAGGGTGCTGGCAGATTACGGGCCTCACATAGCTGCTGCCAGGCCCCTAATCTGCCATGGGCCCCTATATACCGCCTCCTCATGCTGCTGCCAAGTCCAGAGTCTGTCATGGTCCCTGTACGGCCTCCCATTGCTGCTGTCTCCATCGCCACACTCTGCTGCCATGTGCCACTTTCAGGTCTCTTCACACTGCTGGTGTGTTAAATTTTTTGACATAGGGTGCAGGCAGATTACGGGCCTCACATAGCTGCTGCCAGGCCCCTAATCTGCCATGGGCCCCTATATACCGCCTCCTCATGCTGCTGCCAAGTCCAGAGTCTCTCATGGTCCCTGTACGGCCTCCCATTGCTGCTGTCTCCATCGCCACACTCTGCTGCCATGTGCCACTTTCAGGTCTCTTCACACTGCTGGTGTGTTTAATTTTTTGACATAGGGTGCAGGCAGATTACGGGCCTCACATAGCTGCTGCCAGGCCCCTAATCTGCCATGGGCCCCTATATACCGCCTCCTCATGCTGCTGCCAAGTCTAGAGTCTCTCATGGGTCCCTGTACGGCCTCCCATTGCTGCTGTCTCCATCGCCACACTCTGCTGCCATGTGCCACTTTCAGGTCTCTTCACACTGCTGGTGTGTTTAATTTTTTGACATAGGGTGCAGGCAGATTACGGGCCTCACATAGCTGCTGCCAGGCCCCTAATCTGCCATGGGCCCCTATATACCGCCTCCTCATGCTGCTGCCAGGTCCAGAGTCTCTCATGGGTCCCTGTACGGCCTCCCATTGCTGCTTTCTCCATCGCCACACTCTGCCATGTGCCACTTTCAGGTCTCCTCACACACTGCTGGTGTGTTGAATTTTTTGACATAGGGTGCTGGCAGATTACGGGCCTCACATAGCTGCTGCCAGGCCCCTAATCTGCCATGGGCCCCTATATACCGCCTCCTCATGCTGCTGCCAAGTCCAGAGTCTGTCATGGTCCCTGTACGGCCTCCCATTGCTGCTGTCTCCATCGCCACACTCTGCTGCCATGTGCCACTTTCAGGTCTCTTCACACTGCTGGTGTGTTAAATTTTTTGACATAGGGTGCAGGCAGATTACGGGCCTCACATAGCTGCTGCCAGGCCCCTAATCTGCCATGGGCCCCTATATACCGCCTCCTCATGCTGCTGCCAAGTCCAGAGTCTCTCATGGTCCCTGTACGGCCTCCCATTGCTGCTGTCTCCATCGCCACACTCTGCTGCCATGTGCCACTTTCAGGTCTCTTCACACTGCTGGTGTGTTTAATTTTTTGACATAGGGTGCAGGCAGATTACGGGCCTCACATAGCTGCTGCCAGGCCCCTAATCTGCCATGGGCCCCTATATACCGCCTCCTCATGCTGCTGCCAAGTCTAGAGTCTCTCATGGGTCCCTGTACGGCCTCCCATTGCTGCTGTCTCCATCGCCACACTCTGCTGCCATGTGCCACTTTCAGGTCTCTTCACACTGCTGGTGTGTTTAATTTTTTGACATAGGGTGCAGGCAGATTACGGGCCTCACATAGCTGCTGCCAGGCCCCTAATCTGCCATGGGCCCCTATATACCGCCTCCTCATGCTGCTGCCAAGTCCAGAGTCTGTCATGGTCCCTGTACGGCCTCCCATTGCTGCTGTCTCCATCGCCACACTCTGCTGCCATGTGCCACTTTCAGGTCTCTTCACACTGCTGGTGTGTTAAATTTTTTGACATAGGGTGCAGGCAGATTACGGGCCTCACATAGCTGCTGCCAGGCCCCTAATCTGCCATGGGCCCCTATATACCGCCTCCTCATGCTGCTGCCAAGTCCAGAGTCTGTCATGGTCCCTGTACGGCCTCCCATTGCTGCTGTCTCCATCGCCACACTCTGCTGCCATGTGCCACTTTCAGGTCTCTTCACACTGCTGGTGTGTTTAATTTTTTGACATAGGGTGCAGGCAGATTACGGGCCTCACATAGCTGCTGCCAGGCCCCTAATCTGCCATGGGCCCCTATATACCGCCTCCTCATGCTGCTGCCAAGTCTAGAGTCTCTCATGGGTCCCTGTACGGCCTCCCATTGCTGCTGTCTCCATCGCCACACTCTGCTGCCATGTGCCACTTTCAGGTCTCTTCACACTGCTGGTGTGTTTAATTTTTTGACATAGGGTGCAGGCAGATTACGGGCCTCACATAGCTGCTGCCAGGCCCCTAATCTGCCATGGGCCCCTATATACCGCCTCCTCATGCTGCTGCCAAGTCTAGAGTCTCTCATGGGTCCCTGTACGGCCTCCCATTGCTGCTGTCTCCATCGCCACACTCTGCTGCCATGTGCCACTTTCAGGTCTCTTCACACTGCTGGTGTGTTAAATTTTTTGACATAGGGTGCAGGCAGATTACGGGCCTCACATAGCTGCTGCCAGGCCCCTAATCTGCCATGGGCCCCTATATACCGCCTCCTCATGCTGCTGCCAAGTCTAGAGTCTCTCATGGGTCCCTGTACGGCCTCCCATTGCTGCTGTCTCCATCGCCACACTCTGCTGCCATGTGCCACTTTCAGGTCTCTTCACACTGCTGGTGTGTTTAATTTTTTGACATAGGGTGCAGGCAGATTACGGGCCTCACATAGCTGCTGCCAGGCCCCTAATCTGCCATGGGCCCCTATATACCGCCTCCTCATGCTGCTGCCAGGTCCAGAGTCTCTCATGGGTCCCTGTACGGCCTCCCATTGCTGCTTTCTCCATCGCCACACTCTGCCATGTGCCACTTTCAGGTCTCCTCACACACTGCTGGTGTGTTGAATTTTTTGACATAGGGTGCTGGCAGATTACGGGCCTCACATAGCTGCTGCCAGGCCCCTAATCTGCCATGGGCCCCTATATACCGCCTCCTCATGCTGCTGCCAAGTCCAGAGTCTGTCATGGTCCCTGTACGGCCTCCCATTGCTGCTGTCTCCATCGCCACACTCTGCTGCCATGTGCCACTTTCAGGTCTCTTCACACTGCTGGTGTGTTAAATTTTTTGACATAGGGTGCAGGCAGATTACGGGCCTCACATAGCTGCTGCCAGGCCCCTAATCTGCCATGGGCCCCTATATACCGCCTCCTCATGCTGCTGCCAAGTCCAGAGTCTCTCATGGTCCCTGTACGGCCTCCCATTGCTGCTGTCTCCATCGCCACACTCTGCTGCCATGTGCCACTTTCAGGTCTCTTCACACTGCTGGTGTGTTTAATTTTTTGACATAGGGTGCAGGCAGATTACGGGCCTCACATAGCTGCTGCCAGGCCCCTAATCTGCCATGGGCCCCTATATACCGCCTCCTCATGCTGCTGCCAAGTCTAGAGTCTCTCATGGGTCCCTGTACGGCCTCCCATTGCTGCTGTCTCCATCGCCACACTCTGCTGCCATGTGCCACTTTCAGGTCTCTTCACACTGCTGGTGTGTTTAATTTTTTGACATAGGGTGCAGGCAGATTACGGGCCTCACATAGCTGCTGCCAGGCCCCTAATCTGCCATGGGCCCCTATATACCGCCTCCTCATGCTGCTGCCAAGTCCAGAGTCTGTCATGGTCCCTGTACGGCCTCCCATTGCTGCTGTCTCCATCGCCACACTCTGCTGCCATGTGCCACTTTCAGGTCTCTTCACACTGCTGGTGTGTTAAATTTTTTGACATAGGGTGCAGGCAGATTACGGGCCTCACATAGCTGCTGCCAGGCCCCTAATCTGCCATGGGCCCCTATATACCGCCTCCTCATGCTGCTGCCAAGTCCAGAGTCTGTCATGGTCCCTGTACGGCCTCCCATTGCTGCTGTCTCCATCGCCACACTCTGCTGCCATGTGCCACTTTCAGGTCTCTTCACACTGCTGGTGTGTTTAATTTTTTGACATAGGGTGCAGGCAGATTACGGGCCTCACATAGCTGCTGCCAGGCCCCTAATCTGCCATGGGCCCCTATATACCGCCTCCTCATGCTGCTGCCAAGTCTAGAGTCTCTCATGGGTCCCTGTACGGCCTCCCATTGCTGCTGTCTCCATCGCCACACTCTGCTGCCATGTGCCACTTTCAGGTCTCTTCACACTGCTGGTGTGTTTAATTTTTTGACATAGGGTGCAGGCAGATTACGGGCCTCACATAGCTGCTGCCAGGCCCCTAATCTGCCATGGGCCCCTATATACCGCCTCCTCATGCTGCTGCCAAGTCCAGAGTCTGTCATGGTCCCTGTACGGCCTCCCATTGCTGCTGTCTCCATCGCCACACTCTGCCATGTGCCACTTTCAGGTCTCCTCACACTGCTGGTGTGTTGAATTTTTTGACATAGGGTGCTGGCAGATTACGGGCCTCCTATAGCTGCTGCCAGGCCCCTAATCTGCCATGGGCCCCTATATACCGCCTCCTCATGCTGCTGCCAAGTTCAGAGTCTGTCATGGGTCCCTGTACGGCCTCCCATTGCTGCTGTCTCCATCGCCACACTCTGCCATGTGCCACTTTCAGGTCTCCTCACACTGCTGGTGTGTTGAATTTTTTGACATAGGGTGCTGGCAGATTACGGGCCTCCTATAGCTGCTGCCAGGCCCCTAATCTGCCATAAGCCCCTATATACCGCCTCCTCATGCTGCTGCCAAGTCCAGAGTCTGTCATGGGTCCCTGTACGGCCTCCCATTGCTGCTGTCTCCATCGCCACACTCTGCCATGTGCCACTTTCAGGTCTCCTCACACACTGCTGGTGTGTTGAATTTTTTGACATAGGGTGCTGGCAGATTACGGGCCTCCTATAGCTGCTGCCAGGCCCCTAATCTGCCGTAGGCCCCTATATACCGCCTCCTCATGCTGCTGCCAGGTCCAGAGTCTCTCATGGGTCCCTGTACGGCCTCCCATTGCTGCTGTCTCCATCGCCACACTCTGCCATGTGCCACTTTCAGGTCTCCTCACACTGCTGGTGTGTTCCATTTTTTGTCATAGGGTGCTGGCAGATTATGGGCCTCCCATAACTGCTGCCAGGCCCCTAATCTGCCATGGGCCCCTATACCGACTCCTCATGCTGTGACGTTGCAACAAGGTGGAATTCAACCCTACATATGTTAGACCGCCTTTACGAACAGCAAAAGGCCATCACAGATTTCCTGATGTTAAAAGCAGATAAAGGTACTCCCTGTGTAACTTAGATGTCAGCCATTGGCAGCTCATGCGTGACACCTGCGCTTGCTCAGGCCCTTTGAGGAGGCCACGCTATTCGTGAGTCGGCAGGACTATGGGATGAACGACGTCATTCCTCTGTTGCACGTCCTGGAACAAATGCTGTTAACAATGGCTGGTCAGGGTGCGGTAGACGTGGCGCACAGATCTCAACGCCACATGGCCCCTGTGGGGGCAGGACTGGAAGAAGAGGAGGAGGTAGAGGAGGACATTGGTGCTCAGGAATTATTGAGTGAAATGGGTGGTTTTTCCACTCAGCGGACAGGAGTGGAGGAGCAGGAGCATCTGGTAGAGGAGGAGGAAGAGGAGACAGAGGACCTAGACGCACCGTGGCAGTATGCTGTGGAGATGGAGGCAGGGAGTCCCTCGCATTCCTTGGCACAAATGGCCCATAGCATGCTCGGTTGCTTGCGTAGCGACAGCCGAATAATAACCATCAGACAGAGGGATGACTTTTGGCTGTCCACCTTGTTGGACCCTCGCTACCGTTCAAAAATGGTGGCCTTTTTCACACCTGCTGAGAGGGAGGCCAAAATAACGTACTATAAAAAACACCTATGTAGTCAGCTGGTCTCTGCCTGTCTGCGCCAACGTCCATCCTCAGACACTGTGGGCCCTGTGCGCTCGTGTTCCGCTGCCATGGCAGCAGGGGAGGGGTGGGGTGGTAGGAGCAGTGGCAGCTCCACCAGCAGCGGCTGCCTCAGTCTGCAGTCGATGATGAGTAGCTTTCTTCACCAGCGCAGTGAGGAAACTACTAACCAGCCGCAGCAGCAGCAGCAGCATCAGGTGGACCTGGAGCAGGACCTCAAACAACAGGCTTAGGCCTACTTGGACAGCACCCTGCCAACCGAGGTAGACAATCCCCTTGACTACTGGGCAACGAAACTTGACCTTTGGCCCCAACTAGCTGAATTTGCCCTTGAAAGGCTGTCATGCCCGGCCAGTAGCGTGGCATCGGAGCGCGTGTTTAGTGCGGCAGGAGGTATTGCAACTCCGCGGAGGACACGACTGTCCACCCAAAGTGTGGAGAGACTCACGTTTGTGAAAATGAATCAGGCGTGGATTAGTCTGGATTTCAAACCACCAGTTCCTGACACAACTGACTAAATCCGCCATGAATCATGCCCCAAACATGTGCCACTTTCAGGTCTCCTCACACTGCTGGTGTGTTCCATTTTTTGTCATAGGGTGCTGGCAGATTACGGGCCTCCCATAGCTGCTGCCAGGCCCCTAATCTGCCATGGGCCCCTATACCGCCTCCTCATGCTGCTGCCAAGTCCAGAGTCTCTCATGGGTCCCTGTACGGCCTCCCATTGCTGCTGCCTCCATCGCCACACTCTGCCATGTGCCACTTTCAGGTCTCCTCACACTGCTGGTGTGTTCCATTTTTTGTCATAGGGTGCTGGCAGATTACGGGCCTCCCATAGCTGCTGCCAGGCCCCTAATCTGCCATGGGCCCCTATACCGCCTCCTCATGCTGCTGCCAGGTCCAGAGTCTCTCATGGGTCCCTGTACGGCCTCCCATTGCTGCTGTCTCCATCGCCACACTCTGCCATGTGCCACTTTCAGGTCTCCTCACACTGCTGGTGGGTTCCATTTTTTGTCATAGGGTGCTGGCAGATTACGGGCCTCCCATAGCTGCTGCCAGGCCCGTAATCTGCCATGGGCCCCCGTACCGACTCCTCATGCTGCTGCCAGGCCCGTAATCTGTCATGGGCCACTGTTGTCGCTTGTTGGCATATTCCGCTCGTTCAGATGCTCCTTCTCCTGCTACTCCTCTTCACGGATTCCGTCAGCAGTCTTTCTTGGAATCCGTTTCCAAGAGACAACAGTTTGCGAGCACGCACCCGACGGTGCAGAAGCTGAACGTCCTCCTGTCCAAGTTGCTGCTGCCAGGCTCGTAATCTGTCATGCGCCCCTGTACCGCCTCCTCATGCTGCTGCCAGGTCCAGAGTGTGTCATGGGCCCCCGTACCGACTCCTCATGCTGCTGCCAGGCCCGTAATCTGTCATGGGCCCCTGTACCGCCTCCCCATGCTGCTGCCAGGTCCAGAGTGTGTCATGGGTCCCTGTACGGCCTCCCATTGCTGCTGCCAGGCCCGTAATCTGCCATGGGCCCCTGTACCGACTCCTCATGCTGCTGCCAGGCCCGTAATCTGTCATGGGCCCCTGTACCGCCTCCTCATGCTGCTGCCAGGTCCAGAGTGTGTCATGGGTCCCTGTACGGCCTCCCATTGCTGCTGTCTCTATCGCCACACTCTGCCATGTGCCACTTTCAGGTCTCCTCACACTGCTGGTGGTTTCCATTTTTGTCATAGGGTGCTGTATGGCCTCCCATTGCTGCTGCCTCCACCGCCACACTGTGGCTCCACACTCTGGTTTTGGCCCCGTGACTGCCCAAATGAGTGAAGTGTGCGGTGATTCTAAGATCGACGGCACTCATCTGCATGTCATACTGACTGACAGTATTATTTCTCTTCCCCAGCAGACTCCAAGGGCATTTAAATTAAAGGTACAGTGTTCTGCACTAATATTAAGTCTCTCTGAAGCCTAGAAACACCCTTTTTTAAGTTAAATTCACAGCGAATTTATTCGACTCGAATCGAATATTGTCCACGAATTCGCCGAATCAGTCGAATCGAATTTTTCATTTCTTCGCTCATCTCTAGTTATAATGAAATAACCACAAATGTCTTTTCTGTGCTCACAGCATTATCAGTTTTATTCAACCCCCAAGTGACATTCAATCTTAGTACTTAGTACAGCATCCTTTTACAGTTATAACAGCTTTTAAACGTGAAGCATAGCTTGACACAAGTGTCTTGCAGCGATCTACGGGTATCTTCGCCCATTCTTCATGGGCAAAGGCCTCCAGTTCAGTCACATTCTTAGGCTTGCGCACTGCAACTGCTTTCTTTAAGTCCCACCAGAGGTTCTCAATCGGATTTAAGTCTGGTGACTGCGATGGCCACTCCAAAATGTTCCAGCCTTTCCTCTGCAACCATGCTCTAGTGGACTTGGAGGTATGCTTGGGATCATTGTCCTGTTGAAAGGTCCAACGTCTCCCAAGCCTCAGGTGTGTGACGGACTGCATCACGTTTCCATCCAATATCTCCTGGTACTGAAGAGAATTCATGGTACCTTGCACACGCTGAAGCTTCCCTGTACCTGCAGAAGCAAAACAGCCCCAAAGCATGATTGACCCTCCACCATGCTTCACAGTAGGCAAGGTGTTCTTTTCATCATAGGCCTTGTTCTTCCTCCTCCAAACATAGCGTTGATCCATGGGCCCAAACAGTTCTAATTTTGTTTCATCAGTCCACAGAACACTATCCCACAACTTTTGTGGTTTGTCCACATGGCTTTTGGCATACTGCAGTCGACTCTTCTTATTCTTTGGAGACAGCAAGGGGGTACGCCTGGGAGTTCTGGCACGGAGGCCTTCATTACGCAGTGTGCGTCTTATTGTCTGGGCTGAAACTTCTGTACCCACATCTGACAAATCTTTTCTCAGTTCCTCAGCAGTCACACGGGGACTTCTCTCCACTCTACGCTTCAGGTAGCGCACAGCAGTCGAAGTCAGCATCTTCTTTCTGCCACGACCAGGTAGCGTTTCAACAGTGCCCTTTGCCTTGAATTTGCGAATGATGCTTCCTAAGGTGTCTCTTGGTATGTTTAACATCTTTGCAATCTTCTTATAGCCATTGCCCTTCCTGTGAAGAGAAATCACCTCTTCTCTTGTCTTCCTGGACCATTCTCTTGCCTTCACCATGTTTGTAACCACACCAGTAAATGTCTAGAAGGAGCTGAGTATCACAGTCATTTTAAAGCTGCCTAATTGGTGCTTATTATGCTTGATTGCTGCTCGGTGACATCCACAGGTGTTTTCAATACCTGATGGAAAGCACCTGTATGAACCTCTGTTCTTCAGAGTGGTAGTCTTTAAGGGGTTGAATAATTGTGGCAATGAAGAAACCACATAAGAACCATTTACTACTGTATTACATAAACAATTGATGTCATTTTAGTTGCATTTGGGTAGTTACAACGTCCTTGTAGGATTTGATTCTGAATACAATTCCAAATGTACACTATAGTCCCTAAACCCCTTTACAGCATTGGGGGTTGAATAATTTTGGCCACAACTGTATGTAAAGCGCTGCGTAAATTGACGGCGCTATATAAGTACCATAAATAAATATAACAAAAATGCTTGCGGAGCGGGATAGGGCTTGGAAGGAAAAGTGTACCTATCCTTCCAAAGTGGTAATTTTGGAGAAATCATGAGCTTTTAGCCATCAGCATTTTTCATTCCTTCCTTTTCTACAAATTCCAATTGAAAACTGCCATTTGTTAGTCAGGCTACAACTAGAGGTCAGAGATAACAATTATTCATTTCAACCCATGAAATGTATGACTAAAATGCAGGTCTGTCTTGTGATATAAATCTTTATTGAGTAAATGCAATCCTCCATTAAATTTATACGCCCTATCTTGGAATAGATCAGCAGTTTGACATCACTTAATACGCAGAGACTCTTTCACGTTTTCTCCCAACTAGCATTAAGATATTTAGCGGTCAGGGAGTTGGGATATCTAAAAATAGGCACAAATGGCAGTTCACCTGACATGCTTTTATTGTCTATGAAGAATTTAAGATCTGGCACCTGTAGACATCCTAAAGGACCAAAACTATCTTTATATTTTAGCTACAGATTGACCGATTTGGCATTTGCTTTTTTATATCAAGACAAAGCTTTTTCTGTTAGCCTTTTCTTCCATTTAAAAAAAATATAAAAAATAGTAAAGATAAAAAAGTTTAAAAATGAAAAAATATTGCTAGTTTGACTAGTGGTAGGTAAATAAATAAATACATTTTAAATACAAAGTACATATTCTATTTTGTGATTTGTCCTGTTTATTACAAAAATATGTTTTTGCTACAAAACATTGGTGAGTTATTTACAAATAAACAAAGGATCAAAAAGGTTAGCTTTATAATCTGAGTATGGCTCCTTTCAGACGATGCAAATCAGTCAGCGAGATCCCATGTTGAGCAGGCGGATGAGAGGTCTCTGTCCGCTTTGCTGCTGCACAGTGGACACAGACACTGCCCACTGATTTCAATGGGGCGGTCAGATGGAAACGAACTGCCTGTCCATTTCCACCTGACTGTCATCTGATCCAATCCACTGAACAGATGGGGAACAGATCCCCATCCATCTGCCTTTCATGTATAGGGTCGGATAGGATGCTGGAAGGTGTCAGTGGACTACTTTCTGCCAACACCTGCAGGTCCATAGAAGTCTATGGATGGACTGATGGGGTCCGCCTGAAAAACGAACAGGCGGACCCCATCCGTCTCCTCGTGTGAAAGGGGCCTATGAGCGCCATAACAAAATATATTGTAACAATATAGTTACAGTGTACTTATGAGTGAATCCACTGTCAGCTCTCGGAACCCAGAAGTGACTTGTATTATGTGCTTCCCAGGTTCAGAGATGTCATTTCGTAGCTACTGTAACCAGGATAGGAGCTAATCAAGCATGATCTGTGCCTGAAGAACTGCAGCGGAGACATTTAGCCCTCATGCACACTGGACGTTTTGATAATGCTGGTAATGTTAGCTGTGTAAAGTCAAATTAAAAGTGTGAGTTTTTCAGCTTTTTTAGCGTTTTTGCATTAGAGTTTAGTGGCGTTTTGCTGCGATTAGCAGCGTTTTCAAGCATTTGCAGTTTTTAGCATTTTTTTGCATCCGACAAAGGAGGCGACTGGAAGACAGACCAACAACAGGGCACCTGAATAAGGAAAGGCTGCTGCCAATTGGACAGCTGCCCCCCTGACGACATCTATGGAGGCCTCAATGGAACATGGGCTCCATGTTGTTCTCTGCTCCCTCTGCATGGCGGCCACCAAATAGCACCACCCTTGCAGGAAGGTCAAACTACACCTGCCTACAAACTGATGAGTTCAGTGCATGTCTAACGACTTTATTACATTATTCCTGTCACAAATACCTTTAAAGGGCTGGTTCACACCAGAGAATGCAGGAAAGGCGCATTCCATATGTGTTTCCGATATCATGCTATTTGGTTTGTCAGGTTTTTTTTCTTTAGAGAGAGCATGCGCTACTTTCTTCACATTCCAGTGTGATTTCAGCTCATTCAAATGAATGGGCAGAACAAAAAATTGCACTGCATGGGAACGCAGTATGCCATCCTGTGTGATCCCAATGTAAATTGGCCCTAAGGTGAACTTGATCTCGAACCCCTCGTGTATTGTATTGTTACTGTCTTGTCTCATGTTCTGTCCCCCTTGCTACTGTACAGCGCTGAGCATACCCTTTGGTGCTATATAAATACTGTATAATAATAATAATTGTACCTGCTTCCTTTGAGGAAACATATACAATGCGTTTTTCTCAATAGCCGGCATACACATCATATTGGCTGTACATTGGGGATCTGTATTTTTTCTGTGTTTCTCTGGTGTTACCTGAACACATGCACTTTACACATGAATATTCCTGGCTAATCAGGTTCACCAACACAAAATGTAACGTAGGTGCCTCTAAATAGCATTCTAGAGTCTACGCAGTTTCCCCACAGGAATTGCAGACACTTGGCTTTGATCTCAGGTACTTTGGCATGATAACTATTTTACACATGTAGGCAGCTAATCTAAAGGCCAGAAACATTTCTAACCAAGACGCAGGAAGGGAAAATTTTTCTGACATTACTCAACAAAAAGGTATCCATCACCTGAACTGTATGTGCCCTGCAGCTTTTACGCAAGCTGTGGTAGTTATGTATACATAGAGGAAAGGCCAAAATATTTTGTAGAGGCCAGTGTAGTAGCAAAAGGGTCCCAACTGCAAATAAAATAAAACATTTTGCCACTAATTAATAAAGCAGCATTTATCCAGCAAACCAAATAGCCAATTGTATTGTAGATTGCCCCAGGATCTCAAATTCAAGGCATTTTGATGAAAATTCTGACCAAATTACTATAGTCAAGGGCTCTGCACCTTATGTTCCAGCCTCCTGTAACTCACCACTGGCCCATCATTGTAATGGAAAGCCTCACTGGCCAATAGTGAGATACAGGAGTCCATGACAATAGATGATCCATCTGACACTAGCACAGTTGCAACATTTGCTGAATACCATTAATGGTTCAAGTTTTTTCAGTATTTCCCATTTATTGTACTTTAACTACATTAAATGTAATATATCTAAAATGTTATTGACTACAATCAGGCTGGTCCTATGCATTCCAATTACAGCTGATCAAAGAACTGTCAGCAATAATGGGTAATATATAGGACACCACTAATGCTCTTTACTTCATTTAGCAATAACCTCCCCTTATTGGGGTTATTTAAAGTACATGTAAACCCTCACCTTGGAAAACAACCCATTCAGTTAAAAATAGAAATGAAAGGCAAAACATTTGTGTGTCTATATACAGTGCTCAGAATAAATGAGTACACCCCTTTTTAAAAGTAAGATTTTTATCTATATTTGAATGAACACAAGAACAATTTCCAAACTTTTGACAAAACTGAGTTTTCTTGTTCAAACATTTTATTGGGTTTAAAGGGTGTAGAACTTACAGCGATATGCAAAAAAAACATATACAATAAAGATAACGGATGAAGACATGGGGCCTAATAGCCTGCAGTAAAGGTGCAGTTATTATAAACATAGAAGAAACCATAAAGAAGGAGGAGGAAAAGAAGGGGGGGAAGAAGGGAGGAGGGGGGGGAGAAGAGAACTGGCAGAATATGTGTGACTTCCAGGACAGAGAGGGGGATCTGGGACCGGGCCAGGACTCTGGGCTACCCTCTGGTGAGGGAGGTTATTAGGGAAGGAGCAACAATTCATCGAAGCCCTGAGAGAGGAAGTGATCAACCCAAGGAGACGAAATTGACAGAAATTTAGGGACAGTGTCCGTGATGGTGGCTTCCACCTTAGCTTGTATCATCGCCTGTGTCACCCTATTTCAAATATACACAGAGATGGTGTTTTCCAAGATTTAGCTATAATTTGTTTGGCAGCAGTTGTGATCTGCAAGAGAAGCCTAAATTGAAGCTTAGAAGTCGAGGGAGGTCGTAGATTGAGTAGGGCGATGTCTGGGGAGGGTGTCAATGGCTTTTGAAAAAGAGTAGACAGCATGTGGAAGATACCAACCCAGAAGGTATGAGCTACTGGGCAGGACCACCAGATGTGGAGGTATGTTCCCGCCATCATGCAGCCACGAAAACAGTCTGGGGAGTAACCTGGAGTATATTTAGCGATCCTTGCCGGGACTAAGTACCATCGAGACAGCACCTTATAGTTGGTCTCAACCTCTACCACGTCCTGTGAGGAGGATTTACCGTATTTTCCGGCATATAAGGCGGCTGGGTGTATAGGACTACCCCCTAATTTTCCAGCTAAAACATAGGTTTTGGGCTATACTCGCCGTATAAGACTACCCCCCTTCCGAGGCAACACCATTTAAAAATATCAGATTTTTTAATTGAAATGGTTATGACTTACCAGTACTTAAAATCCTTCAAAATCCTCATGTTCATCCTCTGACATCATAAGTTCATGAATGACATCTTATGATACATTGGTAAGACAGTCATCATATGGATCAAATTCCAAATCAGATGGTTACCGCTGGATGTGTGGTAATACGGTAGCTTCGGCTACATACAGTATACAGTATATATACAGCCCGCTGGATGTGCAGTAATGTACATACAGTATACCGCGCTGAGCCAAGCTGGCTCAAAACAAATGTCCCTATGACAGATTAATCTGTCAGCCCGCTGGATGAGTGGTATATACAGTATACTGAGTATATACCACTGTGGTATATACAGTATACTGAGCCAAGCTGTTTCAAAACGTACCGATACGTCCCTACGGTAATCAGACCACTGGATGTGTGTATGTACAGTAGCTGAGGCTACATACAGTATACGCTGGGCCAATCACGGTGAGAGATGTATTCTACTAATGAATACAAAGCCTGCTCGGATTGGCTGAGGTTATGACATCATCAGCCCACCTCTCTGACTCAGCCAATCCGAGCAGGCTTTGTATTCATTAGTAGAATACATCACTCGCCGTGATTGGCCCAGTGTATACTGTATGTAGCCGCAGCTACCGTACATACATGCATCCAGCGGGCTGATTACAGTAGGGACGTACCGGTACGTTTTGAAACCGCTTGGTTCAGTGCAGTATACTGTATATACCGCACATCCAGCGGGCTGACAGATTAATCTGTCATAGGGACATTTGTTTTGAGCCAGCTTGGCTCGGCACAGTATACTGTATGTACAGTATTACCACACATCCAGCTTGACCCAAACAAACTCAAGGTTCACATTTTATACCCCGCATATAAGATGACCCCCAATTTTTGGGGTATATTTTTAAGTATAAAAAGTAGTCTTATACGCCAGAAAATACTGTAGTTGCCAGCCAGATGCATTCCCATTCTTCTGGGCTCAACTTGGAGCCTAGGTCCCTTTCCCACTTGGCGACATATGAGGGGCCGAGGGAAGGCTCAGGGGTCGATAGTAGGGTGTAAAGAGCGGAGATGAGGCCCCGCCTGTGCGGATCTTTCTTGCCAGCGCTTTCGAAAAAGGTCATGGATCTAGCAGAGCATGAGGTGGAGGATAAGGGGGAGTAGAAATGTTTTAACTGAAGGTAACAGAAGATTTCTGATGCAGGTAGGGAGTGAGATTCTTGAATGGATGGAAAGGATTTGATACCTGTGTTGGTCAAGAAATGATGGGCTCTAAGGAGGTTTGCTGAGGACCAAAGTGTGAAGGAAGGTGGGGAAGACCAGGCTGGAGGGAAGGCCGGGTTGCGAAGGTAGGAGAGAAGGAGGTTGTGTGGCGATTGAAGGGGATTTGAGTCTGTACCAGAAGGCGATAAAGTGGGAGGTGACTGGGTTCTGGAGTGTACGGCGATCGGAAGGACGAAGCCAAAGTAGATTAGCTAATGAGAGGGGGTCACTAGCGACTGATTCCAGAACAACCCATTGTGGGATCTCATGGGATGCATGATATTTTGGGAGTTGGGCGAGATGAGCTGCATGGTAATATTTAGCAAAGTCCGGGAGGCCCAGGCCTTCTTTTAACTTAGGCATGTGGATGGTAGCACTCGATATTCGAGGGCTAATAGAACCCCAGATGTACGCGTGGGGGCGTTGTTGCAGAGTGCGGAGATAATGACCCGGGACAGGGATAGGCAGAACTATAAAGAGATATAGTATTTTAGGCAAAATAGACATTTTGACCACTGTGATTCTTCCCATCCACGCCAGTGGAAGAGAAGACCAGTGGCGCATTAGGCCAGTAAGATAAGTGAGCATTGGTAGGTAATTAGCAGAGTATAGGTTTGGTAAGGAGGCCATCAGCTTGATGCCTAGATATGGGATAGCGTAGTGGGACCATGAAGAGGGGAGAACCTGTTGTAGATGCAAGTTCTCTTGAGGGGAGAGGGAGATATTCAGAACCATAGACTTTTGAGGGTTAACGTGAAGACCGGAGATAAGGCCATAATCATGTAGAAGCCGAAGTAGGGTTGGGGTAGAGGTAAGTGGCAAAGTCATAAAGAGAAGTACGTCGTCTGCAAAAAGGCAAAATTTGTGGTGTGACCCTCCAACTTCAAGGCCCCGTATATCTAAGTCTCCTCTAATCAAAAGGGCCAGGGGTTCGATTGCTAAGGAGAAGAGGATTAGTGATAGCAGGCAACCTTGGCGAGTACCCTGGGCTATCGGGAAAGGAGCTGATTTGTGTCCCATGTACTGGACATGAGCTGAAGGGTTGCAGTACAAGGAAAAGTTCCATGTCAGGAAGTGGGGACCAAAGCTCCAGCGGTGCAGAACAGAGTCGAGAAAGGACCATGAGACAGTGTTGAAAGCTTTTTTAATGTCCAGTGACGCTTTCTGGTCTTTAAGTCTTTGATAGCGGACAAGGTTTTGGATGGTGTGATCGGCTTCTCAAGAGCTTCTAGATGCTGTACGGTCAGGGTCGGGAAAGAGAGGTGGGCAAAGAGATTCTCTGCATGAGATTGTTTGAAAGGCTCTGTCTGGGAATATAATAAAGCTAGGCTCTTGTGGAAGATATGCAGTATTCACGTGGGGTTACTAGTATAGTTACCGTGGGAAAGTTTTAGGCGAATGGGTTTGGTGATATGGTCTAATCTACGGAGTGAGAGAGCTAGGAATGTATCGGGTTTGTTCGCTTTGGTGTAATATTTGTGGCGGGATCTGCGAAGGGAAAGCTCAGCTTGGTCCGTCAGGAAGAGGTGGAGTTCCAAACAGGATTGTTCTAATGCTTTGCGGTGGAGAGGGGAAGGGTTGGTCTGGAACAGTTGATGGGACTGATTGTACGCCGCCTCAAGGCGAAGTTGTGTTTGCTGCTTTTCTCTGTTAAGGAAGGACGACTTACTAATACAGACCCCTCTAAGGACCTGCTTATGTGCTTCCCACAGCAGGGGGAAATATCTGGGGTGGAGTTCAACTCCAGGTAGTCTTTGAGGGCGATCTCAAGGTCAAGGCTATGATAGCAGATTATCGTTGATAACCCAGGAACGATCAGAAGCTGGGGGGGACAGGGAGGAGAGAGTTGTAAGAACACTGCAGTGATCTGACCATGGTATAGGGAGGATGTCTGAGGCGAGAAGTCTGGAAGAAGTGCTGACGGTCGTCAGAATATGGTCAATACGTGAGAATGTTTTGTGTGGGTGGGAGTAGTAGGTGTATCTGCATTTTACTGGGTGGAGTTCTCTCCAGGAATCTACTAAGGAATGGCGATTTAGACATTTTTGGAAAGTGTAGTGGCCAGGGGGAGGGGCGGTTGGGGGGATTTATTGAGAAAGGAGTATATAGTGTGGTTAGAAGCTCCGCAGATTAGCAAGGTGCCGTGTTTGTGGTGGTCAATAGTAGTCAGCAAGTGAGATAGGAACGGAAGGGGACCTTGGTTTGGAGCATAGTATGAGACGATTGTGACAGGAAAATCTAGCAGAAGTCCTGACAGCATGAGGTAGCGTCCTTCTGGATCTCCAATTTGGGCGTGAAGTACAAAAGGGACCGTGCGATGGAAAGCGATGAGAACTCCTCTACATTTGGTTTTCGCGGAGGTGGTAAAGATTTGTGGAGAGAGGGGGCTGAAAAATGTAGGTGTGGAAGTGGGTGTAAAATGCGTTTCTTGCAGGCAGATGATATGCTCCTTTTGGGACACAAAAAAGCAGAATGCCTTGTTACGTTTTTGGGGGACATTGAGGCCCTGAACGTTCAGGGTGAGAACGCTTAGGGGTCCCATGGTGGAAGCAAAGAGACTGTGAGAATAAAGTGGGTTCGAAATTGAGCACTGAAGGAGCGGTCCCAGGGGGAAGGGGCAGGGAAAAGAGAAAGAAAGGTAAGGGAGGGAGGTCACACAAGGAGAAGAAAACAAGAGGTAGCAGGTAAAGGGGAAGAAGAACAACCAGTAACAATTGTCTGGCCCCCAGGACAAGATCAGGACGATCAGTCCGGGGGGTCAGAAACAGCCGAGCAGTATGGAAAGCTCGCACCACATGGGCAGGTAGTGAGTGCGCAGTAGCAAACGGGAGAAAACAACCCAAGTAAAAAGTCAAACTTGCGGACACCAGTGGAGGTAACCGGCATCCAAAGCTCCCTGTGTAGCAGGGGGGGAGTCCAAGAGCTCGACACCACCTGAGAAAGGTACACCGAATATAGAAAAGGTAGTGCAAAGTTAAAGTGATAAGATGAGTGATGGCGAGTTCAGGACTGCCCATCAACTAAAACGGGCTCCAACGAACTAAACAAACAAGGTTAAGTAACCTAAGAAAGGCAGTAACAACATTACCAGGTGGGAGACAACTCAATAAGGTTAGCAGTATGTTGGGAAACAACATGACCTGACCGACAGCAGGTGCAAACAGTAAAGACATAAAGTCAAGAGAAGGCCTCGGTGGGGGTAGGAGGACAATCGGACCGGGGGACCATCAGAGTAGGGAAGTCCGGGGGGACGCTCGAGAAGGTCAGGATGAGCTGAATAACTTGGGAAAAAGGCCGGGAGCGCCAGGCTGCAGGAGGGTGCTTGTGAGAGGGGCCACCCTGGGATTTAGGGCCAGAACTGGGGTCCTCCTAGATTGTTCTCTGTGGAATTAGGGATCGGCAGAGACGTGAGGAAATTGAGAGGCAGGGTGTTCAAGTCCCGGGTGCCGACTTGGTCCAAGATAGGGCTTGAGAAGGTGGAAGCAACCGGAAAGGACTTCATTTCATTGAATCTTGAAAGGCAGGAGCCGGAGATAAGAAGCATCCGTGCTAGTTTGTGCTGAGTTGACCAGCTGCCGATGTTGTAAGGTGGGTTTTCTTGGGTGAACAAGAAGCAGATCTTCTGTGTGATCCTTCAGGAGTGACCAGGGGAGGTTGGAGCTGAAGGTGGCGGAGTGTGTCGAGTAGCTCCTCTGGGGATCTGCAGATGTAGTCACGGGTTTGGTAGGAGAAGCGGACAGCAAAAGGAAAGTTCCAGCGGTATGCTATACCATGTTGTTGCAGAAGCTGCAGATGGGGTTGCATGGCCCTGCTTTGGCAATGGTGGCGGGACACAGGCCTTGAAATAATTGGTATGTGTGCCCTTGGAAGGTTAGGGTTCCAGTGTTGCGGGCCGCCTGGAGTATTTGTTCTTTGGTGTGGAAATAGTGAAATTTATATCGCGGGATGGGCTGTCTGGTCTGCGTGGAGCTAGGGAGCAGTGTAACCTGTCCAGTTCAAGGGGTTCAATCAGGATGGTAGGTGTCAGTTATTGGAAAAAGGCAGTGACCATAGAGAGGACATCAGTAATGGTTTCAGGGGGGGGGCGCACATACGAATGTTGAAGAGGCGGGCTCTGTTTTCAAAGTCCTCCAAGCGGGATTGGAGAGTTAGGTTTTCATCATGTAATGCCTCAAATTCGTCTGACTGTGTGTGTACAGCGGCATCTAGGTTGTCCACCCTATGTTCTAGCTCAGATGTACGGACTCCCAGTTCATGGATTTCTTTAGATAGTTTGCCCGTTATATGGTCTGAGGTCTGTTTTAGGGCCCTGTGCAGCATTTTCTCAAATTGCTTGAGAAGGTCATGTTGTGCAGGGTCAGGAGTAGGGCATGAGCGTGGTGTCCCCAAGTCATTGTCAGACTCACCATGAGATATGCTTTGTGCAGGATCCGGATGCAGGGCTGCAAAGGAGAGAGAGTGTGTCTGTGCTGTGGAGCCGGCGGCCATTTTGGATGAGGCCCGAGCCAGGGCTTCCTTAATTGGTTTTGCCTGGGGCTGGTGTTTTGCGGCTCCCCGGACCATCTTAACAGGTTCCCTGGGTGCAGTTTATGAAGAAGAGGGGTTTGTGTACCATGGGTGGACAGGGAGCAGTGTCAGAGATGCTGCTTCTCTCACTATGCAACGGAGCCTCAGGCGGACATGCATGGACCGGAGATTCCGTGCATGCGCACTCCGACAAAACTGAGTTTTTTAGAACATTTGTTTAGCTCATTACATGAAAGTAAGGTTAATAATATAACTTAGATTGCAAAATCTTCAGTTTAACTTAAATTAATTGATGCAAAAATGAACACCCCACACCAAAAACTACTACATCTAGTATTTTGTATGACCTCCATAATTTGTAAGGACAGCACCAAGTCTTCTAGGCATGGAATGAACAAGTTGGCGACATATTGCAACATCGGCATTCCTTAAGAACGACCTCTTTTAGAGCCTTGATGCTGGATGGAGAGTGATGTTCAACTTGTCTCTTCATAATTCCCCATAGGTGTTCGATTGGGTTAAGATCAGGAGATATACTTGGCCACTGAATCACTTTCACCCTGTTCTTCTTTAGAAATGCAACAGTTGCTTTTGATGTGTGTTTTGGATCAATGTCATGCTGAAAAAGTGCACAACGACCAAGGGCACGGAGTGATGGTAGCATCTTCTCTTTCGATTTTAGAGCAGTACATCTGTGAATTCATGATACCATCAATGAAATGTAGCTCCCCAACTCCAGCAGCACTCATGCAGCCCCACAGAAGGATGCTGCCACCACTTTTTTTCACTGTAGACACCATGCATTTTTCTATCTACTCCACACCTTTGCCACACCATACATTTTTGAAGCCATCAGTTCCAAAAACAAGTATCTTGGTCACATCAATCCAGAGTATAGAATCCCAGTAGTAGCTTTAGGAGAGGCTTCCTTCATGGATGACACCCATGCATGCCTTTCATCTGCATTGTATGCCGTATTGTGCCACAGGACACAATAACCCCAGTTTGGCGTTCTACTTCTTTAGTTAAATGCAGAGTGAACTTGCATGACGATTTTCTTCAACCCTTCTCATCAGAAGACACTCCTGTCAAGGCCTGGATATCTCTGTGAGATGCTTACAGTTCCATCTTTGTTAATTTTTTGTATCACTTTTGCTACAGTATTCTGACTGATAAGTAAAGCTTTGCTGATCTTCTTGTAGCCTTTACCTTTCTTTTTTTTGTATTAACAATTTTTATTGGTTTTCGTGTAAATATTCAAACAGTATGTTTGAAAAAGAAAAAAAAAGGAAACATAACCGAAAGGTACATCGATAGTAAAACTGCATAGGTTCAGGACAAGCAATGTCATAAAATAACAGAAGAGGGTATTAGGACCTTACATTTTGAGCTGGTAAAGAAGAAATGAAGGTATCCCATGGGCACCATACTGCCTCAAACACAGCAAGCGAACAACTATGTAGGGCAGTCAAATACTCCATCTGTCTTACATCAGCAATCATTTTGTATAAGATCGGCATTGAAGGGGGAGTAGAGGATAGCCAACACATAGGAATGCTTCTCCTAGCCATGGTCAGGACATGTACAGAAAGTTTCCTGGATGATTTAGATAGTCCCGGGAATGGTAGACTTAGCAAAAAATATAGTGGTTCAAATGGGAGAGAGGTATGCAATAGCGTTTGTAACAAGGAAAAAACATCTTCCCAAAAGTGAGTAATGGAACTGCATGTCCAAAAAATATGGTAGAGAGAACCAAGGTCTTTACCACATCGCCAGCAGGCAGGAAAAGCACTCGGGTTGCAAGCGTGAAGAACTTCAGGCATTTTGTACCACAACATCATGATCTTGTATGTATTTTCCTTAAAGACCACACAGACAGAAGATCTAGGTGCGTTTTTCCCAAATTTTCTTTCACATTAACAAATCAATGTCACATTGTAAGAAATGAGACCACTTACGCATGTAAAGGTGAGTGTCATTGGATAAGGAGAGGGCATCCATAAGATGTTTATATGTGTTAGAAATAATACCCCTTTGGTGTGGACCCTGTATACATAAACGTTCAAAGGGAGTAGGCTTCCCCAGGATCAATGAGGGTGACAAGGTAGAAAAGAAGTGGCGTATTTGAAGGTAAATATATAAGTGTTGGGATGGTAGAAGAGCTTTTTTCTGGAGATCTGACAATGAATGTAATTTCCGAGTCACCGGGTGTACCATGTGACACAGTTAGAAAAGGTTGGCTGCAACCCAAGGAGACATCCGGGACACAGCCATATTGTCTGGGAGATTAGTGTTATAGAGGGTATTTGTCAGTGGGGAACAGTCAGAGACCAGTGTAGATTTAGCCTTACATTTCTGCCAAACAGTCAGATAAAAGTGCATGGGACCAAGGAATAGGTGGCAAAAGGAAGAGACATCCACTGCTGAGGTCGACCAAAGGAGGGAGCAAGGATGGGCCGGAGAAAGCTGCAAAGATTCAATCTCAGTCCATGTGTTGGGAGGATAATGAGTGGACCATGACATGAGAAAACGAAGGTGAGTTGCATAGTAGTAGGTTACTATATCCGGTCCCCCAAGCCCCCCTAGAATGCAGGGAGAGCAAAACAGAACGTGCAATTCTATGCCGCTTGTTGTGCCAAATAAAATGCAGGAAAGATTTCTGAAGGGAGTGAAGTTTGGACATAGGGACAGAAACGGGGAGGCCTTCACCTTTCTTTTGTAAAGAAATTATTTTCTTTCTCAGGCCTTGTGACATTTCTCTTCCATGTGGTGCCATTGCTGACAGCATGAAATGTGAAGGGGTTTTCTTTCTTAAGTAACGCCCTTTATAATCAACTCTCTGTGGACACCTGTTTAATGAATAATTAGTCTCACCTGTAGTTGAATTCTTGTTAATTAGGATTTTGTTATCTAAAATTTAGCTTTGCTCCTCCAGACTTTCATTGGGGTGTATTCATTTTTGCAACATGGTCTTGAATGAATTTGTTAGGAAAAATACTTTTTTGAGCGTGCAAATTAACAAATCTTGTTTGCAATCAATGGCCCACATTTGTGTGGGAGTATTTTGTAGTATAGTGTCCCATAGAAAATGTCGATTCTGAAACAAAAGTAAAGGTTTTCTGACAAATCTGTTGGTGTGTACTCATTTATGCTGAGCACTGTATATGTGTGTGTGTGTGTGTGTGTGTGTGTGTGTATATATATATATATATATATACAGTGAAGGAAATAAGTATTTGATCCCCCTGCTGATTTTGAATGTTTGCCCACTCACAAAGAAATGATCAGTCTAAAAATCGATCAGATTAGAAGCAGTCTCTTAAAGGGAGTGCTGCTAATCTCATTTTGTTACCTGTATGAAAGACACCTGTCTACAGGAGCAATCAAACAATCAGATTTCAAACTCTCCACCATGGCAAAGACCAAAGAGCTGTCCAAGGATGTCAGGGACAAGATTGTAGACCTACACAAGGCTGGACTGGGCTACCAAACTATCGCCAAGCAGCTTGGTGAGAAGGTGGCAACAGTTGGTACAATCATTCGCAAATGGAAGAAACACAAAACAACTGTCAGTCTCCCTAGGTCTGGTGCACCATGCAAGATCTCACCTCGTGGAAAGTCAATCAGGAGAACAGTGAGTAATCATCCCAGAACTACACGTGAGGATCTTGTCAATGATCTCCAGGCAGCTGGGATCACAGTCACTAAGAAAACAATTGGTAACACACTACGCCGACAAGGATTGAAATCCTGCAGTGCCCACAAGGTCCCTCTGCTCAAGAAAACACATGTCCAGGCCTGTCTGAAGTTTGCCACTGAACATCTGAATGATGCAGAGGAGGACTGGTTGAAAGTGTTGTGGTCAGAGGAGACCAAAATCGAGCTCTTTGGCATCAACTCAACTCGCTGTGTTTGGAGGAGGAGGAATGCTGCCTATGACCCCTAAAACACCATCCCAACTGTCAAACATGGTGGTGGAAACATTCTGCTTTGGGGGTGTTTTTCTGCTAAGGGGACAGGATAACTGCACCGCATCAAAGGGACAATGGACGGGGCAATGTACCGTCAAATCTTGGGTGAGAACCTCCTTCCCTCAGCCAGCATGTCTAACAAATGATGCACTGATTTGCATGTTCATGAGGGAAATACGTATTTGATCCTCTTCACAAAACATGACTTAGTACTTGGTGGCAAATCCCTTGTTGGCAATCACAGAGGTCAGACGTTTCCTGTAGTTGGCCACCAGGTTTGCACACATCTCAGGAGGGATTTTGGCCCATTCCTCTTGGCAGATCCTCTCCAAGTCATTAAGGTTTGGTGGCTGATGTTTGGCAACTCGAACTTTCAGCTCCCTTTACAGATTTTCAATCGGATTAATTTGTTAGACATGCATTTCTTTTGAATTTTATGTTGCTATTCTGTCTATTCTGTTTCTCATCCCCTCCTCTGTGCCCATCCAACCACTTAATGCTTTGTATTCTGTAAGTGGTTTACAGAATACAAGGCTTTCTGTGCATGGACAAATGGAGAGGAAGGGCAGACAGTGTGACTTGAGTATAAAAGAGTCAAAAGTCTCCTAAGGGGGCTCTGAATGAATAGCAAAAGCTATATTTCATGGCATAAAAAAAAGTGTAAATTGGAAAAAAAAAAACACATCCAGTGAAACAAAAGGTGACATACACGTCATTACACTTAACTACGTATTTGGTACCCAGCAGGTTTTAAATAAACTTTTTTCCTAACGCTAGTCTTGAAAATTCTGAATATTTGAAATTCTGCACAAAACCTGTGCTGCAAGTTTGCAATAAAAAACAATGGGTGGGTAGTATGTTTAAACTGGGTGGGGTATACTTGAGAGTTTCTGTAAACCTGGGCAACTGGGAACTCGGAAACAAAACATGTCAATGTCTTGGTAAAAAAAAGAAAAAAAAAAAAAAAAAAGCTAAAATATGACAAGATTGTTATACTTTTTATCTCAGATCAAGGCTTAGACAAACTAGTCCAGTCAAATGAAATGTGACCAACTACTACTAGACATTAAAATGGCTATGTCTTTTGGTCACGGAAAAAAATCATCTCTACAGGGCATTTTTTTTGCAAGAGCAGTCTAATTATGGTGCAGATTCATCATTCAATCACCTATTATACCAATTGATCATGATCATCATATTGTCAACCTTTTTTTTTTTCTTATCTAGGCACACCAAAATCTTGACGTCTGCAACCAGTTCTGGGCTTGATTGTATTATCTTTTACCTATTACCTACTACTTTACAATAAAATTCAGCTCAACTGCACTGCTCACAAAAATTAAAGGGACACTTAATCAGAGTATAGCCTCAAGTCAATTAAACTCCTGGGATATTGATCTGGTCAGTTAAGTAGCAGAGGGGGTCGTTAATCAGTTTCAGCTGCTTTGGTGCTAATGAAATTAACAACAGGTGCACTAGATGGGCAACAATGAGATGACCCCCCAAAACAGGAATGGTTTTACAGGTGGAGGCCACTGACATTTTTTCCCTACTCATCTTTTCTGTTTTTCACTAGTTTTGCATTTGGCTAGGGTCAGTGTCACTACTTGTAGCATGAAGCGATACCTGGACCTTACAGAGGTTGCACAGGCAGTCCAACTCCTCCAGGATGGCACATCAATACGTGCCATTGCCAGAAGGTTTGCTGTGTCTCCCAGCAAAGTCTCAAGAGCATGGAGGAGAATCCAGGAGACAGGCAGTTACTCTAGGAGAGCTGGACAGGGCCGGAGAAGGTCCTTAACCCATCAGCAGGACCAGTATCTGCTCCTTTGTGCAAGGAGGAACAACATGAGCACTGCCTTAGCAGTACAAAATGACCTCCAGCAGGCCACTAGTGTGAATGTCTCTGACCAAACAATCAAAAACAGACTTCATGAGGGTGACCTAAGGGCCCAACGTCTTCTAGTGGGCCCTGTGCTCACTGCCCGAAAACAACAGAGCTCGATTGGCATTTGCCATTGAACACCAGAATTGGCAGGTCCACCACTGGCGCCCTGTGCTTTTCACAGATGAGAGCAGCTTCACCCTGAGCACATGTGACAGACGTGAAAGGGTCTGGAGAAACCATGGTGAATGCTATTCTGCCTTTAACATCGTTCAGCATGACCGTTTTGGTGGTGGGTCAGTTGTCTGGGCAGGCATATCCATGGGGGGACACACAGACCGCTACAGGCTAGATAATGGCACCCTGACTGCCATTAGGTATTGGAATGAAATCCTTGAGCCCATTGTCAGACCCTACACTGGTGCAGTAGGTCCTGGGTTCCTTCTGGTACACGCCAATGCCAGGCCTCATGTGGCGAGAGTATGCAGGCATTTCCTGGAGGATGAAGGAATTGATACCATTGAATGGCCCCCACGCTCACCTGACCTAAATCCAATAGAACCCTTCTGGTCCATCTGATGCTGCCAGATTGCACTTCAGACTGTCCAGGAGCTCAGCGATGCCCTGATCCAGATCTGGGAGGAAATACCCCAGGACACCATCCATCATCTCATTAGGAGCATGTCCCAACGTTGTCAGGCATACATACAAGCATGTGGGGGTCATACAAACTATTGAGTGTCATTTTGAGTTGCTACAAGAAATTTCAGCAAAATGGACTAGCCTGCTGCATCATTTTTTCATTTTTATTTTTGGGGTGTCTTTGAATTCAGTCCTCTGTAGGTTGATCATTTTCATTTCCATCAAATGATGGGGCATCCTTACGTTCCTAACACATTACCCAGTCCATATCAGTATAGATATCCAGCATGATATTTTTCCCCATTGAGATCCAGTGTGTTTTCAAAGTGTTCCTTTAATTTTTTTGAGCAGTGTATATGTATATGTGCTTCTCAAAAGGACTGCAGTCTTATCACATTATTCTAAAATCCCACCAAATCCTTTTTCAGTGTGCGGGAGAGAATGCAATGTGGTGAGCGCAGATCCACCAAACACACTTAAACTCAATTGCATTCAGGGTAGTCCTTGCATGTCTATATTTTGTTTCTAAAAATGTCTTTGAAGTTAAAGCGGAACTTTACCCATAACAACCTGATAAAAAAAATAATGTTTTTTAGCAAGAAACATACATTCCTTTTTAATTATGTTACCAAAATCAGTGGTGCTGTAAATTGCCCCCAGCATTGTTCCTGTTTCTTCTTTTTGCTTAAGCCCAGAGCCCCTGAGCAGTAGTAAATATTTAGGCTGCAAGGAGATCTGCCTCTACAAATTTGGCGCACTGCCTAAAAATATAGAGCAACTGAGCATGTGCAGAGCAGGATGAGACAGTGTATTACTGGATTTTAAATAGTATAACCACTTATGTTTACTTATGCTGTTACACAGTTAATATTTATGTTAATGTACATGAGAATTCATATAGTTTATTTTTTGTACCATTTCCTATGGACATTCCTATAGTTAGTAATGCTGCCATCCAGTGGTCTTATTTGGTAATGCATTTGTTTTTCATGTTGCCTCCCTGAGATCTATGACACAGTTCCTTTGTATATGAAGCTCCTCCCTTCTTCTTGAGTACATCACTTCCTGTGTCATGGATGCAGCTAACAGACCACATGTAACAGGGACACATGTATTCTGCATAGTACGCTACAGAAAGTATCATCTTTTGACCGCATAATACTGGAAACCATTCATTCTGCTGTATCCTGTTTCACATGTACAGAATAAAGCAACTTCTGGATGAACACAGTATTGGTGAGTTCAAGCTATCTGATAAGGATTGCCCACAGTGATTATATCTGCTTATACCTGCTTATACAGGCTAGGCAGAGAGGTCTCACAAGGGATAAATTGCTATCACAACAATCTGAGTCAGAATATTACTGTTTTACATAGCTGTACTTCTGAAAGGGGACAGCTAGCATCACTTAATTTTCTGACTACTGTGTGGCTTCCTTTTGTGTTTATTATTACCTGTGATTGGGACTACAATTTCCCTGCTTGGTAAACTTCCTAATTGACAGGAGGTTACTTTCAAGAATAGGAACATATGTTTTTTTATGATAAGTATCTTCCTTGTGATTGGGATAAAGGGCAATGACCAAATACTGTCTATTTCCACTGTTTCTTCTGGTACCATATACTGTCCATTATCTGTTGTAATTCATTCTTGCTTTGATCAAGCTATATGACTGGTGGAGTCAGGGTCAATGCACCAGGTGAAAAAATGATGAGGCAACCTCTTTGGAGTGAAATGGAGTCAAAGGCATGCTTAATATGTGAGTTTCATCTCTGACCTTTTGCAGTTTAAATTTGTCTCTTTTGTTGATTTATCCTATCTTTTCCAAATTCTGCAGTTTCCCTTTTTGCACAAAAAACACGTTCCTCTTGCATTTTACTTTTACTGAGGTCATCAGTTCTAAGTGCAGAATCTCCACTAAGAAGACCATTTTCATTTCTATCTACAACCCCAATTCCAAAAAAGTTGGGACGCTGTGTAAAATCTACCCAAACAGAATGCAATGATTTTCAAATCTCATAAACCCATATTGTTAGACACAATAGAATATAAAAAAAAGTATCAAAATGTTCACACTGAGAAAATGTAGGCAACTTTGAAAGTGATGGCAGCAACACATCTCAAAAAAAAGTTGGGACAGGGCCATGTTTACCACAGTGTAGCACTTCTTTTAACCACACTCATTAAACGTCTGGGAACTGGGGAGACCAGTTGCTAGAGTTGTGGGAAAGGAAAATTGTCCCATTCTTGCCTGATATAAGATAACTGCTCAACAGTCCTGGGTCTTCTTTTTCGTATTTTTCGCTTTAACATGCGCCAAATATTTTCAATTGATGAAAAGTCTGAATTGCAATCAGGCCAGTTATGCAGCCGGACTCTTTTACTATGAAGCCATGCAGTTGTCATAGATGCAGTATGCAGTTTAATATTGTCTTACTGAAATATGCAAGGCCTTTCCTTTAGGGGGGGTAGCTGGTGTCCATCGGGGAGGCACGGATGTGGTTTGTACCCAGGGGACACCCTCACCATCGGTTTGTGTCCGGGTTGGAAGGTCCTTTCATGCCGGGGGTGGGGGGCCCTTAATATGGGATGTGCACACTAGGTCTCCGATGCAATGTTTTTACTGTGAATGCCATTTACCATAAAAATGCTTTGAGGTTAGCCTTTTAGGTGTGCAGCCTATTTTCATTTCTCTTGGTTTTTGCTATATGTTTTAGGTAGCACTCTTTCAGAATACTCTGGTGGCACCTCATTTTCTTCCCTTCATTGACTATTGTGGACTCCCCAGCTTCCCTATCTTCCCCCTTTCCCTTCTTTTTCATATGCAAGGCCTTCCCTGAAAAAATGTCATCTGGATAGGATCATAGTCAAAAAGAAAAGAGGAAGTACAAATGGACTTTAACCCTTTGAGGACCAAGGGACGTACAGTCAGGTCCATAAATATTGGGACATCGACACAATTCTAACATTTTTGGCTCTATACACCACCACAATGGATTTGAAATGAAACAAACAATATGTGCTTTAACTGCAGACTGTCAGCTTTAATTTGAGGGTATTTACATCCAAATCATGTGAACGATGTAGGAAATACAACAGTTTGCATATGTGCCTCCCACTTGTTAAGGGACCAAAAGTAATGGGACAATTGGCTTCCCAGCTGGTCCATGGCCAGGTGCGTGTTATTCCCTCATTATCCCAATTACAATGAGCAGATAAAAGGTCCAGAGTTCATTTCAAGTGTGCCATTTGCATTTGGAATCTGTTGCTGTGAACTCTCAAGATGAGATCCAAAGAGCTGTCACTATCAGTGAAGCAAGCCATCATTAGGCTGAAAAAACAAAACAAACCCATCAGAGAGATAGAAAAAACATTAGGCGTGGCCAAAACATCTGTTTGGAACATTCTTAAAAAGAAGGAACGCACCGGTGAGCTCAGCAACACCAAAAGACCCGGAAGACGGCGGAAAACAACTGTGGTGGATGACCGAAGAATTCTTTCCCTGCTGAAGAAAACACCTTTCACAACAGTTGGCCAGATCAAGAACACTCTCCAGGAGGTAGGTGTATGTGTGTCAAAGTCAACAATCAAGAGAAGACTTCACCAGAGTGAATACAGAGGGTTCACCACAAGATGTAAACCATTGGTGAGCCTCAAAAACAGGAAGGCCAGATTAGAGTTTGCCAAACGACATCTAAAAAAGCCTTCACAGTTCTGGAACAACATCCTATGGACAGATGAGACCGAGATCAACTTGTACCAGAGTGATGGGAAGAGAAGAGTATGGAGAAGGAAAGGAACTGCTCATGATCCTAAGCATACCATCTCATCAGTGAAGCATGGTGGTGGTAGTGTCATGGCGTGGGCATTTATGGCTGCCAATGGAACTGGTTCTCTTGTATTTATTGATGATGTGACTGCTGACAGAAGCAGCCGGATGAATTCTGAAGTGTTTCAGGCAATATTATCTGCTCATATTCAGCCAAATGCTTCACAACTCATTGGACGCCGCTTCACAGTGCAGATGGACAATGACCCAAAGCATACTGCAAAAGCAACCAAAGAGTTTTTTAAGGGAAAGAAATGGAATGTTATGCAATGGCCAAGTCAGTCACCTGACCTGAATCCGATTGAGCATGCATTTCACTTGCTGAAGACAAAACTGAAGGGAAAATGCCCCAAGAACAAGCAGGAACTGAAGACAGTTGCAGTAGAGGCCTGGCAGAGCATCACCAGGGATGAAACCCAGCGTCTGGTGATGTCTATGCGTTCCAGACTTCAGGCTGTAATTGACTGCAAAGGATTTGCAACCAAGTATTAAAAAGTGAAAGTTTGATTTATGATTATTATTCTGTCCCATTACTTTTGGTCCCTTATCAAGTGGGAGGCACATATGCAAACTGTTGTAATTCCTACACCGTTCACCTGATTTGGATGTAAATACCCTCAAATTAAAGCTGACAGTCTGCAGTTAAAGCACATCTTGTTCGTTTAATTTCAAATCCATTGTGGTGGTGTATAGAGCCAGAAATGTTAGAATTGTGTCGATGTCCCAATATTTATGGACCTGACTGTATTTGTCCCATGTTTTTAATTGCGTGTATCATCTGATTAAGAACTTAAAACTCTTTTTTTTTTTTTTTTGGTTTGAGTCAAAATATTAGTTCTTATCAACAAACAACAAATGGATCTAGCTTTTTGCCAATTATTTCATGAAATGGCTTAGTTACAGCAACTGAAGTGTACGAACTTTAAAAACAAAAAAATTTATTCTTTTGGCGTTCCAAAATCTTACGGTCCTGAAACTATGTACACATATTGATAAGATCACTAATACTTTATTTTGACAATGTGTCACAAAAAACATAGTTCAGTTAAAAGATCATTGTACAATATCCCTGCAGACAAAAGAGGATAGGATCATATACTGCTCTAAAAACCTGGATATATCTTTCAGCATTTAATGCTGCGCCATCTGAGGGTCTGAAGATCACGGACATCCAGTATTGCACTTCAGCCTTGTCCCTTTGCACACAGATTTCTCCAGATTTTCAGAATCTTTTGCCATTTTGTACAGTAAATGATACATTGAAAGTCTTTGCAATTTTACCTCGTAGAAAATAATTCTGAAATTGGTATACCATTTTTAGAAGCACCTTTTCACAGGTTGGTGAATCTCTGCCCATCTTTACTTCTGAGACGCTCTGACTCTCCAAAATGCCCTTTTTATACCCAGTCATGTTACTGAGCTATTGCCAATTAACCTAATTAGTTGCAAAATGTTCTTCCAGCTCTTCCTTATTAGGGCTCATGTACAGTACACTGCAGCTGATAAACTCATGTTCAGGAGCTGTTCAGCGTTTTTTTCAGCAGCCCCTGAACTCTCCCTAATGTTTTCCTATGTGTCTATGTACATATCTTCGTTTACAGTCGTTTACAGGCATTTGAGTTTACAGTCGTTTTTTTTGAACGCAGAAAACTTGCTTTCAGCAGTCGATTTTATCAGCGTTTCAAACGCAAAACACTTGTAAACATAGCTAAACATGGCAAATCGCGTGTATAATCATTTTGTATTTGAAAATTTTTTCTTAACTCTTCCAGTTCCCAATGCTGTCTAGAGCCTTTTTTCATTATGAAAAATGCATGCAAAGCATTTTCAGCATACTCAGATAGACAAAACACTTAACACGGGATGTTCCTACCAAGCTTGTCACACATTGCAATAACCCATTCACACCTCAGACCTCTCCCACCCTTGGAAACAAAAGATATGTTAATGTCCATTCACACCTCAAATTCCTCATGAAGACCCCCTGCCAGGTGGCCTTAATGATTTACACCACCAGACACCTTTCCCACCCTTGGACACAAAAGAAATGTTAATGAGCAACTCACACCTAAGCTAATCTCAACACATACTGCTGTCTCTGCTTCTACTCTCTGTATTTCTCTAAAACAGTCTGAAATAGTTAATAATTTACCACTTTTCAACGTGTTATGCAAACGCGGCTAAACAGACATTTTTTAACCTACGTTTTCCAGCAGTCAGTTTCCTTCATTCAGAAGTGTCCCGTGTACATGGGGCCTTAGTATCACTTACTTTACCAGCTTTTTGTTGCCCTGTCCCTTCTTTTTTGAGACGTGTTGCTGCCATCGGTTTCAAAATTAACTTATTTTTTCTTAAAATGGTACATTTTCTCAGTTTGAACATTTGATAGGTTTTTTTGTTTTTCTATTGTGAATAAAATATGGGTTTATGAGATTTGCAAATCTTTCAGTTTTACAATGTCCCAACTTTTTGGGAATTTGGGCTGTATCTAGAAGCTTGCCTAACATATTCCAGGGTACACACATCATCTGGCTGAGCATCAAGTGCTGTACCAAGTTTCCCATAACTGTCAGGGAGACACTGAGTAGCAGTGCTGCTATATAAAAGTTTTATTTCTTGTCTTATACCGCAAAGACAGACATTCTACCATGTCTAAAGTGCATCTTATATAGCTCTGCATGTGGTGGCCTTTTATTAGCTTCAATTGGTATAGCCTTCTAAAAACTACCTTTTAATGCTCTCTCATATACTGTCTAACTCTTTTTTTTTTGCAGTTTCACACTTGCACAATTTGATCATCATCTATAGCTAAGGATATAGTACTTTGAGCTTTTTAGTTTTCCTCTGTTCACTCATATGTAGGTGGGTTTGTTCTGGGTTCTTGGATACATGACTATGTTCCCTCTTATCAGCCATATCTTCACTTTAAAACTTCCAGGACTGGTAATTCTGGTTTGTCAGATTAGCAACTGAAAATTTTCATAAATCACTGTTGGCAGCTATCATACTGTATACGCTTTCTGACCTTTTTATATTCAGAGGCAATTTTGCTGTAACTATGAGCTGTATCCATTACTGCGGCAGTACTTTGGCTGTAGCTGGGCCCACAACCTGTTTGAAAGCTACTGCAAATATGACCCTTAAGCAATCCGGATGTTGCTGGACTTGTACCTGAGCCCTTATTTTTATTGAAGGTCAAAAAACACAGACAGGAAATTGCATCATAACATATTAGTTCCAATAGGATCAATACATTATGCGAGAATTACACATAATGCTACTACCTGGTGGCAGAACTACTAATCACAGTATAATATGAGAATGGTTGCTGTACCCACAGTATGTGTAGAGGCCACGTTTACCTTTTATTGAAATAAAAATATGCATGACTTTGCAGATTAAAAAAAAAAGTGCATTTATAATTTTTTTACACTGCAGCTGTAACGTCTCCTGTGGACGTCATCACGCCGAAACGTATGTCAAGGCAGAGGTACAGGAAATGACGTCAGGCTGAATGGGATACCCAGAAGTGTTGAGAGACTCTGTTTGACCAGATACACGGACGGCGTTCTCACTGATGAGAGTGAAGCGGAACCGTAGCCCACTGAAATGTTGTATACCTGGTGCACGGCTGATTGAGCCTTAAAATGTGAGCATATCTATTGTTAAATGTATGTGGAAGTCTTAAATAAAATGAGGTTTTTACATTATTGGAGCTCTTCTTCCTCCTTTAGATTTCCATGGAATTGGAAAGTATACTATTGATCTGACCCATGCATAAGTGATCCCTGAAGGGGATAAGGTGCATTGTGACCCACTCACTCCAGATGGCCTTGTATATCTGGTGAGTTCTCCCGGCAGATGGTGTTGGCAGAACATGTAATTAGAGTGACACGCTGAATATTGCTAATTCTAATGCACTACTAGCAGCACAAGCACTTTTTGATTGAATGAGGATTCACTAGAAGCATTTTGGATTGCATATGGACACTTATTTGTTTATGTGATTGTGAGTATAATGTGATTGTTTTTTTATTTGATTGTGAGTATAATGATTAATATTTGGTGCAATTCAAAGAAGCACTGGGTATTATAGGTTTATATTAACAGTTTTTAACACAATGAACTATGAGGGTGCTCACTAGCACTCTGGTAGTCCAATGAGAACAAGTCATTTGCAAGTGGTGGTAGAGCAGACTTGTAGCTAATTCATTCACAGAACACTGTGAATGAATGACACGGCTGTGTGAGTGGAGCCCCACAATTTTTTAAAATTTGACAGCGGGTGTGAGGAGAAGATCCCCTGCCCAATGTAATAGGGAAGGGGGAAATCAGGGGGGAGCAGGGGGGCCTGTTCCAAAGTAACAAGTTACCCAAAAGTGAACTTATTCTTTAAATATACAGCCTGATAAAACCCACTTCAACTTTTTCAAACAAGTTCCATAGGCCCAGCATATTTGGTTTCTTCCTGTATACATAGAATGCTTTAAACAACACAATACCATGCTTCAGATCATACAATAGTGTCGGAATTAGATTTAGATCATCCTTCTGACTCATTCAGCTGGTTTTCTGTGGTAAACCCCCTGTCAACACCACTACTAGTTCAGTGTTTTATGCAAAACTCATGGACACATTATCAACTGTAAGAGACACCTACAGATTCCTAGCCATCACCCTAGAGTTCTTTGTCAGCAATTTAGGCATTGTATGGTATTCCATGGCATGTCCCTCTTTAGGACAGCCACTGCAAGCCAAAAACATTAACAGAGAAGAGCCTCTTCCATCTGTAAATGATCTGAACTGATAGAAGAACAATTATGGTTGCAATTTCTGTCACCCTTTGAAAAGAAGCAACTCGTCATCCTCTTCTGAACTCTATTTGGTCTTAGAGCCCTTCAACAGAATTCTGATGTGAAGAAAAAAAATATAAAAATATATTGATTAGAACCCCTGAAGACCTATAGAGGTTTGAAAAGAGGATAATGTTGAAATAAAGTGACCATTGCCCATGAAGTTCAACTTCTCCAAACTCCTGCACCTTTGGTCCAGAGAAAAGCAAAGAACATTCCAGTGTAACTATTGCCAGTCAGGAAAAGATAGAATGATATCCTTCTTGACACTCAAAGGGGAGTTGAGTTAATTCTCCTGGTCCAAATACAGCCTTGAAGTTATATTAAAAGGTTAATTTCTCAGGTCCCCCACAGGAGCTCCAGGCCCCTCCCTCCTGCCTAGTGTCCCCATAGCATGCAGCTAGCTATGGGGGCACCCAAACAGACTCACTCCCGAGCTGCTGCTCTATGTGTCCATTCACATATGGAGCGTGGCTTGGCCCCACCCCTGCTCTCTCCTCATTTGCACAGTGGCTGTGATTGCTATCTCAGCTAATGAGGAAGGAGAGACAAGGCTCTTGTGCACATCGCTGGATTGAGATGGGGCTCAGATAAGTTTTAGGGAGAACTGGTAATGCTGCTGCACACAGAAGGTTTTTTACCTTCATGTATAGAATGTATGAAGGTAGAAAGCCTTGAGCCTTCAGAACTATCATACTTTAGGTATTATAGTTGACAGAAAAAAAACATTTGAATATTCCATTATTGTTTTTCTCATTACTATTTCAGGCAGAGGCAGAAGTCAATCCTAATGGTCTTTATTTAGCCAGCTTTTGATCTTTACCTTAGAACGGTAGAAAAAGTCCATAACACGTATAAAGAATTGTACATGGTGTACCTTCCGTCAGACTGCTACCAGCGTATGGTGGAGGGGCCAGCAGAAAGATGGGTTCCATCTTTACTGTGCATCTTACTGACTGTTTTCCATCATTTCACCTCACGTACACTGATGTACTTTCACATTCAGACCTGCTGCTTAGACAAAGAAACTAGAACCAGAGAGAAACTAATCCTAATATTAGGTTACTAGTTAGATGTGTAGAAAATGAACTAAAATGTCCTTCTTGATCTCACAAGAAAATGCTAAGTGTATGCCACTGTGTATGCCATTGTCTCTGTCTCTAAAACATAGTAGACCCAAGTGAGTAGTTTCCATTTGACCCCCAGACACCCAGACCTGAAATACCATAGAATATACATTTATAGAAAGCCAGTGGGCCCCCCTGAACTGCAAGAGCTAAATACGTATGTCTAGAAGACAGAACAAGAGGCAGTATTATTTTTCCTAACCTCTGCTTTGGCAGTGTCCTCATCTACCCAAAGCTCAAGACTATGTATAGTCCTTCAGCGTCATCTTGTACAATGCAGGGCTGATGACTCTGCACTGTACGTGAAGGGGGTGAATATGTGATTACCACTGAGCAGCTTAGAGGGGAGACAGCAGCAACCAGGTTGCACCACTGGAGGAAGTACAGGAGACATCTTTTGCCTGCTTACTAGACTTGGGGTTAATGTCACAAAGACAAGCCACTCATTCCCATTCTGTCCCTGGGGTCGACTCATCAATGTCCCTTACAAATGCCTCCTCAGCAGCCCAATTATTTGCTTTTGTCTTCTGTAATAACTCATCTCCATATTCTGGAGCACAGAATAGAGTATTACCTTTTTCCAGCACTCCTAGACTTAAAAACATTTAACCCTTGTAGTGTGAGGAGAGGGGCACTGCAAGGGAACTTTTTATACCCAGATTTGAGCTGTGAATCTCTGCTGATCACCTGAGGCTGTTCCATTGGTCTCTTGGCTGTTCCTCTTATACGTTTTCATGGATGAGCTTCTCAAGATAGAACCATGGTTTCTCATAGTGGGAAGAGGGAGAAAGGACGCCGCTCTACCCACCCGTTAGATGCGATGTGTGAGATGGCCTCAGCCTCAGCCATCACACCAGCCATGCCCTCTGACTTGTTTCTCCCCACCTCCTGGGGCTTAATCACAGGGGAGTGTAGGGCAACAGGCTTTCCAAGCTTTTAATCCGCATCATTGGCCATGAATGGAATGGTGAAAAATAGGTGTATGCTAAAAAGGATGTGATGAAGTTGAAGAAGGAAAACGGAAGAAAACATGAGACATAAAAATAAGTGAATGACAAAAACAAATAAAAAATGAAGAGTGAAAGGGGGGGGGGGAGAAAGTAAAAATAAATCATTATTGAAAAATACTATAATACATATTGAGGAAAAAGGAAAAAAAGAACAGACAAATAAACCAAAGTGTGAAGTAAAATGTGAGAACCATATTTGAAAGAGTCTGAAAATGTGTGTTGGTATACAAGAATGTATGGCGTAAGTAAAATGTAAGGAAAAAAAATATGGATACATAAAATATGTGTAAAAAAGTGAAGTGTGAAAAATAACATTTTATGCAAAGTAAATAAAAATAAAAAAACAATACAATCTGTAGCACAAGAAAGTGTGCTGGAGTATATTATTGATTGTCCTAATCGGGGACATCATATAGGACTAGAAAAAAAGCAAAAAACAGAGCCTCCCCCCCCCCCCCCCCACCCTGAAAAAAAATCGAACTACGGCCTCAAAACACAGGCAAAAAGAGCAGAGGAGCCAGCAGAACAGAGAAAAATAGAAATTACTTAGTCATAATAATGAGTGACGCCCCATTCAAAATGTAACCCTTTTGTTATCCATGTCTCAAGTTTAAATATCCGGAAACCTTACTTCTTGCAGGGGCAAGAAAAACAATTGCCACCTCGCTTGGGAGGATCTATACGTTCTATCACTTGGGCCCTAAAGGAGCTAATGTCAGAGTCATGGTGCAATCTAAAATGTCTCAAGATGTTAGTTTCTTTTCTAATATTCAGCAGGTGATTTTGCATCCTGTCACACAAGCATCTTGTAGTGTGGCCTACATACTGTAAGTTGTACCTAAGGCAAGTGATGACATAAATAACATATTGAGTTTGCCAACTTTATAAGTTGTTTTATGATATGAGTTTTGCCATTTGTGCAGGATGTTAGGACATGAGAGTTCCCAACAGACAACTGGGAGCAGCGAGTCGCAATGGTAAAAAAAACCTGTGGAATGTAGTCAAGTGTGTTTAGGTGGACTGGATAGAAACAGACTGGGGGAGATCATGTTACCAATCATTTTCGCTTTCCTGGCCATAAATTTTACTTTGTCCAACAAGATGATTCTGGAATCTGGATTGCTATGTAGCAGCGGTAAGTATCGAGAAATAATACGTGTGATCTCTTGGTATTGGTTACTATAGCATGTAGAGAAAGTCTAGAAAGTCAATGTCATAGCAGCTTCAATTTTCTTTTTTTAAGTTGGAAGTTCCCCTATCACTCAAGAGATGGTGTGTTCCTCACCAGTTGATATGCTTGGCTAACCTCATGTTTGTTGTAGCCTTGTTCAAGAAACATGTTTTCCATCCTTTTGGCCTCAACTTCAAAATCCTCAGAGAGAGAGCAGTTTCTTTTCCAGCAAATTAATTGGCCTTTAGGGATGGCTTGAATCACATGTTGAGGATGGCAACTAGAAGCACGTAATATCTAATTTTTTATGTAAAGTGATAACCAAGTAATAGATAGTGTTCAGTTCTTCTCCAGTGAATTCTAAATTAAATCTATTGGTATTCAAATACTTCAGGAAATCATCAAGTGTCAGGTACCTGTGTACTATGAAAATCAGATCATCAATGTAGTGAAAATATGCTCTTATTAGATGTCTGTAAGGATTTGATGTTCCATAGATGAACTGTTCTTCCCAGCTACCCATATAAAGGTTAGCATAGCTAGGCACAAATCTAGTGCTCATTATGGCTTCTTGTTTTTGAAGATAGTACTTTTGATCAAATAGGAAAAAATTGTGGTTTAGCAAAAAAGAAACACTTTCAAGAATGAACCACTTCATCTCAGGATCATATTCAGTATACAGGTTCATGTGGTATCTAAGAGCTTGCAGGCCTAGGTTGTGTGGAATGCAGGAGTACAGGTACCTGACGTCACAGGTCAGCCATTTGAGACTCTTGGTCCAGGGAAAATCCTCTTTAATGAAATGTTTTGTGTCTCGAACATAGAAGGGCAGGTGAGTCATCATGGGTTGTAAAAAACTGTCCAAAGGTTTCCTAGAGGTTCTCCCTTTTAAAGGTGACTTGTTTTTATGCACCTTCGGTAGGTGATGAAACATTGGTATAACTGGGGATCCTGGCACTAGTTTCTTCACTTCCTCTAGCTTTAAGATATTCAAACAGATGGCTTCTTCTGTGATACATTCAGCTTATTATTGGTAATGGGGAGTGGGATCTGTCACAAGGAGTTCTTATACTGAAATGTCAGAGTTATCACAGGGCCTCCCGATGATAATAAGTTGCATTCAACACTAACACCACAACCCCTTTTATATGCTTCTTTAATGAAGATATGCTTGTTGTTCTTCAAAGATTGTAAGACTTTTTTTTCTTGCTTGTTTATATTCGATTTGTGAGGTTGTGGAGACCCTTCATCTTTCTGTGCTAAGGCAACTAGATCCTGTTCAATTAATCTTTGGAAAAGATCCAAATTTTCTCCTCTGGACTGTATAGGATACAGGTTAGACCATTGCGTTGAGGTGATATTTAAACATTCTTGGATCTTATTCTCATCAGAGTCCAAAATACCTGAAAAACCTTGGTCATCAAGAGAGCTCATGTCGTGTAAAAGACAAAAGTCTAGAAAAAAAAATTTGTTCTGGTGAACTGTATGTTGGTGTGTTAAATGTGAAGTATTCAATGATTCAATATGCAAAAAAATTTTCTTTACGGTGAGACATTGTGCAAAAAATCCTTACTGTCTAATAAAGTAGAAAACAAATCAAAATCCTGTGAAGGTGCAAAATGTAATCCTCTTGATAAAATGGCTTCTTCTTCTACTGATAACTTGTAATCAGAATAGTTGAGGACTAGATTGACTGAAGATTGATAAGGCTTCTTTGGTCTCTGATGTCTCTTTCTCCCTCTTATTCTTTTTTCTTGATCAAGCATTTGTGTCCCCCTTTGCTCTTGTTCTTTGGGGGAAATAGTACTTTTTTGGCTGGGGTGTGTCATTATCTTCTAAAACTGTGTCTTTCAATTTTCTCTTTCTGTCCTTCATGCTGGTCATGCAGAGAGAAGAGGAGGCAGCAGTAGCTTCTCCCTCGGTGTCTGAAATACTGACTCTCTTGGGAGTAGTTGCTGGTGTAGAGGATGTCCTTAAGATGGAATGGGTGGATTTTCCTGAAAAACGTGATCTATTCTGTGGTCCCAGTGTAACCCATTTACAAACAATGCCTTCCTCATAATCTGGCTTGTCTCTGAGAAATTTGGTTTGTTTGTTGTGCACTATTTCCTCTTCTTGAGCATTCAGAGATTTTGTCATTCTATTTTCTCTTGTTTGGAAGTCAGATTGACTACAAAATATTTCCAAATTCTGTTCACACTGTGCGATCTCCTTTGTTAGGGCGTTGAGACACTGCTTCTTGTGTTCCATGATGAGTCTCATCAGTTTGAATGAAGACTCATCCAGGACTTGAGTCCATCTAAATCGAAAGGCTTCATCCTCTATATGAAAAGAAGGTAACATTTTTATCCTTAAACCCCTTGGAATTCTATTTTCTTTTAGATATTCTTCAAAAGATGCGGCGTCCCACCATAGGCGAATTTCGGTGGACAGTAACCGTTGTAACGTTCTAAATATATTTTCAAAGGTTTCCCTGTCATTCATGTTGTGAACAGAAAAAACTGATTTGCACTTCATGATCTGTTTCATAGTTCGATTGACTGTGTCCCTGAAATGTGGTGACGGTAGAGATTGTGCCATGATTGGTTCTAGAATTAACAAGGCCCGCTAGACATGCAAAAATTGCTATAATAGAACCCCCACTGTTAAACAATCATGTTGCCGTTTAAAGACAGGGGTGATAACACAAGGGTTCATAATCCTCTACGGGGTGACTGAATCTCCCAACCCTTGTTAAGATAACTGGAACAAAAAGATCTGATACAAAGGAACCACCCTGGTCATAATAACAGTGGAAATAGGCTTATTGAGGCCAAACAGCAATGTGATGTGTTACAATTAAAAAAATGGGTGGTGGAGAAATCCTGTCCAAAAGCAGTGAGAAAGATCAAATATCTCGTATGTAAGAAATGGATTTCTTATAAAGGGATCAAATATGTCACAGACGCCAGTTGTTTTAATGATGGAAAAGTCACCTGCTGAAAAATAACTGGTGTAAGGATTATACTAGTGTCTGCATAAAAGACACTAATAATCTTGAGAAATCCAAAAACTGGTGACAGAAGTTATTGTCTAAATAATTTATCTACAAAAGACTGTATACTAAATGTACAGGAATAGTACATTTATATGCTGATCTTTTCAGTAAAGTGATCCTGTGCAAAAGATATGGCTTAAATGGGGAGAGTTAGATATATCGCAATCTCCAAATGATCCCAAAGAAAGGGAGAGATGTGTATATTATTTGTTTGGTAAACTCAGAGACCAGAAACCTCACATGGGCTATGTGCCTGTGTATACATGGATGATAACTGTGTATCCTCAGTCTTCCAATCAAAAAGATCTTATATGGAAAAAATCTATTATGTGCTATATCTGATAGATATACTCTACATATTGATGGTTTTTAAATGTTGATAAACGGAGATGAAAAAATGTACCTATATTCACGTTTGTAATAATCCTGGTCTCAATAGACAGCATAGTTGATAAGAAACTATTTTAAATAAGTCTAAAACAGACTGATTTTGCAATATATACAAAGAGGATCGCAGTGTATGTTTGAACTCATAAAAAGTATATATGCACAGGGATCACTATGTGTACTTAAGCTAAAAATAAAAAATTATATAAGGGATATGATGGTAAGTATATCCCATTATATATAAACTGAAGATATTGAAAAGGATGGACCATCAAGTACAAAAGAGAAAACCCAGACAGTATAGACCTTTTCGTCTCCATCAAAACAAATGGAGGTTCAAAATCCTCAGCTAATAGATGCTTCTATCCTTAAAGCAACAAAGATATAGGTAGCATATTGCTCTGGGACGTCACGCCGCTGGATCATGAAGGTCCGGTGGCCATCATATATACCCAGCTGGTTAGTGCTCACGGCAGCTTTTATGCTGCATTTACCATTGCATACTACAACATATGTTCATTGGCGAAGGCCTTTTGGATTTGGATTAGTGATTGAATGTGTGTTCATACTTTTTTCATTTTGCTGATTAATAAAATTATTTATAATTTTGACATACTACACTATGGGCACCATTCTTTTGCTCCGTACCGAGCATTTAATCCCCCAGGACTCCAGGTGACCATCCCTAGGCCCAGAGGAGAGTGATCCATTACTGACCCCCACCGCAGCCTACTTATTAAGAAGACTCCTAAAGGCGCCATCCCGCTACCCATACCCAGGAAAGAGTCTACACATTCCAAGCGGCATCCTTTCCAGTATAATAGGGGACCTCTGGTATATTTGATGTGATTACTGCGCATATAAATTGCGTATCTGGTGAGTGCGCAATTTTACTATTTTTATGCATGTCACCGAATCATATGCCTACTGGGATTACTAGAGCCACCACCTAGACTCACTATCTTGATCATACCTCTTCACTCATAATTGAACTTTTATTGCATATTATATTTGGACATCATTGATCGTGTGCACCTATTTTAAGTTTTATCACTTGAGCTTCAGGCGTTTATATCTATTTATATCTATATCTTAGCGCTGCACTTTATGTTTTATGGTATCATTGATATGTTCAAATTTAAACTGCAGAGAGCAAGCTCACTTAGTGATGAAAGAGAAGAAAAGGCTCCAACTAAGACAGGCTGCCCTGGAAGGTTTGGTAGGCTGGTGTGCATAGTGTTTTAATAATACATTTAACAGTGCTCAGGTGGAGGGGAGGGGGAAATGTTCAGATTTTATTTTTATTATCAGATTTAATAATCCAACTCTACATGGGGCTTCTTTTGACCCTCAACCAAACATGGGGGCGTTCCGAAAACAGCTGTATTTCCTTTTTGGGGTATTGGTAATACTTTAACTGGTGAACTCCAGTCACCTAATTAGGTTTCTAGTTAATTACCTGGTTGCCTCAGGACCTATGTATGGGGTTTTACAGCAAAGAATACTACTCCAAATAACATTTAAAAAAAATTAGAACTATGAAGATTTAGATCCAGATTGTAATGCTACAAATGTTTAACAGTGCAAAAAATGGGACTGAATATTTATGCAAGTCACTCGAAGCAAGAGTTTTAGTGATAGGTCCACTTAGATAGGTCTACTCTGATATCTCCAATAATAAAAACAGGAATTTTTCGATAAAAAAATTGCTGATTTATTGGAGCTCTGCACTTGCTAAGGTACCATACGCAGTCGTGATGCTTTGTGTAATCATTTGCTAAAAATATAAAATCAAGAGCGTTATTTTCTTAAGACGTACACCCTATTTGAATTCTGTGTTAGCTGACGCATGAACAGTGACACAAGGAAACAAGCTTTCCTTTAAGTTCCATTGTCTGGACATCACAGATACTGTAATGACAAATGACACTTGTTTATACAGGAGCCACGCCTGCCTTTAGACATTGCAAGTCTTTGGTACACCTGTTCAGTTTATATTTGAAGACTTGCGGAGTTACAATACATGTGTCCTGTCAATGTACAGAGGAGCATACAGTAGTGGAATACGTTCAAGAACATGACTCCCAGGCACTATTCTAATCCTTCAAAGAGGTAAGACAACTACATTTTCATTTGAATCTTATTATAGTTAACTGTCTGCCATTTAATATTGAAGTGAAAAAATGGAGGTATTTGAGAAATTATCAAATATTTTACAAAAGATAGACTTTCCTACCATAAATGACAGGGCATTTATATACAACACATATAAACATTTTCTTTTTTTTCCCATTTTATAATTTTAAAACATAATTTTTTCTTAGACATATTTGTTATCCTTGAGTCTACTTTTAACAATTACAGTCAATTGTTCATGCAATCAGGATATAAAGGAATACTAAAATGTGGTAAAAGTCAGTAGATTGAGAAAGCATGCAAGGGACAGTTTTTTACAGATCTGCACAAAACAGGACAATCCAGAAGTTTGCAGAAGCTTGCGGAGTTTCAGCTTTGCTGCGCTGGGATTTTCTACATTGCTTAACTCTCCTCATGCTTTCTCATTGTGCTGCAAGCAACTGGAGTTTTCTATAATGATTTGTATGAATGATTGATAGTAGTAGAGTATGGTACCAAGTTAGCCATCAAAGACATGCAAAGAGTTGGGAGATTGAATGACATTTCTATAAAGCCTGAAGAAGGGATCTAAGTTATCCCAAAAACTGGCATCTTTGTAAGTTATCAAATAAAATGTATCACTAAAACTGGCCATACAAGGTTAGATTTTTGTTTGAATGTTTGACATGGAAATTCTGAAAAATTACTCATCAGAACCTGCTTTCTTGCCATCACTGAATCAAATAGCCTGCTTGGGAAAGCTTCTATACATTTCATCCAGACCTACCATGTAAATTCCAGACAAAATAATCAGGTTTCATTATAAAATGTCTGATTGTTCCTGAATAAAAGAAATTCATTTGTTCAAGAAAAAAATCTCCATCCTGCTCCTTTGACTGTTCTTGTCACTACAGTTAAAACATGTTGTAATGTTGATTTAACTCCTCTAACCAATAGAAAATTAAAACGAACGTTCTGCTAAAATGTTTAAACATAATGTTACTGGTGTATGACGAGCTTTAAAGTATAACTAAAGGCAAACATTTTTTCAGATTTGGATAGAGTGGAGGTGGATTAGAACACCTGTCAGATTATTATTGCAGTCTGTGTCCCCGTTAGGGAGATAAACCCTCTCTTTTTGCCCTGTTTACCATTATTATCAAAAGTGAAGGTAAAAACCTGCAAAATTTGGGTTGATCCTAGAAAAGTAATAGAGGGGATTTTTTTCCAATGGCACACTACTTCTGGTGACTGGAGGATCCCCAAGGAATTCCCTTAATTTGCAGGCATTTTCTCACTTCCCGTTTTAGCTATGGGACAAGAAGTGAAGGTAAGCCAGGGACCTCTATTTCTTCTTGTAACAAATTGTATTGTAACTGTAATGTAATGTAATAATAATAATAATCCCCAATCGGACAAAGATGGCAATAAAATAAATAAACTGACAGTGGTTATAACCATCCCTTAGGCTACTTTCACGTGGATCCACGGCAAAAACGCATATGCATTTTTACCGTGTTTGCAGTACAGTTTTAATATGACATCTGACTCAAAACCCATGACAATGCTCCACAGGTGTATTTTTGATGCATTTTTTTGCAACGCTTTCTATTGATTTCAATGGGGTGGTGCATTTTTGCTTTGTTTTTTTACTGCAGCAAAAAAGTAGCATGCAGGATTTTTAATAATGCACCTGACCCACAATGGATCAGTGTGAAGAGTTCCATAGGAATACGTGGTCACACATTTTTCTTTTGCTTTTCTAATTGTAGACATGGAAGGAAAAATTAATCAGTGTGAAGCAGCCTTACTCTATCCAAAAGTTAAAAAATAAGGTTTTCCCACTGATCTACTTTAAATTTTAAACTAGATGTATAGCTGTTCATTGAAGGCGTGTGATTTTTCAGCTCTGGTGGCAAAAATCAGAATAACTTTCACTGCTTCCTCCATTCTATGCTACACAATGAAAGGTCTCAAAATCAGAATGAGAGATGAATGTTTTGTGCAAAGAAGAAAAAAAGCAGGACAATGGATTTATTGGATATTTTGTGTCCCAGAAAAAAAACCCATATGAAATATATACACTACTTGGGAGTCCTTTAAATATTATGTTTGTTGGACTGTTCTCCCCACATTATACACTATATTGCCAAAAGTATTGGGACGCCTGCCTTTACACGCACATGAACTTTAGTGGAATCCCAGGCTTAGTCCGTAGGGTTCAATATTGAGCTGGCTCACCCTTTGCAGCTAAAACAGTTTCGACTCTTCTGGGGAGGCTGTTCACAAGGTTTAGGAGTGTGTCTAAGTGAGTGTTTGACCATTCTTCCAAAAGCGCATTTGTGAGGTCAGGCACTGATATTGGACAAGAAGGCATGACTTGCAGTCTCCGCTCTAATTCATCCCAAAGGTATTCTATTGGGTTGAGGTCAGGACTGTGTGCAGGCCAGTCAAGTTCCTTCACCCCAAACTCACACAGTCATGTTGGAACAGCAAGGGGCCATCCCCAAACTGTTCCCACAAGGCTGGGAGCATGAAATTGTCCAAAATGTGTTGGTATGCTGACACCTTAAGAGTTCCCTTCACTGGAACTAAGGGGCCAGGCCCAACCCTTGGGGTACAACACCACACCATAATCCCCCCTCCACCAAACTTTACACTTGGCACAATGCAGTCAGGCAAGTACCATCCTCCCGGCAACCGCCAAAGCCAGACATGTCCATCAGATTGGCAGACAGAGAAGCGTGTGGTGGCGTGCTTTACACCACTACATCTGATGCTTTGCATTGCACTTGGTGATGTAAGGCTTGGTTGCTCAGCCATGGAAACCCATTCACCCAGCAACAAAGTTTGGAGGTGTTTAGCTATTGAATCTGCAGACATTTGGCGACTTGTGCGCACTGTGCGCTACAGCATGCGCTGTCATTTTACATGGCCTACCACTTTGTGGCCTGAGTTGCTCTTGTTCCCAGTCACTTCCACTTTGTTATATTACCACTAACAGTTGACCGTGGAATATTTAGTAGCAAGGAAATTTCACGGATGGACTTATTGCACAGGAGGCAATTTGTCACGGTACAACTCTTGAATTCACTGAGCTCCAAAGAGTGACCTATTCTTTCACAAATGTTTGTAGAAGTAGTCTGCATGCCTAGGTGCTTGATTTTATATACCTGAGGCCATGGAGGTGATTGGAACACCTGAATCCAATGATTTGGAGGGGTGTCCCAATACTTTTGGCAATTTAGTGTATATTTATTGGTCATTATGCTACTATACTATCAGGGTCAGTACCAGGGACGGACTGACCATTTGGAAACTCGAGCACTGCCCGAGGGCCCGGGTCAGTAGGGGGCCCCATGAGATGCCCCTGGTACCTTTTTCATAGGCTTTTTTGAGTTTGGGCAAGGACACAGGGGCCCCATGATCCCCTATTGCCCGGGGGCCCCATGAGTTGTCAGTCCGCCCCTGGTCAGTACTTCTTTATAAAGCAGTTGCGCAGCACACACGTTTGGTTACTTCCTTGTTGGTAACATTGCTTTTAGCAGCTTATTGCAAAAATTGTAAAGTCACTTAATGATTCTATAGTACAATTTTCAAGCTCTATTTTACCTACACAGAGGGTTGGAATTGGTATGTTTGAAGTATACTTTAATCCACCTATTACATACCTCATAAAAAATTTTATTAGAAATATGCTATGTTTGTAAGCCACTAATAAATGTTGATAACCTGTATGTGACCCTCAAAAACATGGCACATAGTTGGTATATTTACAGTTATATACTGTATATATCATGTTAAAAACAAAAAAAAAAAAGTTAATTTTTAATAGGATCTGTCAGGATAGACATGTATGTGGTCAGATAGGAACATGTAAGCTAGCAGATGGGGTCTCTCTTCGGAAAAGAGACTGGCATAACATTGATAAACTCTCTGCTTGCAGGCTAGCACTACCCAAGTAGTTTGAATGCTGGAAATGCTTCCTATGTTCATATATAACAAAAACACAGTAAAGCTTTTTTTGGAGGATAGATTTTGATTGATATTGGGGGAAAATCTTGAACCCCCTTCAGATCCAAGTCTCTCGTAGCCCCAGAATTAAAAAATGAAGGTGTTCTATTACCTATAAGCTACCAGGAAAAGTTGCTTGTGATTTTTTGTGCTGAAAGTTACCATATATGCATCTCCAAACTTTAAAGTGATCTTAGGCCCCATTTTTAATCAAGATTTTAAAATGGAGCAGAAGAGCAGATGCCAAAAGCGGTTACTTTCATTGCCCAGAAAAACCTCTTCCCTGCTATCTTCTGTACTTTTTTTTTTCAGACTCTATTAAAGTGAAACTAAATCACAGAGGAGACTTTGTGGGTAATAAAGCTAATAGCAATTATTGCAGTGTGGTTGCTGTTAGGCAAGGTGTTTAGTTTTGAAAGTTTAACATTGAATAACTTGGATATAAAATTGGCCAGAATGTGGTCATACAAGGGATGCACTGGCATCAGTATTCAGAAGAATACTTCCAATGTCTGTAGAAAATGGACATTCACTGCAAATGTTCGACATCTCCTTTAGTCAGCCTTGCCTTTACCATGGATAGTCCAATCGTCTGTAGGCTCAGATTCCTGCAGCCAGGTCCTGGGGCTGATCTACTGATCTGTGTATCTCAGTTACAGAGATTTACTCACATTCACCAACTCATCACCAGTACAGAAAGTGAGGAGAAATGTAAGCTTTTACTGCTGTCACTAAAGCAAGAGTAAGAAGGAAAATCTTCCAGTGTGGACTGGAAAAAAAGAACACAGGTTTTAGCATTTGCCCACTCTGTCTAAAACCATAAAAAGATACAATTTGGCTGGAGTTTCGGATTTTAGAGCTCATTCAAACCATACGTGCATGAAAACTGATGGGAATATCACACACGTTTCACTTGCAGAGACTTTTACATCAGTTTTCATGCTCATTTCAGTGAGTTTTTCTGTATGTTGCCATCAGTTTTCATGCATGTCAGTTATGTGCCATGATCACACCACATGAATACCATGTCATGTCAGTTTATTTTCCATGCAGAAAACTGCATACACATTGCAGATTCCTGTGCAGAAAAAAAAAATCAGCTTGTGCTACCATTGTTGCGGTGTGAACAGGGCACATGGAGAACATTTTGTTTTGTACCCTTGCAGAAGAACTGATGTTTCTGCGCATGGTGTGAATGAGTCCTTACTGAAGAAATTCACTCATGTCATCACCTGCAATTTCAGCAGTGTGCTTGATATGAGATCTTGCAAAGAATCTCAAAGGAAAAAACTACTGGCCGATTTATCGGATAATAGTTGCCCAGCTTATCTAGGTCAGGACCAGATTTATACCTCCTATTCTCTCTAACAGGCGTGTGCTACCCTCTCTTAATCCATTTTACTGTCTAACATTTGTATCTCACTGACAAGATCAGAGATAATCCTAAGCAACTGGAGGTATTGCCTAGCAGCTGTGCCTCACGTAATGCTGAGTCCTGTACAGCACAGTTACCCATAGGCGGCATGGTCTGCTTAGCCCTTGTAAGACAGTGACTACCACTGCAATGTTGTGACTGTAAGCAAGTTTGGCTTACAAGACTGATCATTTATTTGAGGCCAAGTGAGGTCTAAATATCAGTTTCCAGCAGATCTCACACTGTTAGGAGGAGGACAGAGCCCCATGCTTCTGAATGTCATACAGCCGCAGGCCTGGCTAGTGGTCCACTAGTACTAGACAATGTCTTTGAGCATGTAAAAAGCTGAACCGTGTTTGTGGATCATTTCCCATTATATCTTCCATTGCAAGGTTGCAAATTACAACTCTCCCTGTTTGCTCTGGCTCTGATTTAGGAATATGCGACACTGGAACATGTTACTGCTACTCTCTGCTCAGCAAGTGCTGTTAAGTTGTTACTTCATGTGAAGAGTTCAATACTGATTTGAATATAGATCTGTGAAGTCCATCTAATTTTACCCTGAGCCCTGATGAAGAGGGTTGCCTCTGAAACACGTTGGTGGTTTTTAGATGACTTTTTTTTTTAACCAACATTTAAAATGATCTTGGACTCTCATCTATTTTAGTCTTGTACGCCTTTCTGCAATTCTATGGTGTGAGCTACTGTTGGGTGCCCATTGAGGGAAGCCTTGCTGTGTGCAGCCAGAGCTATCGAGCTTGTTTGAAGTTTTCCTTCACCTGACTACACCTGCAAGTCTAATGTTCCCAGCACCTCTTTGTGTTGTACTTGAAAATGTTAGGCTCTGTAATGAAAATGTGTGAGAAAATGTTTTCTGGGTTTATGCCACATGCTCGTCTTAGCTTTGGTTTTGGCTTTAATTTTTATATCTACTATACTGTACTGTGGCTGGTCTAGTTTAATGACTAGATCAATGACTGCTTGAACAAACTTTCTTGCAACAGCTTTAGGCTCTGTGGCTTACAGGCTTTGGGCTTGTGTACATGGCATCAGTGTGAGTTTAGTTTGAGATCCTTCTGAAATCCTTCAAAAGTCATTAATGGTGCATTTGAGCTGTAACTGATCTCCTTCTGACCTGCACTTGGTTTGCATCAAGCAGGTTTTGCATTTTCATAGATTTTTTAGAATTGCAAAACCGGTTTCAAGCAAACAAAAGCCCATTGATACAGTCCCTTACACTCACATACTTTAGCAATTTGGTTTCTGTTTCTTGTCAAACATTTTATAGTAAAACGTTTTGCATGTTCACATACCTTATGCAGTGATATCTGTGGATGGGCTCTTGAATTAAAATGTTTCAACCAAAACTGTTACAGATGGTGTTTATAAGTGGAAAACCTTTAAACAAAGAGAAACATAATTACACAATCTTTCAATTTGAAGTTTAAAATATGATTTACCGAAATTCACCTTTGCTGTTTGTCTTCTTAATCACGAGGTGCAATGGAGAAAAAGTGTATGCCCCATGTACTGATTGGAACAAACAACTTCAACTATATCCTAATTGACACCAAACTGGGCCATTCTATAGTGACGGTTATTCACATCAGCGATTTGCTTCATGGGGTAAACCAATTTGGTTGTAAGCTAGAGGGTAAAGTTGGTCCTATACCAAGCCCATATAAAGCTATCCATACCGTAAGGATACAGGAAACCAAATGCCGCATTATCAAAGGTGCATAAACATATTGACCAAATAACGTAGCAACCAGATGAGATCATATCAAATGTAAAATGGAGTATAGGATACACTGTAGAAGTGCGTTAGTTCAGGATCAAGGCCATCCCTTAGTCATTTAATTGGTGCCAGTGATGCAAATTGGGAATCCAACTGGGAAAATGGACCGCATGCACTGGATTGCTTATATCAGAGGGAGAACCTCCTATTGGCAGACAATTGCTTCAAATTTCCAACTGTGGGGAAGTTCAACCAATCAACACGATGAAGTGCATGAATTACTGGGCTAATTAAACAACACAATACTGCCTTAAAACAGAAGGCATCTGCAGATCTCAATTCCATCAAATAAAAATGTGTGTCTCATTTTAGAGCCAAATAAAAAATATGCAACATCTTTGATGTTTTTGTTTAATAGAGTGCATCATTTTACTTCTTGGACATGCATCCACCATTCACTCTGTTGACATTTCTGTGAATTAACTTGGTGCACCAGGGGGAAGGGTCCCTGACCACATCTATTAAGCTCAGTAAAGTGCATGTTAAATTATGTGTTAAAGTGTATCTATTATACCCCACCCCACTGACTTTCTCACACTATTACCTGAAAGTCATAAAGCCGTAAGGCAGATCTGTAATATTTCAGCTACAGAAGCTATTGTTCAAGGATTTCACGGAGACCTTTCAGGTACCAAATTGCATTTGGTGACACGATCTTTGCTAAAGACACCGATTTTAGTTAAGTATTGATGCCACTTCAGCAGAGTCACCAAAAATGTTGGTGTTTGGTAACATGACCAACCACCGCAAACTATAAAATGTGGTTTCTGCAGCAAAAGAAAATAATTCAAGGCTACACTTCAAGGCTTTTATGTCTCTGAGGTAGTGAGGCTTGCAGATTTTACAATGCATTGGAATTGTGCAGCCCTTCTTAAAGGATAAGTTCACTTTTTTGACAAAAATAATATATGCACATTTTTGCAGGTAAAAAAAAATTAGCATTTAGTATTTTTGGTTGCAGGAACCTGTAAAGCATTACATCAGTGATCAGCAGATCACTGGTGCCATGCAGGTCTCCTGCAGACCTGTTAGCATATCTGCTTGCCCATACTAGATGTACAGATGACAGGAAGATTCACTGAACTACCACGGCTCTCCACAGCACCGTGGTAGTTCATTGAGAACTACAAGCAGACAGCCGATCATTGTGAATGAATAACATGGCTATGTGGGCAGAGCCCCACAAGGCCGCGTGGTTTTTAAAAAGTGACAGCTAGTACGGGAAACCTATCCCATATTTCTGTCACAGGGACGGGGACGGTGGTGGGGGTGGGGGCAGTGGGTAGATGTTACATGTTCCACCCTAAAAGGTTTGGGAACATGTAACATGTACCCAAAGGTGACACAAAAAAACACAAAACACAACATCATTCATTTTTTTTGGTATAAAAAAAAAATGTGCATTTATTATTTCTTTTCTTCTTAGGAGCCTGTAGAGTATTGCACCCACGATCAGCGGCTTGCAGGTGCAATATCAGGCTTTTGCAGACTGTCAGTACAGCTCTCTGCCCATACTTCCCATATGAGCAGGCAGTTATTGAAGTCCAGGAAGATCCATGAACTAGGAGAGAAATCACCAGCGCTCTCTCAGTGCACGGAAGACTACACGTTGTCTGCTGCAATGGCGGATGGTACGTGTAGTCTACTCATTCACAAGAAGCTGAGTGAACAACGCAGCTGTGTGGGTGGAGCTGCACGGTATTTAAATTGTGGCAATCAGGTGCAGGAAAAGGATCCCCTGCCTACTGTCACAATGGGAGATTGGGTTGGAGTGCCAGCAAGGGCTTTAGTAATACATTAAATCCTGAATATAGGTGTAATATGTAACAGGTTACTAAAGGTGAATTTATATTTTGAATCATAATCAGCATATTTTAATAATACCTTATTAATCCCAAAGGGAAATGAATTAGTGATGAAACATTAAGAGAGCATAAGACATGATGAATTATGTACAGCATAGATTTTACATATTTTGCTGGGACATGCACTGAAGTTTCTAGTTGTATTAGAATTATAGCTTATCATTAGAGATGAGCGAATTATTCAAAAATTCGATTCGGCTGATTCGGCGAATTCGCGGAATAAATTCGATTCGAGTCGAATATATTCGCTGCGAATTTAACTTATAAAAAGGGTGTTTCTAGGCTTCAGAGAGCCTTTATATTAGTGCAGAACACTGTACCTTTAATTTAAATGCCCTTGGAGTCTGCTGGGGAAGAGAAATAATACTGTCAGTCAGTATGACATGCAGATGAGTGCCGTCGATCTTAGAATCACCGCACACTTCACTCATTTGGGCAGTCACGGGGCCAAAACCAGAGTGTGGAGCCACAGTGTGGCGGTGGAGGCAGCAGCAATGGGAGGCCATACAGCACCCTATGACAAAATGGAACCCACCAGCAGTGTGAGGAGACCTGAAAGTGGCACATGGCAGAGTGTGGCGATGGAGACAGCAGCAATGGGAGGCCGTACAGGGACCCATGACACACTCTGGACCTGGCAGCAGCATGAGGAGGCGGTACAGGGGCCCATGACAGATTACGGGCCTGGCAGCAGCATGAGGAGTCGGTACGGGGGCCCATGGCAGATTACGGGCCTGGCAGCAGCAATGGGAGGCCGTACAGGGACCCATGACACACTCTGGACCTGGCAGCAGCATGAGGAGGCGGTACAGGGGCCCATGACAGATTACGGGCCTGGCAGCAGCAATGGGAGGCCGTACAGGGACCCATGACACACTCTGGACCTGGCAGCAGCATGAGGAGGCGGTACAGGGGCCCATGACAGATTACGGGCCTGGCAGCAGCATGAGGAGTCGGTACGGGGGCCCATGGCAGATTACGGGCCTGGCAGCAGCAATGGGAGGCCCGTAATCTGCCAGCACCCTATGACAAAATGGAACCCACCAGCAGTGTGAGGAGACCTGAAAGTGGCACATGGCAGAGTGTGGCGATGGAGACAGCAGCAATGGGAGGCCGTACAGGGACCCATGACACACTCTGGACCTGGCAGCAGCATGAGGAGGCGGTACAGGGGCCCATGACAGATTACGGGCCTGGCAGCAGCAATGGGAGGCCCGTAATCTGCCAGCACCCTATGACAAAATGGAACCCACCAGCAGTGTGAGGAGACCTGAAAGTGGCACATGGCAGAGTGTGGCGATGGAGACAGCAGCAATGGGAGGCCGTACAGGGACCCATGACACACTCTGGACCTGGCAGCAGCATGAGGAGGCGGTACAGGGGCCCATGACAGATTACGGGCCTGGCAGCAGCAATGGGAGGCCCGTAATCTGCCAGCACCCTATGACAAAATGGAACCCACCAGCAGTGTGAGGAGACCTGAAAGTGGCACATGGCAGAGTGTGGTGATGGAGACAGCAGCAATGGGAGGCCGTACAGGGACCCATGACACACTCTGGACCTGGCAGCAGCATGAGGAGGCAGTACAGGGGCCCATGACAGATTACGGGCCTGGCAGCAGCATGAGGAGTCGGTACGGGGGCCCATGGCAGATTACGGGCCTGGCAGCAGCAATGGGAGGCCCGTAATCTGCCAGCACCCTATGACAAAATGGAACCCACCAGCAGTGTGAGGAGACCTGAAAGTGGCACATGGCAGAGTGTGGCGATGGAGACAGCAGCAATGGGAGGCCGTACAGGGACCCATGACACACTCTGGACCTGGCAGCAGCATGAGGAGGCGGTACAGGGGCCCATGACAGATTACGGGCCTGGCAGCAGCATGAGGAGTCGGTACGGGGGCCCATGGCAGATTACGGGCCTGGCAGCAGCAATGGGAGGCTGTACAGGGACCCATGACACACTCTGGACCTGGCAGCAGCATGAGGAGGCGGTACAGGGGCCCATGACAGATTACGGGCCTGGCAGCAGCATGAGGAGTCGGTACGGGGGCCCATGGCAGATTACGGGCCTGGCAGCAGCAATGGGAGGCCCGTAATCTGCCAGCACCCTATGACAAAATGGAACCCACCAGCAGTGTGAGGAGACCTGAAAGTGGCACATGGCAGAGTGTGGCGATGGAGACAGCAGCAATGGGAGGCCGTACAGGGACTCATGACACACTCTGGACCTGGCAGCAGCATGAGGAGGCGGTACAGGGGCCCATGGCAGATTACGGGCCTGGCAGCAGCAATGGGAGGCCCGTAATCTGCCAGCACCCTATGACAAAATGGAACCCACCAGCAGTGTGAGGAGACCTGAAAGTGGCACATGGCAGAGTGTGGCGATGGAGACAGCAGCAATGGGAGGCCGTACAGGGACCCATGACACACTCTGGACCTGGCAGCAGCAAGAGGAGGCGGTACAGGGGCCCATGGCAGAGTGGCGAAGCGTAAGCAGCCTAAATTGAAGGCCATACAGAGGCCTATGTTAAAAATAATAACATGTTTGGGGCATGATTCATGGCGGATTTAGTCAGTTGTGTCAGGAACTGGTGGTTTGAAATCCAGACTAATCCACGCCTGATTCATTTTCACAAACGTGAGTCTCTCCACACTTTGGGTGGACAGTCGTGTCCTCCGCGGAGTTACAATACCTCCTGCCGCACTAAACACGCGCTCCGATTCCACGCTACTGGCCGGGCATGACAGCCTTTCAAGGGCAAATTCAGCTAGTTGGGGCCAAAGGTCAAGTTTCGTTGCCCAGTAGTCAAGGGGATTGTCTACCTCGGTTGGCAGGGTGCTGTCCAAGTAGGCCCAAGCCTGTTGTTTGAGGTCCTGCTCCAGGTCCACCTGATGATGCTGCTGCTGCGGCTGGTTAGTAGTTTCCTCACTGCGCTGGTGAAGAAAGCTACTCATCATCGACTGCAGACTGAGGCAGCCGCTGCTGGTGGAGCTGCCACTGCTCCTACCACCCCACCCCTCCCCTGCTGCAATGGCAGCGGAACGCGAGCGCACAGGGCACACAGTGTCTGAGGATGGACGTTGGAGCAGAAAGGCAGAGACCAACTGACTACATAGGTGGTTTTTATAGTACGTTATTTTGGCCTCCCTCTCAGCAGGTGTGAAAAAGGCCACCATTTTTGAACGGTAGCGAGGGTCCAACAAGGTGGACAGCCAAAAGTCATCCCTCTGTCTGATGGTTATTATTCGGCTGTCGCTACGCAAGCAACCGAGCATGCTATGGGCCATTTGTGCCAAGGAATGCGAGGGACTCCCTGCCTCCATCTCCACAGCATACTGCCACGGTGCGTCTGGGTCCTCTGTCTCCTCCTCCTCCTCTACCAGATGCTCCTGCTCCTCCACTCCTGTCCGCTGAGTGGAAAAACCACCCATTTCACTCAATAATTCCTGAGCACCAATGTCCTCCTCTACCTCCTCCTCTTCTTCCTGTCCTTCCCCCACAGGGGTCATGTGGCGTTGAGATCTGTGCGCCACGTCTACCGCACCCTGACCAGCCATTGTTAACAGCATTTGTTCCAGGACGTGCAACAGAGGAATGACGTCGTTCATCCCATAGTCCTGCCGACTCACGAATAGCGTGGCCTCCTCAAAGGGCCTGAGCAAGCGGCAGGTGTCACGCATGAGCTGCCAATGGCTGACATCTAAGTTACACAGGGGAGTACCTTTATCCGCTTGTAACATCAGGAAATCGGTGATGGCCTTTCGCTGTTCGTAAAGGCGGTCTAACATATGTAGGGTTGAATTCCACCTTGTTGCAACGTCGCAGATCAGGCGATGCTGTGGAATTCCGTTCTGCCGCTGCAGCTCAAGGAGGGTGTGCTTTGCGGTGTAGGAATGGCTGAAATGCATGCAAAGTTTACGTGACATTTTAAGGATGTCTTGCAGTGGGATGGTGGATTTTAGGAACCGCTTGACAACCAGATTGAACACGTGAGCCATGCATGGCGCATGGCACAACCTTCCTTGACGCAGAGCAGACACCATGTTCTTTCCGTTGTCGGTCAACATGGTTCCGATTTTCAGTTTGCGCGGAGACAGCCATCTGTCGATTTCTCTGTTCATTACACTCAGAAGTTCCTCCCTTGTGTGACTACGTTCGCCAAGGCATACCAGGTGCAGCACAGCGTGACACCGTTGCGCCCTGCACATGTGATATGCCGGTCGGGTAATGGGACTTGGCACGGGGGTGGCGGCTGAGGACACGGCGGAAGAAGAGGTGGTAGAGGCGGACATCTTTGCTGGACCAAGGACGTGCAAACGTGGAGGCAAAAGCGGCGTGACCTGTCCAAGTTGCTGGTGCGGCTGTGCCGGCACCACGTTCACCCAGTGGGCCGTAAATGACACGTACTGTCCCTGACCGTAGTTACAGCTCCACACGTCGGCGCTGCCGTGCACTTTGGCAGAGACCGACATGCTCAAAGACTGGCCCACCATCTCTTCTACATGTGAATGCAGGGCTGGCACTGCCTTTTTGGCGAAGAAATGCCGGCTTGGCACTCTCCACCGCGGCGCGGCACAAGCCATCATTTCTCGGAAAGGTGCTGAGTCCACCACTTGGAAAGGGAGGGACTGCAGCACCAGCAACTTGGACAGGAGGACGTTCAGCTTCTGCACCGTCAGGTGCGTGCTCGCAAACTGTTGTCTCTTGGAAACGGATTCCAAGAAAGACTGCTGACGGAATCCGTGAAGAGGAGTAGCAGGAGAAGGAGCATCTGAACGAGCGGAAGATGCCAACGAGCGACAACTCCCCTCAGCAGAGGTGTTGGAGCCTTGACTGGCTGATAGAGGGCGATTGACGTCGGGTGACGGAGCAAGTAACGGAGCGGGTGATGGAGCAGGGGCTGGGGCAGGCAGAACCGCCGTATCTTTATGACGGTTTTCCCAGGCCACCGAATGGCGACGCTGCATATGCTGACGCAACGCTGTAGTCCCAACATGGGCCCCCTGGCCACGCTTGACTTTCTGGCCACATAGTCGACATACGGCTACGTTTACTTCCTTGGGCGGCTTGACAAAAAATTGCCACACCGCCGAGTAGGAAACTTTGCCCCCGCTACTCCTCACTGGCTGACTGCTACTTCCTCCGTGCACACCGGCACCACTACTGGCCGTGGTGGTAGGCTGCAGTGGAGCTGGTGCTGTACTCCGTGGCCGTTTGCCTCCACTGACACTGCTGCGACCCTGCTGCCTCCTGGGCAACCCACCGACTGTTTTGCTCGCTGCCAAGCTGGCACCCTCTTCTCCTGATGATGCGGAAGCAATAGCCTGATGACGACGAGGCTGCCAATTAGGGTCTCCGCCTCACTACTAGCCCCCTCGGCTGCGTGTGGGTCAGGAGACAGACCTGTCTCTAGACCAGCTACCGAGCCACTCTCCTCGCCAGTACTTCTTCGCCTGGCTGCTGAAGAGGCGGATGTCTCCCCCCGTTCCTGACCGCCCTCTGTTAGCTCTTCCTCACTGTACAGTGGGGCTGAGCCCACAGCATGCGATACTTCGCTTGGTGAGGGAACACCAAAGGACAGGGGCAGGTAGAGGACACGTGATTTCAGTGGGCTTGCTCCCGGGCCATGCCAACTAACGGTTGTGTCTGACGTACCCACCGACCGTTGGCTGTAGGTGTCAGAGGTGACCTGGGAAGAGGAAGACGACCGAGCCAACCAATCGATGACGGCAGGGTTGTCGGTGGAGACACGACCGCTGGATGACACCGGGAGCACTGGCCTCTGGCTGCGACTAGTGCTGCCTTGACCCCTTCCTCTGCTGCCACGTCTGCTCGCTCCTGAAACATTGCCTCCTCTGCCACTCCTCTGCGTGTTGTCTGACATACTCTTTAATTCAACGATTCTGTGTCCCTGAGTAACGATTCTGTGTCCCTGAGTAACGATTCTGTGTCCCTGAGTAACGATTCTGTGTCCCTCAGTAACGATTCTGTGTCCCTCAGTAACAATTCTGTGTCCCTGAGTAACAATTCTGTGTCCCTGAGTAACAATTCTGTGTCTGTCCCTGAGTAACAATTCTGTGTCTGTCCCTGAGTAACAATTCTGTGTCCCTGAGTAACAATTCGGTGTCCCTGAGTAACAATTCTGTGTCCCTGAGTAACAATTCTGTGTCCCTCAGTAACAATTCTGTGTCTGTCCCTGAGTAACAATTCTGTGTCTGTCCCTGAGTAACAATTCTGTGTCCCTGAGTAACAATTCTGTGTCTGTCCCTGAGTAACAATTCTGTGTCTGTCCCTGAGTAACAATTCTGTGTCCCTCAGTAACGATTCTGTGTCCCTGAGTAACGATTCTGTGTCCCTGAGTAACGATTCTGTGTCCCTGAGTAACAATTCTGTGTCCCTGAGTAACGATTCTGTGTCCCTGAGTAACGATTCTGTGTCCCTGAGTAACGATTCTGTGTCCCTCAGTAACGATTCTGTGTCCCTCAGTAACGATTCTGTGTCCCTCAGTAACAATTCTGTGTCCCTCAGTAACAATTCTGTGTCCCTGAGTAACAATTCTGTGTCTGTCCCTGAGTAACAATTCTGTGTCCCTGAGTAACAATTCTGTGTCCCTGAGTAACAATTCTGTGTCCCTGAGTAACAATTTTGTGTCTGTCCCTGAGTAACAATTCTGTGTCCCTGAGTAACAATTCTGTGTCCCTGAGTAACAATTTTGTGTCTGTCCCTGAGTAACAATTCTGTGTCCCTGAGTAACAATTCTGTGTCCCTGAGTAACAATTTTGTGTCTGTCCCTGAGTAACAATTCTGTGTCCCTGAGTAACAATTCTGTGTCCCTCAGTAACAATTCTGTGTCTGTCCCTGAGTAACAATTCTGTGTCCCTGAGTAACAATTCTGTGTCCCTGAGTAACGATTCTGTGTCCCTCAGTAACAATTCTGTGTCCCCGAGTAACAATTCTGTGTCCCTCAGTAACAATTCTGTGTCTGTCCCTGAGTAACAATTCTGTGTCCCTGAGTAACAATTCTCTGTCCCTGAGTAACGATTCTGTGTCCCTAAGTAACGATTCTGTGTCCCTAAGTAACGATTCTGTGGCCCTAAAGTCTCTCTGGCCCTAACTCTGTCCCTAATACAGACAGGTCTGTCTCTCTTGAATGACCGGAGGCTAATGGAGAATTGTAAGATGGCCGCAATTTATAGCTCCACCATTACACAGTGCTGGCTGGCTGCTGATTGGCTAATGCGATCACATGTCGTGAATGAATGCATTATGGGTCAGCGCGCCTTGTCTGCGCGCCTTTCCAGAGATCCCTGCTCCGTCGCCACACATGTCGCCGCCATTTTTGGGAAAATTCGATTCGTGCATCCGAAGTTTGCTAATTTTCGGATTCGGCGCGAATCGAATTTTTCCTGATATTCGAAACGATTTCCACTTCGCCATGTTCGATTCGCTCATCTCTACTTATCATATACATTATATTTTAGTACAAAGTCCACAAACAAAGGGTTATCATGACTAGAGCAAGTGTCAAAGATGTAATTACTCAGTGTCACGGGCCATTACAAGTAAAGGTTTGTTATTTGGAAAATTAGAAAATACAGTTTGGCTGCCATTAAAAAAAACAAAAGGGCAGTTCACTAATGAGTGATATTTCGAGTTTTTGTCAGATGTTAGAAAGTAAAACCATGTACCAGGTTTTCCTGTCACTTGAATAATAATAAAAATGGCCTCTTACCAGGTGTCTTGCTTCCCCCTACAGTGGGCTGTGCTTGGCAATTTTGCCAAACACAATGCAAATGGTTGCAATAGAACATGGTTCTAATGAAATGCTTTGCACTAAAATAATAGACATGCACACAGCAAGACCACAGCTTGTAGGGTACATGGTGATTGATTTCTGCAAAGCGTGATTGATTGATTGATTTCACGAACTAGGGTAGCATGGTTGCTAGCAGCAGCACACAGCCATCCACACATGTTGCCAACTATCAGTAACAAATTCCCATGTATAATAAAAAGTCCAAAACTGCTGCCTTAGTCTTATGTGCTAATTAGATCTATATGTGGGCAGCACAGTGGCTAAATGGTTAGCACTTCCGCCTGGCAGTACTAGGGTCATCGATTCGAATCCCAACCACGGCATCACCTGCCTGGAGTTTGCATGTTCTCCCTGTACCTGTGTGGGTTTCCTCCAGGTACTCTGGTTTCCTCCCATATTTCAAAGACATGCTGGTAGGTTAATTGGATCCTGTCTAAATTGGCCCTAGTATGTGTATGTATGAATGTGAGTTAGGGACCTTAGATTGTACACCCCTGGAGGGTTAGGGACTGATGTGAATGTACAATATATATGTAAAGCACTGTGTAAATTGATGGCGCTATATAAGTACCTGTAATAAATAAATATTTTTGGTAGTTCATTGCTAAAGCAACCCAATTGACTTGGACAAGAGAGGGTCAGGAAGTGTAAATCCATATTGAAGGCATGCATAAATCAAAAAGCATTGGTTGTAGGGGTAGGAGCGTGGGGGCCTTTTTCTGAGCCAAGCACAATGCAGGCAGAGTTCAGATGATTTCAAGTAACCACCAACTGCTGTTGAAGTGACTGCAGAAAGTTGATTATTATTATTATACAGGATTTATATAGCGCCAATAGTTTGCGCAGCGCTTTACAAAATGAAGGTAGACATTACAGTTACAATACAATTTGGTACAAGAGGAAACAGAGGGCCTGCTCGTTAAAGCTTACAATCTAGGAGATTACTGTTACAGCCAGAGCATGCACATTGCTGTTTTTCATAATACAGAATTTAACCACTTGCCTTCCAGAGGATTTACCCCTCTTCACGACCAGGCCATATTTGTGATACGGCACTGCGTTACTTTAACTAACAATTGTGTGGTCATGCAATGCTGTACATAAATGAAATATATGTCCTTTTTTCCCCACAAATAGAGCTTTCTTTTGGTGGCATTTGATCACCTCTGAGGTTTTTTATTTTTTGTGCTATAAACAAAAAAAGACCAACAGTTTTGAAAAAAAACAATATTTTTGACTTTTTCCTATAAATCATAGCCAATAAAAAATTTTTAAAATCAAACTTTGTCAAAAATTTAGGCCAAAATTTTTTCTGCTACATGTCTTTGCTAAAAGAAATCCCAGTACATGTAAATAAATTAGTTTACGGGAAAGTTATACAAATGGCGGTATAGATACTAGAATTTTTTTTTTTTTAATACTAGTAATGGCAGCGATCAGCGACTTATAGCGGGACTGCGGTGGGCATTCTGACACTGAGTGGGAACTAACTGCCACTGACATCCTCAGTGACACTAATACAGTGATCAGTGCTAATAAAAAGCACTGACACTGCAGTAATGACACTGGGCAGGACGGGGGTATCTTCTGGGCAATCAAAGGGTTAACTGTGTGCTGTATGTGTTTTACTATGGAGACATGCTACTTTGTATTTCTCTGCTATGTCAGCCTTACACGGCGATTGCCGGGTGCCGGCAGGGAATCTCCAGCCTGGGCTCGGTGATTGACATCCCTAGCCATTAATGGTGGCGCGTGTAGGGCGGCGCACCCCCCCTACCCAGTAATGTAAATCACATATATATACACGTGATTTTGCACAGTTCTGCTTTCCTGTAGCAGTACTTCTACTATAGGGAGGCGGGCAAGCGGTTAATATTCTAAAAGTACAACATATATCTGGCAAAATCCAATAAAACAAAAAAGGTGTGTGGGGATGTTGCCCTTCAGAGGTTATTCTTTGGATTGGAACCATAGCAATGACCTATGGATGAGTCTTTGGAATGTTTTTTTTTTTCTTAAAATAAGTATAATTACAGTAGGTAAACTGAACTGTAAAACATATAAATTGTTGCTATATACTGTATTTGTCACAGTTTATGATAGCTGTGATCTTCCAGGTTCTGAGTGAGCGGCCGAGGTGTGTTTTAAAGGATAAGTTCACCTTTCAAAAATAAATAAATGCACATCTCTTTGCAGGTAAAAAAATGTGCATTTATAATTTTGCTTTACTTGGAGCTTGTAAAGCATCAGCAGATTTTGGGTGCCATGCAGGACTCCTGCAGATTTGTCAGTATATCTGTCTGGTCGTACCTCATACGAGAAGTAGTACCCTCATGCCAGGGTACTAGGTGTAATCCTAGACTCCCATCTGTCCTTTCACCCCCAAATCCAATCACTGTCCAAATCTTGTAGACTTCACCTCCGCAACATCTCCAAGATACGCCCATTCCTAACCTTGGAAACCACTATGCAACTTATTCACTTCCTTGTTATATCTCGCCTTGACTATTGTAACTCCCTCCCCATTGGCCTACCACATCGCAGGCTATCCCCTCTTCAGTCTATCATGAATGCTGCTGCCAGACAAGGGGCGGACTGACAACTCATGGGGCCCTCGGGCAATAGGGGATCATGGGGCCCCTGTCTCCTTGCCCAAACTCAAAAAAGCATATGAAAAAGGTACCAGGGGCATCTCATGGGGCCCCCTACTGACCCTGGGCCCTTGGGCAGTGCCCGAGTGTCCAAATGGTCAGTCTGCCCCTGTGCCAGACTTATCCACCTTACTAACCGTTCTGTATCTGCTACCCCTCTCTGCCAATCCCTCCACTGGCTTCCCATTGCCCAACGGATAAAATTCAAAACATTAACAATAAAGTATAAAGCCATTTATAACTCTGCCCCAAATTACATCAATGATCTTGTCGCTAAATATCACCCAAACCGTACTCTCCGTACCGTAGATCTCTGAAAACCTATCTCTTCAGGGAAGCCTATCCTGCCCTCAGCTAATAATGGCATCTTCTACTCTTCCAACCAGTCCATCCCCCACAGTTACTACCTTTTTTACCACTAGCCCCTCCCTCCTAGATTGTAAGCTCCAAGGAGCAAGGCCCTCCTTTCCCTCTTGTATTGAACTGTATTGTTGCTGTATTGTCGCCCATTATATTGTAAAGCGCTGAGCAAACTGGCGCTATATAAATCCTGTATAATAATAATAATAATATATACTTACAGACAATGAACTACCAGAGTGTAAAGGCTGTTGGTACTTGTAATTTCCAATTCACAAAACTCTGTGAACTACTGATGCAACTGGGTGGGTGGAGCCCCACACGTCCACTTTTTTTTCTACATAGTGACAGGTAACGGGGGGAGAAGATCCCACGTCAGCTGTCACTAGATGCAGTGGAGTGAGGAGATGCTGCAGGAGTGGGAACAGGTTACGTGTTTCACCCTAAAAAGGGGTGGTACACGTAACATGTTCCCAATGGTGTTCTTTAAAGTGAGTACAAAAATCCTATTTACTCTCTCATCCTTTAAGGGATGCAGGAAGCCTTTAGCCTTTGCTATGTTCAAAAGCAGTCAAACTGAGGGTGGACAACAAAGCAATTAAACATTAACAGACCCAAAAAAAACAACAGAAAACTACGGACTGTCTGCAGCTCAAAGAACCACTTGAAAGAGAGCACAGAGCTAGCATCAGATGAGGCTGCAGCATCTACCTGGCAGAACTTAGAGAACATGTGAACAGAAGACCAGGTGGCAGCCTTGCCATTCTGGGAAACAAATGCTTGATGCTGAATAGTCCAAGAAGCGCTCACAGACTGCGTGTGTCTTGATGGAAAGGGTAGAAACTGATATTTTAAGATCATGACCTTGGATGATGATGTGCCTGAAATAATGGCACAAGAAACCGATGCACCCTTATGCAGGTCCTTCTGGGATTACAAAAAGGGAATCAGTCTTCCTGAAAGAAGCAGTGGTTGAGGGATAAGCTCTCACAACCCAAACCATACCAAGACAATGGAGGTAAATGTTGTTTTGGTGATCTGGAAATGGACAGAGAGAGAGAGACAGGAGGACACTATCCTGGTTGAGGTGAAAGGCAGAAACTGTCTTAAGACAAGAAGGAATGGCTGGGCTGCAACACCACTTTGTCTGTACGCAAAACCAGAAAAAGTTCCTTGCTGGATAAGGCCGCCAGTTGACATACTCACCTTGTAAAAGTGATGGCTACAAGAAACACCACCTTGTGGGTGAGAGTAGGGTGGGAATGTCGCTATTGGTGAGGATAATTTGCATGTTCTACCTGTATTTAGGGGGGAAAATAGTAACATGTTCCAGCTCCTGCCAGCAATTCCACTGATCTTCTCTGCTCTGCGACAGTGGACGAGGTATCTTCTCCCCGTACCTGCTGCTCCTCCCCCAAACGACCACATCATTCATTCAGTTTTCTGTAAATTAATGAACTACAACTACTGAAAGTTTGTAGTTCTCAATGGACTGCAAGGGAATTGTTGAGTGCCTTCATAGTTCATTAATTTTTCCTGCTTTCAAGTAACTGCCTGCCTATGGGCAGACCGCTATCTTGAGAGTTTGTAGGAGCCCTTCATTGCACCCATGATCTGCTTATCGTGGGTGCAATGCTCCGCAGGCTCATTAGAAAAAAAAATGCACTTTTTTACTTGCACAAAAATGTGTGTTTATTATTTTTAATGAAAAGTTGAACTTATCTTTTAAATGATGGTTTCTTAAGCATTGGGGGAACTAGATCCCACAAAGTAAGAGGAGAACAGACAGGGGAAGCTACGTGGGAGACCCTCTATTCAAAAGTTTTTATCAGAGTGAGAGGCTGATGTCCTCTGAAACAGAATAGAAAAGGCAAAAACCCTTGATAATGCTGAAAGCCAAATGTTGGTTCAGACCCAGCTACAGGAAAGACAGCAGTCATCCCACTGGGGCAAAACCTGGGAGGAAAGACCCTTCTAGAAGACCTCCCCAAATATTTATGCCCTTCTCCAGTCCACAATACTAGCATAAACCCCTCAGTGATGGGTGAAACAAAAAATTCATAACCCACAAACTGTATTTTCTCACACTATGCACCGAGGAACATTCTCCTTTAGCAGCCAGAAGCAAACAATGTCTGGGGATTAGGGAAAACCCCACAAGCACAGATAAGTAACAATCAAACTCAGGTTAGCTACAGCCTAGCTACCAACAATAAATTTGAACTAGCGTGATCCAGCTTACAGCAGGATCCCTACAAATGCTGTGGGTTACTGTAATATATTCTTCATTCTTGCACTAGGCATGTCATAACAGAAATAAACTGGAATATGTGTTAGTGAATTTTGCCAACTATAGATAAAAGAAAAAAAGCTTTTAATATGGTATTTTTGTATTTGCTGTTCATTTTAAACACCTAGACAAGGCAGAACACAGCAGAGCTGGTCTCATCTCCAAAATGCTTATTAAGTAAAACCTTGAATTATAATGCCATGCAAAAACATTCTTAGTTTTTGACAGAGCGACAGAGCGGGGAATGGTTTACTTTTAATTCCTGTCCTAGTGACAACATTGACACCAGTCGTGAAACGAAGGAAAATCTGCAATGCTGACGCAGCAATTAAACACTAAGGGGTTGGGGCTTTACTGTTCTCTTATAAAACATACAAAAAATGTGTTTATTTATGCCTTTGAACAGTTGAAGCAACAGTTATTTTGATGGAATTTTATTTTTGCATACTTACAATGGGTGTGCGTGACTCACAGAAAGTATGCATATCTGATATGCAGAGGGTTGTGGTGGTGCAGAGGAGGGCCGGTTATGTCATGATCTTTGCCCTGTCTAATCAGAGAATGCCTTGTATTTACTGGAAAAAAAAATACAAGACCTTCTAAGAATGGTAGAAGGTGCCAAGCGAGTGACCCCTTGTGTTCAGTGTGCAGAGGGAGAGCCAATCACTCGGAACCTGGAAGATCACAGCTATCACTGTATGTAGTGCAGACTACTAGAGTGATTTACGACATCCCCAGTGGTCCATTGAATATCAGATATGAATACTTAAATTGAGCCAAGCAGGTCAAATGGAAGTATGCAATAATATAATTCCTTAAAGCATGTCAATTAAAAAATGACAATTGTAAGGACTCCTGCCAGTCTCACATAGTTGCCCCTACCCTTGTCAAGGTCACTTTAGCTAGGCTTGCATGCAGGTAAGACATATGGTACAACAACAACAAAAAGGGGATGCACATACTGAATACTACCATAGCATGTATTACCAAACGCATTTATCAAAATACTACATATTTTGTAGTAGTGACCATTTAACAAAAAATATTTGAAGTACGGGAACCAGCTTGCACTAGTTTATAAAACGTGTCGGATTATGACAGTTTGTATTACCAGATAACACACTCCATTAACTGTCATGCTGCTTTACTGAAGTTACCTGAACTGATAAGTTGTATTTTACATATAATTCACTGCAGGTAACAGAGTATGGATTATTTTCTCCATGACAAATGGAAAATTATAGGGTTTAAAGCAAACATGTATTACATTACAGCTCAGCGGTTCTTAGATGTGATGGCTGTATTAGTTTTCCTTTGTTTTCATCTGGTGATCCAGCAAGTAATTATGTTGTTTTCCAAAAGAACAAGCTTTCCTGCAAATGTAGCAGTTGCAGGGTTGAGAAAAACCATTTACCGCTGACAGGGGTGCATACAATGATCAGCTTTCCCAAAAAGAAAGAAAATGGCTGTAATGGCCTATAAACTGTGAACTGGAATTTGGCTTCAATTTGTTAGTGTATTTAAATCTGCTAGGACATCTAACACTCCCCTCCCTCCAGAATGACACTGCTGCTGTCCAAATGTGTCAAATGTGCTCCTACATCCAGAGTCAGAGAACTCAAAAAAAGGAGGTGAGTTACTGACCAGATCACCAGGTGAAAACAGAGGAAAAAACTAAGAAATGAATGCAGCCACCACATTTAATGATTGGTAAACTGCAATATATTTTTGGCTTTGGATTTAATATCTCCTGATCACTGGTGCAATGCTTTACAGGCTCCTGCAACCAAAAATAATAAATACACATTTTTTTTTTACCTGTAAAAGGCATTTATTACTTTTGGCCAAAAAGAGAACTTATCTTTTAATTGAACAAGCTGAACTTAGAAGCTGATGCCATGCAGCAGATTTTGCACTCATCAGTTTTAGCTAATCGACTCTATTCATTTCAGTGTACTGCAGAGAAGAGCTTGCAAAAAGAGGCAGTTCTCAAGACATTGGCCAATTAAAAATATTCTGTTTAGTTTAGCTCTTAATTATTTAAATTTCTACTCACCAGCCACAACAGTACTCTTCAAAGAGTGTTGATTCCCTGACAGGTAACATGTGAATGACAGTTCACTTTTTTTTTTCTTTTTTTTTATAGGAGCTAGATAACCCATATGCCTTTACACAGTGGGGTTCTAAGGTCAGGTAAATAGTGAAAGCAGATCTGAGTTACAATTATTACAACAGCACCCCTTCATGGACAAAAAGGATAATGCAACTTAACACAACCTGCTTTATCAGTATTGTGCAATTGCATTCATGTAAACAAAAAGGAATGCAGACTTATGACTGAGCTCTGTGTCATTCACTGGAAAGCCATTCAACAGCCATTGTTCACTTGAAAACCAAATTTGTCACTCTCACTGGAATGGGTTACATTTGCATATAGGGAATTCCCATACTTTGCAGGGAAATTTGGGTCTCGTTATAAATAAAGCATATGTTATAGTAGCCTGGCCTGATCTGCTTTTTGACAGTTGCAGCCCTTTATTATTATTATTATACAGGATTTATATAGTGCCAACAGTTTGCTCAGCGCTTTACAATATAAATTTATCAATAATTCTTCCATTACTTCTTAGGGAGTACAATAAAGCCTAAAGCTAGGTTCACCCCTAATTACTGAGGTTCACAGTGTTAAAGCATGCACATTTTTACACAAAATGAATTGGCAGGCATGCAACTCAATGGTACAGATATTGGACTTGCACGTTTTTTTTTTTTTAAGCACACTGCACTACGATGCATGTTAGTCCTGTGTAGCGCACCGCTGGCGGTGAGGTGCGTTGGGAAGCCATTTTGAAAGTAACATGCAGTGCCTCCTGCTGCACATTCGCACCCATTCCCATTATGCAACAGAATGAATGGGGCTTTAAATTAAACTTTCCCAGTGGGAAAATACTTTTCTGATGCTTTTTTCTCCTTCTAAGCCAGGTGATGCAGACCGCTATACCTGAGTAATCAATATGCAGGGGTGGACTGACCATTTGGAAACTCGGGCACTACCCGAGGGCCCGGGGTCAGTAGGGGGCCCCATGAGATGCCCCTGGTACCTTTTTCATAGGCTTTTTTAAGTTTGGGCAAGAACACAGGGGCCCCATGATCCCCTATTGCCCGGGGGCCCCATGAGTTGTCAGTCCGCCCCTGTCAATATGTGTTCAGTTTTAAAGGGATGAGGTGTCAATCCTATTAAGGGAGAGAGGGCGCTAATAACATTGCTTGACCATGTGTTTTTAAAGCCCCCCCAACCCACATTAAACTTACCCCTTAGGCTAGGTTCACATCTCTGCGTGTTGTGTTTGATGTGTTTTTATGACTCGTTTTGCAGTGCATTTTGCAATTTTGAACGTGTGTTCTTGACACCTTTTTTTCTTTGTTTGCCAAAATTTGATTCCACTATGATGTGAATTTGGATGGATGCGACTTACATGTGAGTTTGGATGAGTGTGACTTTAATGCGACTTACTGCTTGAGTGCCAGAAAGCGTAAAGTTGCACCAAATGTGTACTACATGAACAGAATTGTCATACTTTCCTATTAGCAAAAAAAAAAAAAAAGTTGCACCCATTCAAAGTTGCATCAAAGTGGCATCAAAGGCAATACTTTCCTATTGGCAAAAAACAAACATCAAAAACGCATAAAAAATGCACTACATGCATTTCTGTTGCATGTTCATTGAAGTTGATTGAACCAAAAACACACAGTGTTGTTTTTAAAAATGTCTCTGACCCTTTCCAAAAACACAGTTGCTGAAAAATGCATAGATGTGAACGTGTCCTATAGGAAACCATGTTAAAGGGATTGTAGTGCGTTTTTGCAAAAAACTGCATATTAGATTATCTGACTGCTTTGTGATCCCTGTGCACAGATATGGGATTCACTGAATAATTAACAGACTTCATGTAACTTTCACAGACATTTTCTGACTGGAACACTTGTACTTGTGGCCAACGGCTACCAAGGAATATCCCACATATTGGAAAGATGTCCTCTCACTTCCTATTGAGCGTACAGGAAAGGAAGGGAAAGGAAATCTCCCGAATGAGGCACACAGGAAAAAACTAACACTGTTTTTAGCTTTTCATGCAAAAAACAGTTTGAGGTTTACCTAGGTACTATAATTTTAAAAAATGTGAACAGGCAGGTGTTTAAGGCAGAAAGAACATGTCTCTTCAGCATTAAAGTGGTCTTAAACCCAAAATCAAACATTTAATATACTTCAGCTTACCATTTCTTAGATGTGATGGCTGCATTAGTTTTCTTTTTTAAGGTTTTCTTTCTTCTATTTACATCTGGTGATCCAGCCAGTAAGTCTGTTGCTTTTCAAAAGAACAATCTGTCCTGAAGAATGTGTCAGTTATGGAGACAAACCATTTAACACTAGTGATGCTTACAATGATCAGATTTTATTTATTTGTGTAAAGCCTTTATCCCAAAAGGAAAAACAACGTTTATTGTAACTGATTATAAACTGTTAGTTGGAGTTTGGATTTAGTTTGTTACTGTATCTAAATCTGCTACTCCATCCCCCCCCCCCCCCCCGGCTCCCAATGCTGCTGTACCACCTGTGCTCATTCATCCAGCCTGGGGGCACTCTAATACAGGACGTGTGTTACTGACCAGATCACCAGGTGAAAACAGAGGGCAAAAATCCTAAACAAGAAAACTAACGCAGTCACCACATCTAATGATTGGTAAGCTGCAATATATTAAATTTTTGGTTTTGGATTTAATACCGCTTTAAAGCTTCTTGTCTGTCTGCACTTTTTGGCATCTGTTGAGATGAATGAACTCCCGTGCATGCATGAGAGTGACATAATTTCATCCCAGCCAATGAAAATAGCCAAAAATTGATATCCGGAAGAAGACCGGCTAAGGATGTCAGTGGCTGGTAATGAAGCAACACCACAGCGGTGAAGCTTAGGGGACTATTAGTTCCACTTGAACATAAGGATATAGCTCTCTTATTTAGCCATGTAAATCTCATTTAGCTTAGTTGACAATGATTGACATTGAGTGTAATATACATCAGTAAACGCAAGATGAATCTTAGGAGCTGTACATTGAATTTCTGCTTTATATCGTATTGCTGTATTTGCCATTTTATTGCTAATCTGGACAGTAACAACTTTGCTTCCTTTTAGGCTTCATTCACATGGCCAAAAAAATTCTTCTGATCCTATTACACATGTTTTTTCCAAGCACAATAGTTACATTACAATCAGTAAATACTTGCGTAAAATTGTCCTTTTTCCCCAATACCTTCATCTGGCATACACTATATTGCCAAAAGTATTGGGACGCCTGCCTTTACACGCACATGAACTTTAATGGCATCCCAGTCTTAGTCCGTAGGGTTCAATACTGAGTTGGCCCACCCTTTGCAGCTATAACAGCTTTATCTCTTCTGGGAAGGCTGTCCACAAGGTTTAGGAATGTGTCTATGAGAATGTTTGACCATTCTTCCAGAAGCGCATTTATTGGGTCAGGCGCTGATGTCGGACAAGAAGGCCTGGCTCGCAGTCTCCACTTTAATTCATCCCAGAGGTGTTCTATCGGGTTGAGATCAGGTCAAGTTCCTCCACCCCAAACTCGCTCATCCATGTCTTTATGGACCTTGCTTTGTGCACTGGTGCGCAGTCATTTTGGAACAGGAAGGAGTCATCCCCAAACTGTTCCCACAAAGTTGGGAGCCTGAAATTGTCTAAAATGTCTTGTTATGTTGATGCCTTAAGAGTTTCCTTCACTGGAACTAAGGGGCCAAGCCCAACCCCTGAAAAACCCATTCTTTCACAAATGTTTGTAGAAGCAGTCTGTATGCCTATATGCTTGATTTTATACACCTGTGGCCATGGACATGATTGGAACACCTGAATCCAGTGATTTGGAGGGGTGTCTCAATACATTTGCAATATAGTGTATGCGTATCTGTATGTCCCCAGATGCAGATTTTTTGGATTTTGTAGTTATATATTTCAACGTAGTGCATGTTTATGCACCTGTGTGAATGTCTTCATTTAAAATTATGCAGTTGGTTTCAGATTTGGACATAGAAAATGCTGTATATGTGTTTTTTACGGCCATGTGAATGAGGCCTAAGGCAGGATTTGTGATCAGAGGTAGGCAGTCAGCTGCTGCATATCCTTTCATCCCCATCTGCATTCTCAATGTGCTGAGCCATGTATTCCTCTAGGACAGGATTTCTCAACCAGTGTTCCATGGAATCCTGGGGTTCCTCCAGAGATTGCTAGAGGTTTCTTAATAAATTAGCAATTTCTGCCACTCAGAAAAGTTCCCACCGACACCACTGATCTTTTTAGCTATCTGTAAAGGGATAATTCTTCCCAATGACTACTAATGTAAGGACCATTCTTCCCACTGACCATCACACTAATGTATCACGAGTTGCAGATATAGTCATTTTTAGCAGGGGTTATCTGAGACAGGAAAGTTATTTCAAGGGTTCCTCTGTTCTGAAAAAGTTGAGAAAGGCTGCTTTAAGTCTTCAACACATATCCATCTACTGATTTCTGTGTCTGTGTCAATGTATATGGGAAAGGTGCCCAAGGTGGAAAGAGCAAACCCCTTTCCACCCTGCCGACAGCAATGTTAACCAACCAGTGGCGTAGGTGAACAAAACCTTGATTAACACCTGTAACACAAGTAACAACTGATTAAAGTTGATTGCAAACTTCATTTTTCAAAGGATTCTCCTTCCTCTTTGCCAAGGGTGGTTTGAAGAATTAACCTACATCACCTGCGTACAGTATATGTCTTAATATTGTCTATTGGCATAGCTCCCAACTGTCCCTGATTTTGAGGGACTGTCCCTCTTTTGGAAAAAAGTCCCTCTGTCCCTCTTCCTCCTCATTTGTCCCTCATGTTGGTCTGACCTATATAGTTGTAAATAAAATACACTATTTATCTATCAAAAAGTGTTTTACTGTGTTAAACCGCTTATCCAATTTCTAAATTGTTGCATCTGTACATTTCACTATAAAGAAATAGTCGTGGTAAAAAAAGCACTTGTGGGTTTAATCAATCATTTTTTGGTGCATTACTTTTCCTTGTAAGGGGGCATGGCAGGGGGTGTGCCCTATGAATATATATACTTTTGCTTATAGTTGTCCCTTATTGCCACCTCAGAAAGCTGGGAAGTATGTACTGGTACTACTATCTATCAAGCTGCATATATAGCTCTAAAATGTGTGTTTTCCATCTAACTCCTTAAATTTCAAGCACAATGTTCACTACTTTTCTTGAGCAGGGGCGGACTGACCATTTGGAAACTCGGGCACTGCCCGAGGGCCCAGGGTCAGTAGGGGGCCCCATGAGATGCTCCTGGTACCTTTTTCATAGGCTTTTTCGAGTTTGGGCAAGGACACAGGGGCCCCATGATCCCCTATTGAACAGGGGCCCCATGAGTTGTCAGTCCGCCCCTGCCTGGTACCTTTTTCATAGGCTTTTTTGAGTTTGGGCAAGGACACAGGGGCCCCATAATCCCCTATTGCCTGGGGGCCCCATGAGTTGTCAGTCCGCCCCTGTTCTTGAGGCTTCTATATTGCACTCTTCTAGTCTCAAGCCAAGACTTTTTCTGATCAGTTCTTTGTCATCTTTGTGAAAAATCATGACATCACCTTGCTAGTGATTTAGAAAGCAAATGCAACGTGTCTGCCCAGCATTCTGGCCTCCTGCTGTTTGCCTCTGCTGTGCGTATATGCTAAAGCTGGTCATACACAGAGCTAATATCGGCCAGTTCCCGACAAACCAAATTCACTCCATGGGTGTCCCTGTCAGCAACCCCCCATCACCACCTGACATCATTTACCTGAAAAATTGGAGTCAGGAGGTAAAAATTGTCAGCCAAACAGTACCTGCATCCAATCAGATGACAGCCAAAGTAGGATATCCACCATGCTAACAGAAACAAATCTATGGCCCCTTTAACATGGGGCAAACTCCACCTGCAATCCGCTTTCTCAGCAGGGGATCTGTCTGCTGATCTCTGCTTAGCAAACAGATGACAGGTCCTTGTCAGCTCCGCTTATCCACCCCGCTTTGGACTGCCTGTCAATTCAATCTGATCTGCTGAACAGAAGGAGAACAGATCCCCATTTGTCTGTTTTTAGTGGATCAGATCAGATTGGATGTAGGTGGGTGTAAACGAACATGTCTTTTGACACCCACCGCTCCATAGAGGAGATTGGGTCTGCCTGTAAGACGGACAGACGGACCCGATCAGAACATTCGTGTGAAAGGGGCCTATCTGTGTATGGCCAGATTTAGTTTAGTGGTGTAACTAACACTAATTATTCTAAGACTATTGGTGCCCATACAGTAGATGAAAAATCATTAAAAAATCTGTCATTTGGACAGTTAATTCCATTTTTCATCCAGTTAATGGGCACAAACCGAAAATCAATAGTGATGTTTTTGAGCCAAAAAAGTAAAAGAAAAAAGTCTGGAAAACTTTTTTTCCAAAGGACGATAAACTGAAAGATTAATGTATTTCTTGCCCATTTAAAATCATACTGTTCATACTGCGCACGTGTGACAAAACAAACAAAAAAACTGCATCATGTATGTCCATTGAATAATTTATTGCTCGAAAATTGGTCATTATATGAAGGCAATATTACACGCTCTCACGACTGTGTGTTCGATTTTTAGAAATGTGTTTGAACGATTTTTCGACTAGTGTATGGCTAGGATAAAGCTGGGTATACACTAAATAGGGGTCTCCAAACTAGCCCTCCAGGTGTTGAGGAACTGCAAGTTCCATGAAGTCTGGCAAGACTGAGAGCCAGAGGCAAGACTCGCAGAGGCATGATGGGACTTGTAGTACTTCAACAGCTGGATGGTCATAGTTTGGAGACCCCTGCACTAGAAGAACCTTGAACAAACATTCATATGAACAGTCATACATAAATTCTCTGTACATTCAACACCTTGACGAATGTCATTCAAAACTATTTAATTTGCTTTTACCATTTGATTTTGGGGTGAATGAACTTCACCAAACAAAAACCACATACACTGTTAGAAATTCATTTGTTCTAGAAAAATGTTCTATCCTTTTCCTTCAAATTTTCTTGTCACTGAAGTAAAAGAAAACAGTGTTGACTTTACCCCACTGATGATTAGAAAAACGAAGCACATTCTTAAAGCGAAACATTTTGAACAGAAATCTACTAGCTATATACTATATTATACATGCAGCTTTAGAGAGTGCCTTTGCTAAGTGTTTTTGGCATTCAGTAATGCCTCGGTGAGTCAGTCAATAGTCATTATTAAATGGTCATTTTCGCAAGGTTGAGTCTTCCAGCTTACTTTTTTTTTTACTCACCCTGAACCCGGGGGTTTGTCTTTTTGCAATTATAATTAAGCCTCACTAAGAAGAATCAAACATACCACAAACCATAACTTAATATAGTGGTTTGTAATTATTATAATTACCACTAAATTATCTAAACAATCTGAATTCAGATCGTCCAAATCCTGTTTATAGTAACAAAGCATCTTTGTTAAGCATTACTGTCTGAATATTTCATAAAGCATAAATGTAAACATCCTAAATATTTTTTTAATAGGAACTGGAAATGCAACACTGTACCTTCAATAATGAGTCTATGGAAGTCAGCTATTGTGACATTTGTAATCACAGGTAAGACATGTCAGATGTGTATAACCACCATTGCATTTTTTTCCTTACCTTGACTATTAATTATGAATTCACTTACTGTAAAACAGTTTTTCTCACCCAGGGTTCTGTGGATCCCTAGGGTTCCTACAGAGGTTGCTAGGGGTTCCTCAAATATTAAGGAATATCTGCCTCTGAGATGAGTAACCACTGACACCAACAATCTTTTTATCTATCTGTAAGGGGTTAGCAGGGGTTAGCTGAAGCCAAAAAGTTGTTTCAAGAGTTCTTCCATAGTAAGAAGGTCGAGAAAAGCTGCTGTAAAAGCTTCTGGGCTCAAACATCACTGAATACTTTCATCAGAAGAAACTAGCTTTCAAATTACCTTGTGGTACTGATCTGCAGTACATCTGATGTAAGGGTGCATATCTGTTCTCATTGGGAAATGCTGCTGTTCTATCCTGCCCTGTATGCAATTCTTGTAGGCTACAGGTTATACTCACCATAGAAATGATTATACCCTGGTATGCATTAGCTAATATAGCCAGACCTGGGTGTAAATATTTAAAGCAACTTTTGTCCCAAGGGTTACCTGCAAAAGAAGACACAGTATACTTGCCTCTCTTGTGGCCATATCTCCTACCTTCACTCCGTTCCAGACCTGAAGCCTCTGTCAGTGTATTTTGCATTTGACAATTATGAGATGTCGGATGCCTGTGTCTTCCACCATGTCCTGCTGTTCCATCTTCCAACCCTTTTGTCACTACAAGACACAGTATTGACACAGAGGTCAGAGAACAGACCCTCAACAGGGAACAAAGGCATCCAAATCTCCTTAAATTATTGGTTGCTGATGATTCTGATGCCAATTAAAGAAATGGTATCCATTATGGGCAGTCAAAGAGGTAAGTATACTGTGTCTTTGCATGGAACTGCTTTGGTCAAACGTTTTTGTAGCACTACCCCCTTAGGGATTGCTGATGAATTTGGGTCCCCCTATAGTCCTGCACAGCCATTCAGTTAGCATTTTCCACACCACTTTCATCCACAGACAGAAATTAGGCCTTGAGCTTTGGTTTGGTTGTTTTATTGAAGGGAATTAAATTGGATGGGGTAAAGGGATGTATAGGATGCTCAAGGGAACTGAAATCTAAGGACAACTTCCTGAACTATTCACAGCTTCTCTTCTCTCTGACACACAGTCTCTGTTGGAATGCTAGCTAGCAGCTCCAATTGTACTACCCCAGACTCTAGATGAACTCTTCTTCACCCAGCAATCTAAAGGTTTTCTTCGTGAGCAGGGGATCTGGCTCCTGTTCCCTTAAATAAGGTGCACAGTCAATAGCATAGGGCTAATTTGATTTCCCACCAGAGAGCTCCTTTCCCATATCAAATATATAGCAATCTTCCTGAAAAACTGCAAAATTTTTTAAATCTACCCAGGCCAACAAAAATACAAAACAAATTCTGAAAACTAATCGGGACAACATAACAAATATAAATACATTCTTCAATGAAGTGAAACAAAAATTCCCAGCGTGCACATGTCTATTATAAAGTTACTTTTGTTTGAACTGACCCTTTCAGGGGTGTCAAACTGGTGGCCCTCCAGCTGTTGTGAAGCTAAAGTCCCATCATGCCTCTGCCTTTGGGAGTCATGCTTGTAACTGTCAATCTTGCAATGCCTCATGGGACTTGTAGTTTGGCAACAGATGGAGAGCCAACAGTTTGAGACCCGTTACAATAACCAGTCAACTGTTCCATTTAAGAAAAATATAATGAGTCACATCTTTTCACTTGTTTAGGTCTGTAACTTTTTAAACTGATGCTTTATAACTTGTTTATAAAATAAATGTTTATTTGTGTTGGGGGGGAGGGGGGTTGCAGAAGCATTCTCCATAATGGACAACTTGTACATTATGGTAGGCTTACCTCTGAGTTGGTAACCTCCAGCAATGTAAGATTCATGTGTGTAGCCCCTGCTCCATCTTTGCCACTGCTACTTTCTCCTGTTCTACTTCCAGCCCCGCTGTCCTCCTTCTCTGGCCATTGAGTGGCCCTTATGATGTAACTCCTGTGAATACATTATACTCTAGCACCCTTCTTAAAGATGCCAAGGGGGTACATTGTCCTCCACATGCAGAGCAGACAGTGTATAAAAAAAAGATAATAGCAGACAAGTAAATGGTCTTTTTGACAGAATAGACATATAGGGATTAAATCACTAGTACCTGAGAGTGCAAAATCTGGTGCAACTCTGCATAGAAACCAAACAGCTCCCAGGTTTTTTGTTTTTTTTGTCAAAGCTTAATTGAACAAGCTGAGGTTGGAAACTGGTTTCTATGCAGAGCTGAACCAAATTTTGCACTTTCCAGTTTTAGTAAATCAACCCATAGAGTTTATTTTACCAAAAAAAAGAGAATGCCTGTCTGTCACTGGATCCACAAAGCATTATGTGTTTTCTAAAAAATGTAGCACAGCAGAAACTATTTGCTGTCAAGCTGACTCTCTCTCAGTGTGGGCCCATGTGAATACAGGGGGAAGGGGGTAAAGGGAGTAAGTCACTCACCCATTCAGTTTTGTGTGTAAATTTGAGCTTGAGCTACTGAATTCTATTTAAAGAGAAATCCAGAGTGGCCTTGTAAACATGCGAAAAGCATACACCTGTTGTTTTACAATGTAAATAAAAAGTATTATTATATTATACATAAATACCTGAAAAAAATATGATCCGTACAGACTTTAAATAAACATGATGCATGCATTATATACAAGCTACTATGTATTTGTACCATTCAAAGGTTTTTCCACACTGCACAAAATACAATTCCAACCCCTTCATGGCCAAGGGTAAAACAAACCTTAACACCCAGACCCAATTTTGCAACTCTGACATATGTTAGTAAAACTATACATATGATTACAACTACTTTGAGTATCCAGGTGGATTTTACCTTTTTTCAAGACAAATTGAGCTTTCATTTGGTGGTAAATGGTAATGAATATCTCCTGATTTTTTTTTACTGTCCCAAAATAGCAAAAAAAAAATCATTTTTTTAATTTACCTGTATATTTCTTTCTATTGCCATTACTTACCATCAAAGAGCAATCCAAAATAAATTATCCTGCTCTTGATGATTGCTGTGATACCACATATGTGTATATTATTTGTTGTTAGCACCCGTAGTAATACATAGTGACACTGACACTAGCTGACACTAATTTAAAAAAATGCCCTTTTTTAAAAATCCTACCTAAAATATACTGACCATGACCATTGACCCTTACCTTGACCCTAACACTAACCCTGACACTGACCTAGATCAAACCTTAATCCAGCAGTTTTTTTTTTCTTTTCTTTTTTTTTATTTTAATATTTATTGTTTACACATCTTTGTTTACATTTTTTTTCTCCCTGGCAATGAGAGAAACATACAATGTATCTTTCTCTCCATTCAGAGGAGAAAAAAAGCCTGGGCCAGGCTGCATAGTGACTGATCACTGTGATAGCCAATCTAGGGCTATCACAGTGATCAGGTGATCAAAAACTGGGACTTTCAGTTCCCAATCAGTTAGCTCTCACTGAAAGCCCGGCCTCTGTGCTGCGAGCACACCATGCAGCTCTCTCCTGGCCAGGGGGGGACTGACAACTCATGGGACCCCCAGGCAATAGGGGATCATGGGGCCCCTGTGTCCTTGCCCAAACTCAAAATAGCCTATCATAAAGGTATCAGGGGCATCTCATGGGGCCCCCTACTGACCCCAGGACCTTGGGCAGTGCCCGAGTTTCCAAATGGTCATATATGTCGTTCTGTCACGTACCTTGGTTGGAGGATGAGTTGACGACAGGGCTTCCCTTGTGACTCTGATCCGAGCACCCCCATGTTGTGACAAAGGTACAAGGCTCAAAGAAGCAGAGGTGCCAGTAGCTTGATTGTAGGTGACTGCTACAATCAGGGTCATAGACAAGGTGAGCCAGGGTCACGCACAGTGAGACAGCAGCATGGTCAAGAGGTAGGCTAGCAGGCCAGGTACCAGATTAGCAGACAGAGCGAGATCCGGTATCAAGTTGAGGTCAGCACCAGGGGATCAGGCAGAGAACAGTCAGAGGCAAGCCGAGGTTAGCACCAGGAGATCAAGCAGAGAGTAGTCTAAGGCAAGCCGAGGTCAGAATCCACAGAGCAAAGTCAGGAACAAGCCAGGTCAGCAACAGAAGATCAGTCAGTACAAACAGGAACACAGGAACATGGATCACAGGAAGAACATCCAGTGATTAGTACACAGCAGAGTCTCCTTTAAATAGGCTGCTTGGCACCAAAGTGCAAAGACGTGTGCACCGATGCACACTGGTGTGATAAGTACACAGCAGAGTCTCCTTTAAAAAGGCCGTTTTGTGAGAATGCGCAAAGACATGCGTGCCAATGCATACTGGTGCACAGAAATGCGCCTACGTGTCAATGCACACTGGCTGTTAGCCTGAGCTCGCCTGTGTGCTGGTACATGTGCATGAGCATTAGCTGCATGAGAATTAGCATTAGCTGTACTAGTTTCCTGACACGTGCCCAGGTGTAAAGCCCACTTTTATATGTATTACCATGTTATCAAGGGGTTAATGAGTTCCTAACCCCCAATAGAAAAATATAATGTATTGTTGCTTATCAGTACATGGATATGGTGCACTAGGAGAAGGGCAAGTCTTCTGTAGTTCTAAAACATTTCTTATCCTAGGGGGACAATGCTGTTCTTCCTTTGTACTATAGAAAGTGAGTAACTGTAAATATTTTTTGATGGATTGCTTCATCTGTTTATTCACTTGTCATTTAAAATGCAATAACTGTGATACATTTTCTTTATTTCAGCTTCCAGATTTGGATATGTTTTAACAACTAATATAACTACCACTACAGTAATCACCAACAACAGTGATTCATCATCTACAACAACTATACTACCCAGCACATTGGACCAAACATCATCAACAATTCTTGCCTCTCAAACCCAAACAATATTAACATCCTCATCATCCTCTTTAACATCATCCTCTGACACGTCTTTGTTATCATCAGTCTCATTACCAAGTACTGATAATTCCACTGCTTTATCTACCACATCATATTCAAATTCCACAACCACATTATCAACCACATCAGCCCCTATTACAACCAGTTTAACAACAGGCACATCAAGCTTTGCCCCCCAAACATTATCAGTCACAAATGCTACATCTTCATTACCAGTCACATTGGAATCCAATGCCACTACATTAGCACCAGCTTCATCAGTCTCAAATGCTACATCTTCATTGCCAGTCTCATTACAGTCCAATGCCACTACATTATCACCAGCTCCATCGGTGACAAATGCTACATCTCTATCACCAGTCACATTGGAATCCAATGCCACTACATTAGCAACAGTTTCATCATTCTCAAATGCTACATCTTCATTACCAGTCTCATTACAATCCAATGCCACTACATTAGCACCAGCTTCATCAGTCTCAAATGCTACATCTTCATTACCAGTCACATTACAATCCAATTCCACTACAATAACACCAGCTTCATCAGTCACAAATGCTACATCTTCATTACCAGTCACATTGGAATCCAATGCCACTACATTAACACCAGCTTCATCAGTCACAAATTCTACATCTTCACTACCAGTCTCATTACAATCCAATTCCACTACAATAACACCAGCTTCATCAGTCACAAATGCTACATCTTCATTACCAGTCACATTGGAATCCAATGCCACTACAATAACACCAGCTTCATCAGTCACAAATTCTACATCTTCACTACCAGTCTCATTACAATCCAATGCCACTACATTAGCACCAGCTTCATTGGTCTCAAATTCAACATCTTCATTACCAGTCACATTGGAATCCAATGCCACTACATTAACACCAGCTTCATCAGTCACAAATTCTACATCTTCACTACCAGTCTCATTACAATCCAATGCCACTACATTAGCACCAGCTTCATCGGTCTCAAATTCAACATCTTCATTACCAGTCACATTGGAATCCAATGCCACTACATTAACACCAGCTTCATCATTCTCAAATGCTACATCTTCATTGCCAGTCTCATTACAATCCAATGCCACTACTTTAGCACCAGCTTCATCAGTCTCAAATTCGACATCTCTATCACCAGTCACATTGGAATCTAATGCCACTACATTAACACCAGTTTCATCATTCTCAAATGCTACATCTTCATTACCAGTCTCATTACAATCCAATGCCACTACTTTAGCACCAGCTTCATCAGTCTTAAATGCTACATCTTCATTACCAGTCACATTGGAATCCAATTCCACTACAATAACACCAGCTTCATCAGTCACAAATACTACATCTCTATCACCAGTCACATTGGAATCCAATGCCACTACATTAACACCAGTTTCATCAGTGTCAAATGCTACATCTTCATTACCAGTCTCATTACAATCCAATGCCACTACATTAGCACCAGCTTCATCAGTCACAAATTCTACATCTTCACTACCAGTCTCATTACAATCCAATGCCACTACATTAACACCAGCTTCATCAGTCACAAATACTACATCTCTATCACCAATCACATTGGAATCCAATGCCACTACATTACCACCAGTTTCATCAGTCACAAATTCTACATCTTCATTACCAGTCTCATTACAATCCAATGCCACTACATTAACACCAGTTTCATCAGTCACAAATTCTACATCTTCACTACCAGTCTCATTACAATCCAATTCCACTACAATAACACCAGCTTCATCAGTCACAAATACTACATCTCTATCACCAGTCACATTGGAATCCAATGCCACTACATTAACACCAGTTTCATCAGTCACAAATTCTACATCCTCACTACCAGTCTCATTACAATCCAATTCCACTACAATAACACCAGCTTCATCAGTCACAAATACTACATCTCTATCACCAGTCACATTGGAATCCAATGCCACTACATTAACACCAGTTTCAACAGTCACAAATTCTACATCTTCACTACCAGTCTCATTACAATCCAATTCCACTACAATAACACCAGCTTCATCAGTCACAAATACTACATCTCTATCACCAGTCACATTGGAATCCAATGCCACTACATTAACACCAGTTTCATCAGTCACAAATTCTACATCCTCACTACCAGTCTCATTACAATCCAATTCCACTACAATAACACCAGCTTCATCAGTCACAAATACTACATCTCTATCACCAGTCACATTGGAATCCAATGCCACTACAACACCAGTTTCAACAGTCACAAATTCTACATCTTCACTACCAGTCTCATTACAATCCAATTCCACTACAATAACACCAGCTTCATCAGTCACAAATACTACATCTCTATCACCAGTCACATTGGAATCCAATGCCACTACATTAACACCAGCTTCATCAGTCACAAATTCTACATCTTCACTACCAGTCTCATTACAATCCAATTCCACTACAATAACACCAGCTTCATCAGTCACAAATACTACATCTCTATCACCAGTCACATTGGAATCCAATGCCACTACATTAACACCAGTTTCATCAGTCACAAATTCTACATCCTCACTACCAGTCTCATTACAATCCAATTCCACTACAATAACACCAGCTTCATCAGTCACAAATACTACATCTCTATCACCAGTCACATTGGAATCCAATGCCACTACATTAACACCAGCTTCATCAGTCACAAATTCTACATCCTCACTACCAGTCTCATTACAATCCAATTCCACTACAATAACACCAGCTTCATCAGTCACAAATACTACATCTCTATCACCAGTCACATTGGAATCCAATGCCACTACATTAACACCAGTTTCATCAGTCACAAATTCTACATCCTCACTACCAGTCTCATTACAATCCAATGCCACTACATTAACACCATCTTCATCAGTCACAAATACTACATCTCTATCACCAGTCACATTGGAATCCAATGCCACTACATTAACTCTAGTTTCATCAGTCACAAATTCTACATCCTCACTACCAGTCTCATTACAATCCAATTCCACCACAATAACACCAGCTTCATCAGTCACAAATACTACATCTCTATCACTAGTCACATTGGAATCCAATGCCACTACTTTAACACCAGTTTCATCAGTCACAAATTCTACATCTTCATTACCAGTCTCATTACAATCCAATTCCACTACAATAACACCAGCTTCATCAGTCACAAATACTACATCTCTATCACCAGTCACATTGGAATCCAATGCCACTACATTAACTCCAGTTTCATCAGTCACAAATTCTACATCTTCATTACCAGTCTCATTACAATCCAATGCCACTACATTAACACCAGCTTCATCAGTCACAAATTCTACATCTTCACTACCAGTCTCATTACAATCCAATGCCACTACATTAACAACTGGATCAAACTCCAGTGCCAGTACATTATCTTCAACCCAATCAGTTTCCAGTGCAACTACTTTATTAACTGCCCCATTAAACACCAGCACCACTGAATCTTCTCTATCCTCAACAGTTTCCAATGCCAGTACCTCCTCACAGACTACCAATACTACCTCATTACCAACTTCATCAGTATCTAGTGCCAGTACGTTACTGGTCACCACATCCACCAATGTTTCCACATTATCTACAGGCACTACTTCTTCACTGGTCACATTAAATTCTAATGTGACCACATCCTCACTGGCAACGTCAGTCTCCACTACCATCAACACAAACAGCACAAGCACCATGCAAACAACCACTGCCAGTCCTACTGCTACTGTTCCTTTGGAATTTAAGATTGTCAATAGAGTTTTCAATGATACACTGAAGAATGAATCATCAGATGAATATAAGACTCTGAAGAAAAATGTAGAGGTAGAGGTAAGGATACTTGATACAATTTTTTAAATTTCAGTTAGGACCAGATTTTAAACACACCAGCAAATGATGGGTAGAATCAAACATTCATGGAATGTCAGTATAAGTTGCAGATAGGGATGGTCATTTCAGGATAATTGCTGACTGCTTCATTTGCCTGAATAGTTCATGCATTTTTTTCATCTGAAGAGATTTGAATAATTCATGAATCTGCGCAGCTACCATTTATGAATCGTAGATTAATTATAAAGATGCCAGCTGCAGGTACTAGAAGTAATCCACTTCTAGACTTTTAGGTGGCAGAGGGGAAATGAAAATATAGTTAAAGTGCACCTATCTCCAGACTATGAACACTAGTTATGAAGTATTCTTAACAGTTTCTAAGCAGTAAAAAGGCCTTTACATTAGAGGGTGAGCAGGGTGCCAAAATGCTGTTGCAACAGAAAGTACGTAGAAAAGAGATAAGCTTTCAGAGCCACTGTTGTGAAATTTGAAGATTAACACCCCCACAATTCATATAGCTACAAAGGTAAATGGGGGCTTGTTTTAAAATGCCTTTTTCATTCATCATTGGTGACTCAGCCTGCAGCTACCCCTAAATAACGAAGATAAACATTGTGGCAAATTTGTTTTTAAATGTATTAACTGCTGAGGAACTCATTTAAAGTGTATAAAGGGCACTTTAAAAATAAAGATATTATTCCGTATTTTAACATGCCTAGATATTATTGTAATATACAAGTATAGAATAAAAAGTAGAAAAGTGATAAAAAGTCATTGAATTGCTTAAAAAATAAAGGCATAAAATACCAAGCTGAAAAAGATCAGTCATGAATATAATTGTTTAAACATATATTAATATTTTTAATGTAGGTGCTTGCCCTGAAAATGGCCTCTGCTACTATATATTGTTTAAATTTGGCTGACGCCAGCAAGTTCCTTACTTTACTGATACTAGCCCTGTATGCTAGTCTTAATGGTAATCATTTTTAGAGACAGCAATTCAAGAATGTGTGACTTATGTGGGCACACCTATTGTTGAACTGTTGAATGTTGAAATAATTTCAATATAAATGAAAAAAGAACAAGCAGAAGAGATTCCCATAGCAACTTGATTTTGACTGTTTGTATGCTAGATATGTTGCAATTTGACATATTTTTCCATTTAGCTGGCAGTGTTACTATAATCTTAATAAAGACAATATTACATTTGTACATTGTTCACAGTATTATGTATTTTATAGCTCCTATGGTGTAAATCACCATTCAGCTAACTTGTATAGTCATTTTTATTTTAATATTTTCTATCACAGATGACAGCAGTTTATAAGGCTAAATTTAAAAATTTCAAGAAAGTAACAGTGACAGGTTTCAGGTAAGTTAACAATTCCTTTATAGAATATTTATTTTAGTAAGTGACTAGATGAAGACTGCATAACAACAATTTTTGAAAGACCAATTGCTGGTAATAGATGGTAGCTATTACCTATAGTACATGTGTAAACAAACATTTTTTTCCAATATAGTGGTCCTTTTTTAGAAAGAGTAAATTGATCAATTGAAAGCCATTAATTAAAGACATGGGCAGCTTGAAATGTTTCTTTCATTGGACTAAGTGTATAGAAACCATATGTTTCATACAAATAGAATAATAATGTACACAGTGCAGTACGGCAAATGTTATAATTTTAAAGCAGTCAGGACAATAAAATATGATTTCTGATCTGTGTCTATGGATTACTGCCCTTTGCACATTGTTCCATAGCTTATTAGATAAGGCCAGCAGCTTTCCTTGTATTTTATAGGTGTGTTGTAGGTAGAATTTAAAATTTTTGCTCTGTTATACATACATTTTTGTTAGCAAAAGGCTCTCCTTTTAGGATTTACAGTTGTGTTCAAAATAGCAGTGTGTTGAATTTATTTTATTTCCATACACATAAATGCATTGGGAACACTACACATTCTATTAGAAATCAAAACATGAAGAAAAATACATCAAATTTGTGTTGTTCCTCTAAACAAATTGAAGAAAAGTGAATATTAGACTGTTCACAAAAACAGCAGTGTTTGTATTCTTCTTTACAAACTCAAACATTCACTATATAAACTGAAAAATGTTTGAAGATTTTGCTTTCCTTTGAATCACTTAATGAATATTTAGTTGTATAAGCACTGTTTCTGAGAACTGCTGTACATCTGTGTTGCATGGAGTCAACCAACTTCTGGCACCTGTGAACAGGTATTCCAGCCCAGGATGATTGGACTACATTCCACAGTTCTTCTCTATTTCTTGGTTTTGCCTCAGAAACTGCATTTTTGATGTCACCCCACAAGTTTTCTATTGGATTAAGATCCGGGGATTGGGCTGGCCACTCCATAACGTCAATCTTGTTGGTCTGGAACCAAGATGTTGCACATTTACTGGTGTGTTTGGGGTCGTTGTCTTGTTGGAACACCCATTTTAAGGGCATTTCCTCTTCAGCATAAGGCAGCATGACCTCTTCAAGTATTCTGATGTATTCAAACTGATCCATGATCCCTGGTATGCGATGAATAGGCCCAACACCGTAGTATGAGAAACATCCCCATATCATGATGCTTGCGCCACCATGCTTCACTGTCTTCACAGTATACTGTGGCTTGAATTCAGTGTTTGGGGGTTGTCTGACAAACTGTCTCCGGCCACTAGACCCAAAAAGAACAATCTTACTTTCATCAGTCCACAAAATGTTGCGCCATTTCTCTTTAGGCCAGTCAATGTGCTCTTTGGCAAAGTGTAACCTCTTCAGCACGTCTTTTTTTCAACAGTGGGACTTTGCGGGGGCTTCTTGCAGATAGCTTGGCTTCACATAGGCGTCTTCTAATTGTAACAGTACTCACAGGTAACTACACCTTCTTTGATCTTCCTGGAGCTGATTGTTGGCTGAGTCCTTGCCATTTTGGCTAATCTTCTATCCATTCGAATGGTAGTTTTTTGCTTTCTTCCACGTCTTTCAGGTTTTGGTTGCCATTTTAAAGCATTTGCGATCATTTTAGCTGAGCAGCCTATCATTTTCTGCACTTCTTTATCTGTTTTCCCCTCTCCAATCAACTTTTTAATCAAGGTATGCTGTTCTTCTGAACAATATCTGGAACGACCCATTTTCCTCAGAATTTCAGAGAGAAATGCACTGTAACCAGCATGTACAACATTTGCTGCCTTCCTTCCTTAAATAAGGGCAATAATTGCCACCTGTTTTTCAAAGAATGAATGACCTCACTAATAGAACTCCACACTGCAAATATTTTGAACATACCCCTTTCAATTAGTGATTCAATTACACAGAATCAGCAGCATGCATGTCATGACTGTTGGGTCTGTTGGATTTCTATTACTCTACTACACCTGCTGGTAAATTATTTGCCATGTAGAAATATCATTTCTACCAAAAACAGTGATTGATCAGGTTAGTGATGTCTGACTGCTATTATTTTGAACACAACTGAACCTAGTGTGGAACATGATAGCTAAATGGTTAGCACACTTGCTTTATAGTGCTGTAGTCATTGATCAATACCCACAAGAGAAAATATATGCCATCTCTTTTGTTTATCTATAGTCATCTATATGGGAAATGATCATATATGCCTTTAGGTTGACTAGCATTTTAGATGTAGTCTTACTCTACTCTATTTCTCTCTGCATAAATGTACATGCTTGAGTGAGCTAGTTTTCATTTTTTTATGTTCAGGAATAAAATGTAGGAGATGCCAGCCTAGTACTCTGCTTTAGTTTGTTGGCCTTGTAAGCAGCACAGGAGTGGACCAACTATTTAAGAGTATTACTATTGGTAAAGTTTTGTGTATGATCTGCTGATCAAGATGTAGTTATGTTTTGCATGTACAAAGTCTTCAGTAAAATTACTGAGCATTTAGACATTTGAGCCTCCATTTTTCCCAGAAGAATTATCAAAAGAAAGTTATCAGTGGCCAGAGCACTTTCTGAGATAAAGCTTGAGTGCAGGGGCTAAGTTTGTTGCCCTGATAGGTGTTATGAGAGTGTCCCCAGCTCTGAAGAAGGTGTGTGTGTATCATTTATACCCTAGACTATACATATGGCACTCTGGCCTTGTCATTGAAGGTCTCCCATTGTCAACAGGGTCCTATGGCCAAACTAAAAAAAATATCTTATATTTCCATTGTGTCCCTATAAAGAGGCTGCTCCTTGCTTCTTGGCTAGTGAAAACACCGTCACCAGGACAGGAAAGAAAACAAGCAACTAAATAAGGCCATAGGCAGCAAGAACAGAGGCCCTACCCTTAAATCTTAACAGGGGCCCTAATCCTAAAGCATAACTAAAGGCAAAACTTTTTTTGTAGTTTTGAATAGAGTAGAGATAAATTGGAACACCTGACAGTTTTTATTGCTGTCTGTGCCCCCCTTAAAGAGATTCGCCCTCTCTATTTTTCCTGTTTACCATTATCATTGAAAGTGAAAGTAAAAGAAAATCCCAAATTTGGGTTGTCCCCAGAAAAGCAATAGAGGGGAAATCTTCCAATAGGGACAATAGTTCTGGTGACCCGAGGGTCCCCAAGGAATTCCCTTAATTTGCAGGGATTTTCTCTCACTTCCTGTTTGGCTGTGGGACAGGAAGTGAAGGGAAATCTCTGCAATGGGACATAAATGACAAAACAAAACATTTTTACAGGGATTATAACCTTCTCTTGTTCTATTCAAAATGAAAAACTATCTACTTTAAATCTAATCTAAAACTAAAACTTTTTTGGAACTGGAGATACACTTTAACAATCCATATAAAGCAAGAAATAGCAAGAAGGTTTATTCTGGTATTTTTCCAGACTTTGTTGTTATTGGATTAATGTTTTAATTGCACTGAAACGTATGGCTCATACACTCGGCAAAAAAATTGGACAAAAATTCCTGAAAGACTATCGATCGATCGATTATCTTACCATTAGTATACTGCTTTCAACAGGTTATTTTTGGATGACAAAAACTGAGGGTGCAAGTGTAGCCCCCCTCAAGTTTAGCTAGGGGGAGCTAGTCAGGTTTTCTTAGGCACAGGATGAGTAGCAGCCTGGGATGAGTAAGCCTGGGAAGTGTGGTAGTGAGGTTACTTCAGGAACGGCTAGGGAGGTACTAAGGGTTAGGGCTTCTGGAGCCCTCCCACCTCTCCAGAAACCTGAGAGCTTTCTTGAGGAGGGATGGAGGAGGGGAGGAAGCTCAGATCTACATACTTGAGGGACCTTGGCCAATCCCTTGGCAGGAGGCTGGGCATAGTGACCAAGGAAATACTTAAGTACTGCAGTGCCTGGGAGGAAGAGACATTGTGCCAGGTGGAAGATGAAGGGAATGCTGGAGTGTGGAGCCTGGGATGGGAGGCCCAGGAGAGGGGCCTACCTGCAGGCAGGAGCTTGAAAGGAGGATCTCTCTGTCTCAGAGAGGACAACTGTGGGAGCAGGGAAGGAGTGAGCCCAGCATAAGGCCTGAAGGCAGCCACCAACCCATCAAGCTTATGGGAGAGACAGAGTGAGTGAGTAAGCCTACACCCCCTGGGCCGGATAAGGAGAGAGGGCAGTCAGGTGGAAAACCCAACTAGCTTCTCACCTGGGTCTGCTTTGCTAAAAGCGTCAGCTTCTGGGTTCCCTTGCCCAGGGATTGCCTCAGGAAGCTGGATGAAGAGGATTCATCTGGGGTCTGAGGTGGTATACTAGAAGGGTTGGCGAGCTCTTCAAAGGAGAGACTTTTTGTCTACAGACTTGTACATAGTTGCTAAGGAATTTGTCCTCAAGTTTACAGTTTCCCTGGGCATCCGATACACCTCTCAACCCCATCAAAACCCACTAATAAAATAAAAAACCAAGCTCAAAAACTGTTTACTGACTCCTAGTGCAAGTGTGGAAGAAATTTTGTGTTGCCTGGCTGTGCAGAGCTTCAGGGGGCCCAAAACTCAGAGACTCATAAGGGGGAAGTGCTACACAAGCTAGAAAATTTGTATTGTACGTGAACACAATGTCTGCTTTTTGTTCAATTAGTACAGTAATCGTACAGAAATAATAAAATAAAAATAATATGCATGATCAGAAGCATACAATAACCTTACACATCTTCTACTACACTAGTACTTAGCTAGATTTGCCTTTGTTGGTCAAAAATTTTCTTAAAAGTAGATACCATTCTGACTACATCAGGATATGCACTTTCATGGAAAATGGAACAATCGGTCGTATGATTTTCTCATAGTGTGTACTAGGCTTTACTGGCTACTATTACAATCAAAATTAACTAGAATAATGTAATTGAAAATGGTGACAAGTATCCTATTAACACTACTATAAATATTTAAGTTGGCTATTTTACACAGTATGTCTCCCTGTTTCATGTCCCTGTTAGTCTTTATCCTACATTAATTTGTCTTCTCACGTATTAGGTTTGGATTATGAATTATTTAAATTGTAAAGGTTACAATTAACAATGTGGCTTTTTACTTTGTGCTCAAAAAATTTAAATGTTGCAGACCTCACTCCCGCTTTCCCGCCCCCCTATAGGAAATATATTACTACAGGGTGGCAGGGGTTCACAAAATCACGTATATGTGATTTTGCATGACCGGGTAGGGGGCGCACGTGAGCGATTTACGTGCGCTGCTATTCGTGTCCTTGGCTGTCAGTCACACACAGCCCAGAGTAAAACAGCACACAGTTAACCCTTTGATTGCCCCACATGTTAACCCCTTCCTGCCCAGTGTTATTAGTACAGTGTCAGTGCTTTTTATTAGCACTGATCACTGTATTGTTGTCACTGGGGCTGTCAGTGACACCAAGTCATTCCCCCCCCCCCCCCCCCCAGTGTCAGAATGCCTGCTGCAGTTCTGCAGTCTCACTATAAGTCGCCGATCGCCGCCATTACTAGTAAAAATGAAAACAATTTTTAAAAATTCCAGTATATATACCGCCATTTGTAAACACTATAGCTTTCACGTAAACCAATTAATTTACATGTATTGGGATTTTTTTAGCAAAAACATATAGCCGAATACATTTTGCCCTAAATTTATCACAAATTTTTTTTTTTTTACTGGACATGTTTAATAGCAAAAAGTCAAACATATTTTCTTTTCTCAAAATTATCAATCTTTTTTTTTATAGTTCAAAAAATAAAAAACGCACAGGCGATTAAATACCACCGAAAGAAAGCTCAGTTTATGGGAAAAAAGAACAGAAATTTCATTTGGGTGCAGCGTTGCATGACTGCGCAATTGTCAGTTAAAGTAACGCAGCGCCAAAACACAAATAATGGCCTGGTCAGAAAGGGGGTAAATCCTCGGGAGGGCAAGTGGTTAATCTACCTTCTCTGAGTCCAGTATACTTTTTATTTTCATGTAGTATAGAAAATGAGAATAGAGCAGTTGCTCATAGCAGCCAATCAGAAATCTTGAAAGATGAAACCTGATAGGATGCTATTAACAACTACTTACTTGTTATTATCTGTCTTTTCTCCACTTCTAATAATATAATATGGAGATGAAAATAATGTGATCAAGTCAGCAACACTAAAAATATGTCTGCTATACACTAAAACAAAGATTTGACTTCTGAAATTTGACATGTCCATTTGCCTGTGTTGCAGTCCAGGCTCTGTTATCGTTACCTCAGTACTTGAATTTGAAAATACCACAGCTCCAGCACCTTCCAGTGACAACACCGTGCGTGCATTGATCAGCAGCCTTCAAAGCAATGGTAGTGTTGGGGTCTTCCAGCTACAACCCGAAAGCATCAGTTCCAACAGTAAGTGAAAGAACAACACCAGAATGTGTGCACCAGTGGTATGATGATTATTTTAAACGTTCCACTATGTTAAGATCATTAGAACTTTGTATTATTTTGATTTGATTTAAATGTCTTTTTCCCTATATACATAGCTGTGAAGTTATCCTCAATTATTGCTTGTTTATATACTTGGTTTTGCATGTATATACACTATAAAGTTCGGGGCCTTTGTTATTCTTTATGAATTTTGTATTTATTATTATTTAATACAGATACTTATATAGCACCGTCATGTATCTATTGTACATTCACATCAGTCCCTAACCCTCAAGGTGCGTACAATCTACGGTCCCTAACTCACATTCATACATACACATATTAGGGCCAATTTAGACAGGATCCAATTAACCTACCAGCATGTCTTTGGAGTGTGGGAGGAAACCCACACAGGCACAGGGAGAACATGAAAACTCCAGGCAGGAGGTGCCGTGGCTGGGATTCGAACCAACAACCCTAGTACTGCCAGGTGGAAGTGTTAACCATTTAGCCACTGTGCTACCCATATTCACATTGATCTTCACTCACTAATATGCCTTTTATGTATGGATGTACGTTTTTCTATGAGTTTCGACATCTGGCTCGGTAATGATTCTTCCATACAATAATGTACTTACAATTTCTAGAACAATCCAAACTTGACACTTTAGCGCTCAGAAATTGTGGGAAAGCTTTCCATTAGGATGCAAATGCCATGTCCACTGTGCAACTCAGGCTGGATGGTTAAGGCGATATGGATCTTGTCGGATCGGAAAGCCAGTTCTGCACAAACAAAAAAAGCGGAATAGGCACAAACGCCTAGTGCATTAGCTCCAGCACTTTATTAGGGATAAACCAGTATATGTTATAGTCACAAACCAAATTGGAATAGTGGCATATCAAGAAAACAGAGTCCAGAAGTCTGTTCTCCAACTGCACGGAAGTGTGCAGATAGCAATACCAACTGACACATTTCAGGAGACTGGCCTCCTTCCTCAGAGCAAGGACCTCCTTGCTCTGAGGAAGGCAACCAGTCCCTCGAAGTCCTCCCTCAGCTTGTATTGCCATCTGCACACTGCCATGAGGTTGGAGAGCAGACTTCTGGACTCTGTTTTCTTGATATGCCACTATTCCAATATGGTTTGTGAGTATAACATGTACTTTTTATCCCATAGTAAAGTGCTGGAGATAATGCTCTAGCTGTTTGCTCCCTGTTTTTGTTTGTTTTTTTTTGTTTTATTTCTTTTTGTTCTTTGCACTTACAATTATTGAATACAAATATGCCAGAATTGAATACTTTTCAAGGTTTCTGGCAAAGACCTGAGTCCCTCAAGGATCACGGAACATTTTGCTAATTTTTCTGGTGGTCATCATAAATCACCAGGTAGCATACCTGAGAATTATTAGAAGCTGTCCCCTACTTGATGTATTATCTTAGGGGCACCCAATAGCCATTTGGAGGAGGTTTTCTAACCTGCTTGATTGACTGCTCAGACACTGGCCAATGGGTAGGGTCAAAAGCCTCAGAAATGAGATCCATGCCAGATTTGGCCAGCTTTTTGCAATGTTAAGTCATGTTTATACCTTTAGTTAGAAGTAGCTGGTAGCTAACAAGGCATATGAAGGTAAGAATTGCTGCAACTTTCTGAGTTGATTTTTTTAGTAGAACTAAGGTAAAGACCATCAAAGGTATCTGACTGTTACTTTATAGTATCTAAAGATTCTTCACAGTGATCAGGCCAAATCATATAAGAAAAATGGGGTTTGGGGTAAGGGTCTGCACTCATTTAGGTATGCATTTGTGCTATTGTTATAAAATCCATTATTTTTTGTCATGATCTATGTTACATTACTTTATCTTTTTTTATTATTTTATTTACAGATATTAGCCAGCTCACTCTTCCTCCAAACAATATATCTGTAAACTTTCTTATTGTGGCACCATATAATGAATCTGCCAATGAAGCACTGAGAACACAGACCATCACTTGGGTAGGTTATTTTATTTTTAAAAAGACAATCCTTAATGAGAAAGCTGTTATAGTGTACATCTATCTATCTTTCTATTTCTCTATATATCATGTGTTATATTACTTGTCTGATCTTTATAGGTGCAAGATGTTCTGTTAGTGCATCTGAATGGTACTGTGGCAGCACAGCCAAAAATTACATTCTCGTAAGTAAAGGATTTTTTTATTTTCTTTGATTGCCTTGTAGACACAATAGACACAGTCATAGATCATGCTTTACAGTACTTTATTGGAAAAAAGGTCAAATCACACATACAATATATTTCTTATTTGTGTACGAATGCTGTAATTTGTATAATACATCTCAGATGCACATCATTTACATTAGAAGCCACAGACTTATTGTACATAAATTATAATGCATTAGCAGAAAATGTAACCCTTCTCTATCTCTACAAAAATTGAGCTTTATTTGTCTCTGTGCCCCCTTGGAGGGATTTCCTATTACATCCTGTCCTGACAATAGGTATACAAACAGGTAGAAAACTATTACAGAGGCCCCAACCATTTTTCCTATAAAAAATAAATTGGTTGGCATTGGCACTGTTTTTTTACCTGCAAAATTGTGGATTTATTTTTTTTTTCTTTTTAAGTGAACTTTTGATACTTTAAAGTCAAATCCATAGATATCTGAGCAGTATTAAAGCAGTATTAAACCTCAAAGCAAAAAAAAATATTATAATGCAGCTTACCAATTCCTAAATGAGAAGCTACATTAGTTTTTCTTTTTTAAGCCTTTTTACCATTTATTTTACTTCGTGATCTGGTCAGCAAATCCGTTATCTTCAACTTCCTTTAATAGACCAAGTTGTCCAGCAAAATTGGTAGTTAGAGGGTTTAGACAAACCATTTAACACTGACAGGGGTACTTACAATGGTCAGCTTTTATTAAAAAAAAAATTGTTACAGTAAGTGCTTAAAGTGTTAGCTGGAGTTGAGCTTTAGTTTGTTCATCTAAATCTTGTACATTTAACACTACCCTCTCCCCAGACTAACAATTATTATTATTATTATACAGTATTTATATAGCGCCAAATGGTTTGCTCAGTGCTGTACAATAGCAAGGGGGACAGAACATGAGACAAGACAGTAACAATACAATACACGAGGGGTTCAAGGGCCCTGCTCTTTCGAGCTTACAATCTAGGAGGGAGGGGAAGGTGATACAGGAGGAAATGGCTGTGGGGGATGGAGTGGTGGGAGGAGTGGAGGAGGTCGGCTGTTAGGCGAGGGTAGGCTTCCCTAAAGAGGTGGGTGTTTAGGGTGCGCCTGAAGGTGAGTAGGGTAGGTGACAGTCTGATGGATTGGGGTAGGGAGTTCCAGAGGATGGGGGAAGTCCTGGAGAAATCCTGCAGTCGGGCATGGGAGGAGGAGACCAGGGAGCTAGAGAGGTCCTGTGAGGAGCGAAGGGCACGGGCAGGGTAGTATTTGGGTATCAGGTCAGTTAGGTAGCTTGGGGCAGTGTTGTGAATGGCTTTGTAGGTCAGAGTTAGCAGTTTGAATTTGATGCGCTGGGCAATCGAGAGCCAGTGAAGGGATTGGCAGAGGGGGGTGGCGGACGTGGAGTGGTTGGCGAGGTGGATGAGTCTCGCCGCTGAGTTCAGGATAGACTGGAGTGGGGATAGCGTTTGTTTGGGTAGGCCAGTGAGGAGGGAGTTGCAGTAGTCCAGGCGTGAGATGATGAGGGAGTGTATGAGTTGTTTAGTAGTGTCTGGGGTGAGGAACGTGCATATCTTGGAGATGTTGCGGAGGTGGAGCCTGCATGACTTTGATAGTAATTGGACGTGAGGTAGGAAGGAAAGGTTGGAGTCCAGGGTGACACCCAGGACTTTGACGTGTGGGGTGGGAGTGATGGTGGCGTTGTTAGTAGTGATGGAGAGCATGGGGGGGGCGCGGGGTGGGGGGAAGACCAGGAGCTCGGTTTTGGACAGGTTTAATTTGAGGAAATGGAGCGACATATAAAATTTTTGTGTTTAATACCATTTTAAGGTACTGTAACTTACCTAGACTATGCTTAACCTATATTTCAGAAACAATGGAGGTTGGACATATACCACAGCTTATTTTGCTATAAATTCTACCAACTTACTGAATGAGACCACAGTTCTGAACAATCTCATAACAGCTAGAAAGAATGCTGGTTTCTCCATTGTTCCAGGCACACTGATGGTTCAAGGTAAAGACTGCTATGTCATTTAGTAACTTTTTAGAATTTAGTTATCCTTTAAACAGGGCTGCGCTGCAAATGAGACCAATTGAGGTGGGCCTCATGGAGACACGTGGGGGGATGGCAATGAGACTGGAGTGCCTAAACCAAAGAGTCCATCCTTAGTGCCCACTGAGCCCCCAGGCCGCACAGTGCAATCGGTTGTTATGGTGCATGGGGGTTCGCCTAATATTTAACCAATAGCACAGGGCTGCCCAGTCACCTGTATCCTAGAACCAAAGTGCTGTGCTCCACGGGCATTCCAGCAACCAATTATGTTGTGTGCTTCTAGCATCCTAGAAATCATGATGCTGTGTCCCAACAGCATCCTAGCAACCAATGACACTGTGGGGTTGATTTACTAAAACTAGAGAGTGCAATCTGGAGCAGCTTTGCTTGGTAGCCAATCAGCTTCTAACTTGTTCAGTTAAGCTTTGACAACATAACCTGAAAGCTGATTGGTTTCTATGTAAAGCTGCACCATATTTTACACTCTCTAATTTTAGTAAATTGACCCCTGTGTGCCACCAGAGCTCTAGCTACCAACAATGAAGGGGGGTTGCAGCACAGCAAAAATGGCCACTTTGGGCTGCATCTGCCTCTTGTATAAAGCTGCAGCAAATCAAGAAACTTTTGTCTTCCTGAATTCACCATTTGCTGCCCAGCATTCTCTATACTGTATCTATAACTCAGGGACTTGTGTTGTTAGTAATTGCTCAAGGACACAATAGACACAATAGACTGGTCCATAAAAGGCCAACAACCAATAACCAGGGAAAGACTCTCCAATCCACCAATCTGGTAAATCATCTTTATCCCCAGTAGACATATTCTATTGATCATCAGGTTAGAGTAGGGTGATCAATAGAATATGTACATACATACATACAAACAAATCTTCTAACATTTCTCCACATAAATTAAATATTATTTATATTTATTATCAACTATTTTGTATACAATACCTAATATATATGAATAGTATGCATTAAAGTATAACTAAATGCAAAACATTGGACTAGAACACCTGTCAGGTTTTTATTTGCTGTCTGTATCCCCATTAAGGAAATTCACCCTATTTGTCCTGTTTACCATTATCATCCAAAGTAAAAGAAAATCTCAAATCTTGGGTTATCCCTAGAACAAAGAATCTTGCAATGGGGACACTAAATCTGTTGACAACCACTGATTCTCTCACTTTGAAGGGATTTTCTCTCACTTTCTGTTTTGGCTAAGGAACAGGAAGTGAAGGGAAATCTCCCCAATGTGACAAAGAAAACCTGAAAGGAGATACAGTATAACCCTCCCACTATACAAAATGAAAAAATAAAGTTTTGCCTTATGTTCTACTTTAAATGGATTGTATGTGCAGGTCATACATGATATAGCTTTTGTTAAATCATAGATTGTACATGTGTGACCAGATTTAAAAGGTTCAGAAATAAAATTTTTGTTGTGGCAACAGATCTGAATTTTGACAGATTTTGAATTAACACACATTCAAAGTTAACAGGAGAACATCATGGGTTGTGATTAGTAATGCAGACTCCTCTTCTTTGAGAAATCTACCTAAGGAGGTTGTTCATTCTGAAAGAAAAAAAAAACACTATGTCAGCAACTACAAATCCTGTAGCTGCTGACATTTAATAAAAGGACACTTACCTGTCCAGGGATCCAGTGCTGCCCTCACTTGGGCTGGTTCTTCACTAGCCTTTGGGTTCCCGGTGCCAGCATCCTACTGTGGGCAGCCGGCTATGCTACTTTCTGCTTCACAGCCGGTTACCCACTGTACACGCATGAGCTTTGTGAATGGTCCTGCAGTCTTCTGGGACCTGCGATGTGTCCCAAAAGACTTCAGGGAAGGAGGGAGGAAGAGAGAACAACTTCCGCTCGGATTGTCTAGGCACGTGGGAGCAGGTACCTGTCAAAAGTAGGTCCCAGCTCCCCCTCCCCCCAAAAAATTACATTCAAATGTGTCAGAGAAGGAGGGGGAGAACTTAAAGCGTAACTTCCCCTTTTGGGTTAAGTTCTGATTAAGGGCCTATCCACTTGTGCAGTAATGTGCGATAAAACAGATGGTACTATGTGCATTGTGGTGCTATTCATTCTGAACGGCTTCCCATGCACCAGAAAACACATACCTTTTGTTGTGGTGCCCTGTTTTGTAAAAAGAAAAAAAAAGCATCATATGCGTCTTTCTTTTTTTTTTTATGGTGAATGGGCTGCCCTAACACTCATGATGTATATTGCATCGCAACAGGATGCCAGACAGTGAACAATTTATGACTGCTATCTTTGCTGTATATGTTTATAATTTAATTATAGATGAATAATTTACATATTTTTCTACTATTCCAGGAACAAATCTGACTTTTAATATTATCAGCCTGTCTCTGGGCGTACTAAACCTATCTCCATCGTCAGACCTGACTGTGAAATCTAGCAGCGCTTTTCAGACAAACGCTACAGCCATTGCAAACTCTGTAAGATATGATTTTTCATTTTTGTGTGATGATGAATTCAATCACATCCTGGCTTCTTACAATGTACTTTAAAACTCCAGTGATAAAATAGATCATTACCAGAAGTCCCTTAATGAGCTGCCATTGCTTTCCATTGCTTACTTGCCATTACTCATTTTCTGAGATTCTTCTTCCTGGTGCTTTGTGTGCTATTCCCGAGCATGGGCACCAAGATTTTATTGTATGGCATTTTGTATGTATTTTGGTTGCTAGTATTACTTTGATAGTACTGTATTTATCATTATGATTTTATAGTAGAATTGGAAAGGATAATAAGCAGTTCTGCTGAGTTAGAGTGTTAACACTAGAATACAGGTTTAGTTAAAGAACTATTAAATTGAAGAACAAAAACGTGACATATTAGAATTTACCTATCCTTAGATGTAGTGGCTGCATTAGTTTTTCTTTTTTAGTTTGTTTTTCTTCATTTTCACCTGTTGATCCTGCCAGAAACACACTTCCTGTCTTAGGGTGTATGCACTCTAGATAGAGGAACCTTGGGACAGCAGCATTGTCAGTCTAGGGAGAACGTAGTGCTAGAAACATTAACAGACTTAAATGAACTTAGCCAGCAAATTAAAACTCCAGCTAACACTTTATAAGCAGTTACAGCAAATATTCTTTTTCCTTTTGAGATAAAGGTGTTACATAAATGAATAAAAGCTGATCATTGTAAGCACCTGTCAGTGTTAATTTGTTTGTCTCAACCCTCTAACTGACACTTTTGCTGGACAGCTTGATCTTTTAATGTGATTTGAAAATAACAGACTTATTGGCTGGATCACCAGGTGCAAATAAAGGAAATAAAAATTTTTTAAAAATCTAATGCAACCACCACATCTAAGGATTGCTAAACTGCAATTTATTCATTTTGCTGGACACTGTATGAAGGATTCATGCTCAGGAAGGAGAGGAGAGGGGGTGAGTCAATGTTCTGACTCATTCAATTGTGTGTGAAAATTGAGCTCAGTAAACAAAATATTTTTTAGTGAAGCAGGTGAGGAGAGCTAGGAAAATGTGAAAAGGAGCCAATGGCTGTATATGTAACATGGCGTATATGTATATAGGTAAATATCAAATATGAACATATAATTTGATTTTATTTTAAGAATTATATTTAGAAGATATGTTGCCTAGGTTTAGTTTTAAAAAGTCAGCACAAGGGACATTACTTACTATTAATCCAATGTGTCCCTTTTGCTGCTGGTTCCAGCATTCCTTAAAATCTCCCTCCTGCCGCCTCCTCACAAAAACCGTACTATAGCTTCTATGAATGAAACAGAATCAGTGAATGGAAGAGTGGGCCCTTCAATCATCTGCCTCTCCTCCATTCATATATCATTTTTCATTCTTAGAAGCTATAGTATAGCTTCTATGAATGGAAGAGGGGGTGGAAAGGGTGGACATAGTCAGGCACTCTTGATAAGTGCCTGCCACAGCTCTGTCAACTTCACATTTAACCCTTGCTGCACTGAAAAACTATGGCAACTGGGGTAGGGGGACATTGGAGGAGGAACATATTTTAACTAAACTTAGGCTTTAAAGTGGAACTCAACTCTCTCAATCAACATGAACTAATTTTACTTTTTGTGCTGCTACCATTAGTAAACAGAGAGCAATGTATAATATTATTTATTTCAGGTACTTATATAGCGCCGTCAATTTTACGCAGTGCTTTACATATATATTGTACATTCACATCAGTGCCTAACCCTCAAGGGGCGTACAATCTAAAGTCCCTAACTTACATTCATACATACACATACTAGGGCCAATTTAGACAGGAGCCAATTAACCTACCAGCATGTCTTTGGAGTGTGGAAGGAAACCGGAGTACCCGGAGGAAACCCACGCAGGCACAGGGAGAACATGCAAACTCCAGGCAGGTGGTGCCGTGGCTGGGATTTGAGCCAACGACCCTAGTACTGCCAGGTGGAACTGCTAAGCATTTAGCCACTGTGCTGCCCCATTATATTATACATTATATTTCTGACCTAGGCCAAAATGATGTCATACATCCCAGGAATCTTCATGGGTGTTTGTTTTTCTTTTCTCTGAAGGAGGAGAGGAAGGGTTTTTGTAGCTAATCACACCCTCCTGCTTGCATGCCTGAGCTTAGGGCAGAGGGATTCCAGGAAGTAAATGCTACATAAAACCTCTTTCCTTGCCCTTACAGATGGACGTTGCTAGAAATACTAAGGGTGTTTTTTTAAGTGCTTTCTCAACAAAATAAAGCATGGAGAGATGGATGGATGGGGGAGTTTGCTTTAAATATTAAAAATTAGTTAAATATTGTTTTCGGCTTCTGCTGCTCAAGTACAGTTAAAGTGTTACCAAACCAGGACCCTGCATTCACTATATCTGGTCTCCCACAGTACACAGAACATGGAAGTGCAATTATTTTAGTAAATATAAACTGCCAAATACCTTTTCCCATCAGCAGTTAGAGCAGTCTTGTGACTTCTATCAGTGTCCAGCAGAGCACTGGTTAAAGCTTGTAGGAGGAATTTTCTTTCTGCTCTAGAAGGATGCAGAACCCATGACCCTCTGTCTGGACAGTGGTGACTGGCCCTGTGCTGATCACATGCAAAAAAACCCTCTAGCAATACACACTAAACTGAACATTTGCAGAGTGTCTCCATACGATATGTCTTATCAGGAGATAACGGCACTGAAAGAAGGGGAGGATCAGAGAAGTCAGGATCAAACAGCATTTTTTCCCCATGCAGAGGATTAACCCCTTAGGTTCCACAGTGAGTATAACCAGCATGCTTTACTGCATATAGAGACTGATTTTACTGGTGTGTGGGTTTAGTAACACTTTAAGTGTCAGTAAGTGATAAATAGTTTTTGGTTTTGATACATTTTAGGATATTAAAAATGTCTAACACATGCATTAAAACTTATTTGTGGAAAAAATACTATTAAATGTATAGAGGTACACCAATGGGACGTGTTTGGTTTTCGCATTGTTGAGTACCTACTATTATTATTTGTACAAAAAATGATAGCGGTCCTAAGTGTATGTCACTGGATTTTAAGAAGGCTCTGACATATCGTATAGTTGCTCCTTGTATTAGAACTCCCCTCTACATATCCTATTATTCAAGAAATATCACTTACTGTATGTGATTGCATCTCTCCTTCCCATCTCTACTTTGCAGTTCAAAGACATATTTGGCCAACAACCTGAAGATGTGGAACCAGTTGTAAACACTTTCATGTAAGTGGGGAAAATGTATCAACTCTTTTTTAATCAATTTAGAGGGATTTCTTTACCAAGTTAATATGCATGTTACGTTTGGTTTGTATGTATAAAATGCCATTATTTTTTATTAAAAATATTATATTTATTTTTCATCTACTTAAGAGGTCATGTGCACAGAGCTTCAAAAACGCCACCTTTAGGGCGTACTAATTGGGTCTGCCTGTCTATTTTTCAGGTGGACCTGACTGGACCATCCATTGTTCTCCTGATCAGACCACCCATTGTTCTCTATGGACCTGATTGAACCACCCATTGTTCTCTATGGGGAGGCAGATGTAAATGAACATTTGTTCCTTTACACTGCCTGCCTGATCCAATCCACTAAAAACAGATAGATGGGGATATGATTCCATTTGTCTAGCGACTGGATTGGATGACAGTCAGATCTAAACAACAGGTATCTGACTGCCCCATAGAGAATAGCGGGCTGTGTCTCTGCACAAGTGGAGCAGACATGGACCTTTCATCCGCCTGCTCAGAGGGGATCAGCGCCCATGTGAAAGGGCCCTTGCAGGCGTTGTGTTGCAAGCAGGCTGAAAAAAAAAACACACCAAAGGCGCATTCAGGAGAGAGCAGAAAAAATGCAGAACGTTCCTAAACATGCATAACTGTTAAACACGTCTAGCATTTGAGCATTGATGCATTCCAATGGCCAGAATAAATGAATATTCTTTCCAATAGAGTAGCTGCACTCTCAAATGCTAGATGAGCCTAAGCGTGTGTGCAATATGCGACTTTTAGTGCCTTTTTTAAGCAACATTTTCCTACCAGAAGTTCTGGCATTCGAAGATAATTGACGCCTTGTGTGCATATATCGTCTACAATGCTCATTCCCATCCTGTTGGTCTAAAGTATACAATTTGTCTATAACAATCTCACCTAAAACCAGCATTTCTTATAATTTATAGAGACGCTACAAAACCAATCACAACCTGTCATTTGGTGTACTAGACTCTTTAGTCCTGTTTTATTAGTCTATACAAGATCATTTTGTTTCTACCATGTTGTCCTCATATATAGAATAGCACAGACATGGTCTAGTATATCAAATCCCTATTTTTCCTGTACTTTCTACCAGCTGTTACCTGTTTTTTTTCCGAGATTTTCAATGGCACTTAATACTCCCTTTTCCTTACAGCAATGATCCACTCCCTGTAACTGCACCTGTGGACCTGTACTTCCTAAATGTCCCAATAAACAAGACTACAGTTGTCAAGCGCATAATAAGTAACAGGACCACTTTTATCAACAGGAATACTGTTTTGGACCTCTTTTCACTGGATTCCACAGGTGAGACATGGAAACTTGTAATACAGTAATATCACATAATATATATATATATATATATATATATATATATATATATATATAAATCAGAACTTTGGGCACAAAAAAATTATGTCAATAAATAATATACTCTTTTGCAAAGCCAGATGTTGCCTTGTAAAAGTAGCAGTACACAGCTTATGCAGACAGCAGATATGTGGGAGGGGACCCAGAAGGGCCCACCCACTACAGGCTGCCTGTAGAAAACTACAGGAGAGGGGCGGAGACAAGACCAGTCAGCCTATACAAAGAGCAGCAGTGACCAATCTTTATTATGGGAAGGTCCTGAAGAGATATGTTTCACTCAATTTACTACACAGATCTGGTAGAAATACACAAATCACACAAGGTTCAAGTAAGAATACACAAGGCTCATGTATTTAAATAATTGCCTATCCAAAACAGCAGCTTTAAGGGCTCGTGTACACGGGGCATTTGGAAAACTCTTCTGAACGATGGAAACTGACTGCTGGAAAACGTAGGTTAAAAAACGTCAGTTTAGCTGCGTTTGCATACCGCGTGTATGTGCGTTTGAGTTTAGAATCGTTTTTAAACGATAACCTTAGGAGAGCTTCCCAAATGCCCAGAATGCACTGAAAAATAGTAAATAATTAACTATTTCAGACATTTTGAGAGAAATAGAGGGAGCAGAAGCAGAGAGAGAAGTATGTGTTGAGATGACCTGTCTTTTCTGGTTGTATTCACTGTGGATCCCATCATGAACATAATGCAGCACGTTCTACCATTTTTTCCTTCACACGAAACCTGGAACTGACTGCGCTGGTGTACTGGGTCCATTTGAATACATGGAAAACGCTTTGCATGCATTTCTGATGATGAAAAAAGGCTCTGGACAGCATCTGGACATGGAACAGTTAAAAAATGCTTTGAAACACAAACGATTATAAATGCGGTTAACCACGTTTACAAGCATTTACACGCGTTTGGCGTTTGAAACGCTGGTAAAATCTACTCCTGAACGCAAGTTTTTGTGTTAAAAAAAAGACTGTAAACTTAACTGCCTGTAAGCGACTGTAAACGAAGATGTGTACATGGACACATAGGAAAACATTAGGGAGAGTTCAGGGGCTGCTGAAAAAAATGCAGAAAAGCTGCTGAACGTCAGTTTAGCAGCCGCAGTGTGCATGAGCTCTAACTGCAAGTTATTACTGCCCATATACACTACAATAAATAAAGCTTTATGGGTTAACTGGAAATGTGTTGACCAATTTATAAACAAAACTTGGGGAAGTTAAAAAATGACCAACTTTAATGTACAGGTTCCTCCCTTAGTGCACATATTTTTGGAACAGATCAAAAACTCTAAAAATTTGTCTTACCCAACTTGTACAGTGGGGAAAACAATGATTTGATCCCCTGCAGGTTTTGCAAGTTTGCCCGCTTACAAAGAAATGAAGGGTCTATAATTGTATCTATCATAGGTGTATTTTAAATGATAGAGACAGAATATCAATCAAAAATCCCCAAAAAACACACGATACAAATGTTATAAATTGAATTGCAGTTCAGTGAGTAAAAAGTATTTGATCCCCAAGCAAACCACGACTTAGTACTTAGTGGAGAAACTCTTGTTGGCAAGCACAGAGTAAGACGTTTCTTGTAGTTGGTTACCAGGTTTACACACATCTCAGGAGGGATTTTGATCTAATCTTCTTTACAGAGCTTGTCTAAATCCTTAAGGTTTCTTGGCTGTCACTTGACAACTCGAAGTTTCAGCTCCCTCCATAAATATTCTATAGGATTAAGGTCTGGAGACTGGCTAGGCCACTTCATGACCTTAATGTGCTTCTTCTTGAGCCACTCCTTTGTTGCCTTGGCGGTATGTTTTTGGTCATTGTCATGCTGGAAGACCCATTCACGACCCATCTTCAGTGTTCTGGTTCAGCGAAGAAGGTTCTTATCCAAGATTTTACAATACATGGCCCCATCCATTGGCCCCTCAATGAGGCAAAGTCAGCCTGTACCTTTAGCAGAGAAACAGACCCAAAGCGTAATGTTTCCACCTCTGTGCTTGACTGTAGGGATGGTGTTGTTAAGGTCATAGTCAGCATTTTTCTTCCTCCAAACATGGCGAGTCGAATTAATGCCAAAGAGTTCAATTTTGGTCTCATCTAACCACAGCACTTCTCCCAATCCTTCTCTGAATCATTTAAATGTTCATTGGCAAACTTCAGATAGGCCTGTACATATGCCTTCTTGAGGAGGGTGACCTTGTGGGTGCTGCAGGATTTCAATCCATGGCGGCATCATGATAGCGTATTGTGTTATCAATGATTTGTTTGGTGACTGTGGCCCCAACTGCCTTGAGATCATTCACAAGCTCCCCCTGTGTAGTTCTGGGCCAATGCCTCACTTTTTTCATGATCATCCTTACCCCATGAGGCACATCTTGCATGGAGCTCCAGACTGGGGGCGATCAATGGTTATTTTGTATTTGTTTCATTTGCGAATAATTGCTCCAACAGTTGTCTCCTTCTCACCAAGCTTCTTGCTGATGGTCCTGTAACCCACTCCAGCCTTGTGCAGGTCTACAGTCTTGCTCATGATGGTGACGTTTTAATGGAAGAGTGAAATTCTGTGGACAGGTGTCTTTTATACACAATTTTTCATTAGGAGAACCTTCTTAAATTGACATGACTAAGCTTCGTAGCACATGAGCACATTGCCAGTCTGTGGGAGCCAGAATTATTGTTGGTTGGTAGGAGATCAAATACTTATTTTACTCACTGAATTGCAACTCAATTTTTAACATTTGTATCAATTTTTCAGATTTTTTTTACAGATTATTTATTCCTATTTTAGACCTTTTGTAGTCTTTCTGATTGTTACATTATATAGTCAATGTACGATGCACTATAACACATCCAGATGTCATGCGTGGATGGTTTCATAACAATCATTTTAAAGCTCGTTGTGGTAAGCAAAAGATATTTTATTAGCTTCTGCACAGATTATTGTTAAATTATATGTACACCCAATGACAAAGATTTCCTGAAAGCTATAAGCTTTAACCTGCGACTGTAGTTTTAAGCATTGCTTACAATTTTTTAAATATGCATATTTCAATAAATAACTGGTGAACCTGCCATAAAGGTCTCTGTTCAGACACTCCCTGTTTTGGGGTGACAACTGTCTTCCAACTAGAGATGGGCATGACAGAAAAATTTGTTTCGTATTCTTTCGTTAAGTTAATTTTCATTTCACCATATTCGTTATGTTAGAATCATTCCTTTTCGGAATTTGTTTTGCATACTTGGATTCATTTTGTATATTTTTTGTTTTCAAATCAATTCCTAATTAGAAATTCAAAATTTAAAATTGAGTTTGAATTAAATATTTTAATTTTAGAAGCTGGCTATATTTGTTCTATTCTCTTCTGTTCTATTCTAGTCTATTTTTTCTATTCTGTTGTATTCTATTCTTTTCTACTCTATTCTGTTCAAATATTTTATTTTCTAGTCCATTTTTTCTATTCTATTCTGTTTTATTCTGTTCTATTAATGTATTTTGTATTCTGTTTTATTCTGTTCTATTCTATTCTAATATGTTCTATTCTATTCTTTAATTTTTTTATTCTATTCTATATTGTTGTATGCTGTTTTATTCTGTTAGACTCTATTCAGCAGCCTAAGTAGGAATCATCATCTTATTTCACTTTTATACCTATTGTATTTAGTGAAATATGTTTCCATTTCAAAATCAAATTCATGTTTTAATTCAAATTAATTTTCAAAATAAATTGATCTCCGATAATTTCCTTTGTTATCATTTATTCTGGATTTGTTGAAATTCATTACTATTGTGATTCAAAAATTCTGATATGTCTGAATCTCCAAATAACAAAAATGTCATCAGAATTTTGATTCTTAACTAAACTAATCGCACCTGTCTTCTTCCAACTGTGCTCCTTCATTGTTACCTAGCCACATGCAGACAATGTAGATGGAAAGTAGCTGAAAGAAGCTGAAGGAGATAAGCAGTGTTGAAATGCAAAGGAGGATGAAAACAGCATTTATGGAAGAAAGCATGGCATTTATTTATAGTAAATAGTACTTTAGCAAAGTAAATATTGTCTATTCAGGTTTTAGATCTACTTTAAATGAGAAGTATTTTTTTGTTTCCAAATTATACTTACCCAGATGGATTCAGCATCAGTCCAATGCTGCATCTGTCCCCCACCGGCTCTAATCACATGACTGCTGATCGCTGAATTCTCGAGAGCAGTGACTGCCCCCTTTGTGTTCTCTGGAGTGCTGGGCCGTCGAGGGAGTGACTGGCTCACCCTCTCAGCAGATCACTCAGCGAAGCCATGTACCACTCCAGACTCCGGGGTGGATTTCAACTTTAAAGTCGATATCTTTCCACAGCCTGAATAGGCTGAGTGATGGCAGCTGACAGCTAACAAACTGTACTCCTGTGATCCACAGGACAAGTACAGCCAAAAGAGCTCTGGCTGTATTTCTCCTTTAACAAAGAGAAAATATATACATTTGTTTAAACTGTACTATTACATACTCTTTTTCTTTGCTTAATTTTAGCCATTGTGGAAGTGAAATTCACACTTATACAAAACTACACATCAAGTATGTCCAATATGTCTTCATCGGATACCCTCAGCCTCCAAAATAGTCTTCTGAATTTGGTATGTCCTGTGTGACTAATGCTATTCCTGTGTTTAAAATTATTTCCAGTGTACGTTCTTGAGGGCCACTGTATTTCTAGGTACCTGTAAGCTCTCCACAGCCAGGCAATGTGCATTTTCCACACTTTCATCCACAGTCAGTGAACAGTCAATGTGCTTGCTTTTTTTATTTTATTAGGGGAATATACTGTAACATGGATAGGGTTATAAGGATTATGGGATGACCAACTTGACTGAAACAATGTACAGGGACAACTTGCATCCTATTTACAGAATCAGATCCTGGACTGTTCTTTTCCTTGAAAGCCATCAGTCTTTGCATGAAGGACTCACTGCCCCTCTGGAAATCAACTTGACTTGTAACTACATGCAAAGATATCTCCTCTCCCCTGTAGAACTGCTCCAAGCTCCATGGCCTGCAGACACTACCAGCCCTCCTGGCTTCTCAGAAGATCTTCCAGGACAAAGATAAAGGATTAAGCACAACACTAGTGTTATTAGTACAGTGCCAGTGTACAGGATTATCACTGAACACTGTATTAGTGTCATTAGCAACGTCAGATAGCGTAAGTTAGAGTCAGTTAGCATCAGGACCGGATCAAGCCTGTCCAATGTGGGGGTGCAGTAAAAAATGTCAGAGGATGTGAGATCAGCAGGGCAGTGTATTGGAGTCAGAGGATGTGAGATCAGCAGGGCAGTGTATTGGAGTCAGTATGGCAGTGTACAGGGGTCAGCAAAGCAGAGAACAGGGTCAGCAGTTTTTAGGGCAGAGTACAGAGACCATCAGCTTGCAGGGCAGTGTACAGTGGGTGATCAAGGCAGTGTACGGGGTTAGTAGGGCAGTGGACAGAGGTCAGTAGGGCGGTGTGCAGGGGGTCAGCAGGGCAGTGTACAGGAGTCAGCAGAGTAGAGGATGAGAGGTCAGCAGTGGAGTGTACAAGAGGGCAGTGTACAGGTGGTCAGTCAAACAGAACAGGGGTCAGCAGGGCAGAGGATAGGGGTCAACAGATAAGATGACAGGGGTCAAGGGGACAAGGTCATCTAGCGCCTAGGGTGAAGATGACAAACTGCGCCCCTGAAGTGTAAGCATCTTGTCTCAGAAAAAAGGCCGACCTATCAAGAAAAAAAAAAAAGACTACACTAATTAGCACACTCACCCCCTTAGCATAAATTCCAACTTCAACCTAAAATTCTTTCACCCAAAATATGCACAAATTCCCCCTCCTCTCAGGTTCAAATCCACCCTCCCAGTACAAATCTTTGCCCCCCAATCCCACCTACCAGCTCTAATCGCACACCAATTCTCCCCTCCTAGCACAAATCTCTGTCACCCCAACAAAATCAACCCTCCTACCACACATTCTCTTTCTGTTCAAATTTCCCATTCTAGCAGAAATTCTCTCTCCCAATATCCCCTCCTTGCACAAATTAACCCAAATTCCCCAACCCCCTGGCACAAAATTTCCCCCTAAATCCCCCCTCACAGCATAAATCCTCTCCCTCCAACCCCCCTTCTAGAATAAAATTCTTCCCAATCCCTCCCCCTAGCACAACCCCTCCCTCCCTACCCAAATCTCCTCTGCTAGCACAAATCCCCCAATACCCCCCTTAGTACAAACCCCCCCAGCACAAACATCTCTCCGAATCCCCCCTTCTGGCTCAATTCTCCCCAAACCCCCTTCTAGCACATATATATACCCCCCTTCCCCGTTTTATCCAAAATTCCCCTACCCCCTTCTTGCAACCCCCCAATTCCTCCCCAAAACAAATTCTCCCAAACACTCCTCCTAGCACAACCCCCTACAAATTACCCTTCCCAGAACAAATCCCACCCCCTACCAAAATCCCCCCTCCTAGCATAAATCCCCCACAATCTCATCTCCCCTCTTACCACAACCTCCCAGCACAAAAATTCCCACCAATCCCTAGCTCAATTTCCCCCAAACCCCCCCTCCTAGCACATATCATCCTTTCGCCATTCCTCCTCCTAGCACACATTCACAAATCCCCCCAACTCTCCCTTCCTAGCACAAACCCCCCCCCCCTTCCACAAACGACTGACCTCTCCGCCTCCCCTTTTATTGTATATCATTCCACGCATTGTGTGCTATTTGCCTGTAATTCACCCCCCGCCCCTCCACCTTACAGGGGGAAAACTGCTACAGAGCTAGGAGCAGGTGTGGGCTTTGCTGTGCTTTCCCCTCCAGTATCTGTTTTCATCTGAATAAAATAATTGTTTAGAATATGTTGCACCTAACCAATATTTGTTTGTGAAAGTAATATAATATAGACACTCTCTTTCAATGTCTTAGCATATCTCACTTGTGAATATATTTTTTTTAGCTAACGCCAAACCTGGAAACGCAATACAGCAATGGCCTAGAAGTTCCACCATCAGTGACCTTTCAGTAAGCCTTTTAATTTACTAAATTCTGTCATGAACAGGTGAAACTGAAAAAATTAGAATATCGTGCAAAAGTTCACTTATTTCAGTAATGCAACTTAAAAGGTGAAACTAATATATGAGATAGACTCATTACATGCAAAGCAAGATAGTTCAAGCCGTGATTTGTCATAATTGTGATGATTATGGCTTACAGCTCATGAAAACCCCAAATCCACAATCTCAGAAAATTAGAATATTGTGAAAAGGTGCAATATTCTAGTCTCAAAGTGTCCCACTCTAATCAGCTAATTAAGCCATAACACCTGCAAAGGGTTCCTGAGCCTTTAAATGGTCTCTCAGTCTGGTTCAGTAGGAATCACAATCATGGGAAAGACTGCTGGCCTGACAGTTGTGCAGAAAACCATCATTGACACCCTCCATAAGGAGGGAAAGCCTCAAAAGGTAATTGCAAAATAAGTTGGATGTTCCCAAAGTGCCGTGTCAAAGCACATTAATAGAAAGTTATGTGGAAGGGAAACGTGTGGAAGAAAAAGGTGCACAAGCAGCAGGGATGACCGCAGCCTGGAGAGGATTGTCAGGAAAAGGCCATTCAAAAGTGTTGGGGACTTTCACAAGGAGTGGACTGGATAGCTTCCATGCCACGCCGCATTGGGGCAGTAATTGCTGCAAAAGGGGCCCAAACCAAGTACTGAGTACATATGCATGCTTATACTTTTCAAAGGTCCGATATTGTTCTATGTACAATCTTTGTTTTATTGATTGAAAATTAGAATATTACATGCAGAGATTGTGGATTTGGGGTTTTCATGAGCTGTAAGCCATAATCATCACAATTATGACAAATCACGGCTTGAACTATCTTGCTTTGCATGTAATGTGTCTATCTCATACATTAGTTTCACCTTTAACCTCCTTGGCGGTATTCCCGAGTGTAGCTCGGGGTAACATTTCAGTACCAAAAGCGGTAACCCCGAGCTACACTCGGGCTTACCCTGCGGCACTGCTCCGGCATGTGTTCTTCACTTACCTTACCCTGCGCTCCCACGATGTGTCCCCTGCAGCGTCCCCGGCCATCTCCTCCGGCCGATGCCGGCATCCGGCTTCTGTGTCCTGTCCCTGTGACGTCGGGATGGACGGACGGGCGCTGCCGGCGGCGGCGGCGGGAAATTTAAAAATTTTAAAAAATGTCTTTTTTTTTTTTTACATTTTACATAGTAAAACATTGCTGTCTCAACCAATTTCACATACATATTGTCCCTAGTGCTTTGTCCTGCGCCCTGCCTGCATTTTGTCTGTTCTTTCTGCCTGGAAACTGAGAAATGTCCATGGCGTCCAAAAAGTGTCCCTTTAGGTCAAAAGTGGTTTAGATCAGCTAGAGAACAGCGATAGTAAATCAGAACCACTTGGAGAATTGAGTGATAATGATTCGTGGGGGAAATTCGTCATCAGACACTGAAAACGATTTTGCGACTGAGCTCAGCAATGTGCGAACTTGGCGCTCTATTTCACATTTCAGTGTTTTTGGTTTGATTATATTATTGAATTACATTTTTTATTATTTTTATATTATTTTTATGATTATTTATTAAATTATAATTTATGATTTTGTGTTTCAAATTTTATCATACCCGGGATGTTTACTAGACTCTTGTTCGGACAGATTTCAGTGAGTTTTTCCTAAAAATTACAGCCTACAATAAAAAAAATACATATTTCCATGCAAAAAAATGGTACCGCTTTCAGCACCAAAAATCTGAAATAATCATACCGCCAGGGAGGTTAAGTTGCATTACTGAAATAAATGAACTTTTGCACGATATTCTAATTTTTCAAGTTTCACCTGTAGTTATTGCTGTCTTTGTTTTGAGTTGTGACCAGAACAAGAGAGGAAATCTTTCAATGAGTACACACAAGACAGATAGTAAAGAGAAATTTCCTCAATTACACACAGATGGCAATAAATAAAAACCCTGCAGGGGTTATTACATTCCCATTTATAGTCAGAATGAAAATATATGTTGGCTTTTATATGCAAGCATATAACTAAATGTCCTCTGACATAATTCTTTAAAGAGTATGTTACCCCAACATTACACATGTTCCATGTGTTAAAAAAAAGTATTCTGTTCTTTTTGCATTGCTACCTTTGTGTGAAATACTTGGTGAGCCTGCCAGTTACCCTGCATTCCTATTTCAAACTGACCATGCTAGACATGACAGTACATCCATCCCAGCATAGTCAGTTTTCCGGCTTTGTCCTACAGCCTGCCTGTCCTACAATGACCAAGACTTGTGCTGATGTGCCATCCTGCACAGCACTTCACTGGGAAGATCAGTGTGTTGCTCTATCTCTGGCTCCTGCTAACGTGCCCTCTGCAGTCTCCACCCCCACCTCTTATCCAGCTGAGAATAGAGCTCATGTGATCACTTATAGAAAAAGAAAAAAGGTATTTATAATGTTTTTATACACAGACGTGTTGCCTTGCATTTCTATTTTAATCTGAATAGAATGTTTTACAAGGTAAGGGTTCACATATTTGAAAGTTGTTTCTGGTAACCTTTGCCCATCTATCTATGCAGATATAAATGTGTTGATATCTCATTCAGGGCTCCACCTTTTTACTGTTCATGTTTTTATTTAAAGTATGGAGGAAAGAAGCATGCCTGAATGTACTGTTGGAGTCACAGAGCAACAGCCTTGCTTGCTACAGAGAGCAAGGAAATTAGCAATAGTTGCTCTGACCAGTCAGCTTAGTGATATATTAAAGCGATTCTAAAGCTTAATTTTTTTTTTGGGAAAATAACAAACATGGCTATACTTACCTGCTGTGTCGGGTGGTTTTGCACAGAGCAGCTGGGATCCTCCTCTTCTTTGGTCCCCTGTAGGCTCTCCTGGCCCCTCCCTCCTGTTGGGTGCCCCCCACAGCAAGCAGCTTGCTATGGGGGCACCCGTTGCTCCATTTGTCCACATGGTGCCACAGCTTGGCCCTGCCCCCTCTCTCCTCATTGGCTGGCTGTCATTGGCTCCTGATTGCTAGCTTAGCCAATGAGGAGACAGCCGAGGCTGCCATTCACATCAATGGATCACAATGAGCCTCAGGTAAGTATTGAGGGGGCTGGGGGAGCTACTGCATACAGAAGGTTTTTTTTTAGAATGCATGAAGGTAAAAAACCTTCAGCCTTTAAAACCACTTTAAGATTCTGAATTGCTTCCTGGAAAAGTGAGAGAAAGCTGCAGAAGTACTGCTTTTCACACAATGGGGTTGATTTACTAAAAGCAAATAGGCTGCTCACATTGCAAGGGAATTGGCCCCAGAGCTTAGTGAATGTGGTGAAGTTTCACTTTGCAAGGCATACCCAATCTTGAACAAATAAAAAAAAAAATAGCATAACATAAAATCAAGTAAAACACATTTTGCTTGCACATGAATAAATGATGGATGGCAGCAGAGCGTCACCTCTTACATTATGTTTTGGGGCACATTCCCTTAGAAAGTGCAACTTCCCTTGCTATGTGAGCAACCTATTTGCCATTAGTAAATCATCCGCTATTAGACCTAAGGTGCTGGTATGAAGAGGGTAGGACCAACGAAACTCAGCAGCCTACAGTGATGTCTGCAGGTTTGGCCTGCTCACTGTGGTGGACAGAAACCAAGCCCTCTTCCTTGATCCGTAATCACTTTCCTTGGGGTAACTTCACAATGAACGTAGGATGAACAGTGCTAGGCAATTGTAGATCTTGTTATGATCTCATCATCAAATGAAGAGACATTAGCTGGGTACACACAGCTTTTGTCGTAGGGACATGCTGAACAACCAGCACCCAATCAGTGCTCATAGTGTGTTCTGGCGGGAGGGAGGGGGGGGGTCAGTCAGAACACAAAGGCACAGCGGGGTAAGATCACTGCACTAACATTGCTTGAGTTAGTACAGCGATCTCTCGCTTTTTTTTTTCATTCAGCCCACTGGGTCGAACGAAAAAAAAAACTTAATGTGTGTACCAAGCATAAAGCTGGCCATACATGGATCAAAATTCAGCACGTTCAGCAGGGACCAGCCAAATCTATGACCGGGAATATTTGAGAGCAGTCAATCTACTGAACAACTGCTCACAAACGGGCTTGCAGGAAAACTTTCATTTGATCAGCACTGCAGCCAGTAGCTTTCAATGCTGATTAGTGTATTCTTACAGTGGAGAAGTCTAGTTGACTTCTCCACTGTCAAAATACAATGACACTGCAAGGTGATTCCCACATCCACCTCGAATGTGTGGATGTGGGAATCAGTTCAGTTTTTTTTTTGTTCAGCCCGTTGGCTAAACGAAAAAACTGAGCCATATATAGCCTACTTACTTACTGAAAGCACAGGATCAAGTGGACTGCACAGTTATACAGTTGTGTCCAAAATTATTCAACCCCCACTGAAATTGAGTGTTTTGGCCAGTTTGACATTGCTTTTGATCATTCAGTCATCTTGCTTACATTTACATTAAAGAGGCACTTGTAGGTCAGACAAATATAACATAACAGTTATAATGAAATAACCACAAATGTCTTTTCTGTGCTCACAGCATTATCAGTTTTATTCAACCCCCAAGTGACATTCAATCTTAGTACTTAGTACAGCATCCTTTTACAGTTATAACAGCTTTTAAACGTGAAGCATAGCTTGACACAAGTGTCTTGCAGCGATCTACGGGTATCTTCGCCCATTCTTCATGGGCAAAGGCCTCCAGTTCAGTCACATTCTTAGGCTTGCGCACTGCAACTGCTTTCTTTAAGTCCCACCAGAGGTTCTCAATCGGATTTAAGTCTGGTGACTGCGATGGCCACTCCAAAATGTTCCAGCCTTTCCTCTGCAACCATGCTCTAGTGGACTTGGAGGTATGCTTGGGATCATTGTCCTGTTGAAAGGTCCAACGTCTCCCAAGCCTCAGGTGTGTGACGGACTGCATCACGTTTCCATCCAATATCTCCTGGTACTGAAGAGAATTCATGGTACCTTGCACACGCTGAAGCTTCCCTGTACCTGCAGAAGCAAAACAGCCCCAAAGCATGATTGACCCTCCACCATGCTTCACAGTAGGCAAGGTGTTCTTTTCATCATAGGCCTTGTTCTTCCTCCTCCAAACATAGCGTTGATCCATGGGCCCAAACAGTTCTAATTTTGTTTCATCAGTCCACAGAACACTATCCCACAACTTTTGTGGTTTGTCCACATGGCTTTTGGCATACTGCAGTCGACTCTTCTTATTCTTTGGAGACAGCAAGGGGGTACGCCTGGGAGTTCTGGCACGGAGGCCTTCATTACGCAGTGTGCGTCTTATTGTCTGGGCTGAAACTTCTGTACCCACATCTGACAAATCTTTTCTCAGTTCCTCAGCAGTCACACGGGGACTTCTCTCCACTCTACGCTTCAGGTAGCGCACAGCAGTCGAAGTCAGCATCTTCTTTCTGCCACGACCAGGTAGCGTTTCAACAGTGCCCTTTGCCTTGAATTTGCGAATGATGCTTCCTAAGGTGTCTCTTGGTATGTTTAACATCTTTGCAATCTTCTTATAGCCATTGCCCTTCCTGTGAAGAGAAATCACCTCTTCTCTTGTCTTCCTGGACCATTCTCTTGCCTTCACCATGTTTGTAACCACACCAGTAAATGTCTAGAAGGAGCTGAGTATCACAGTCATTTTAAAGCTGCCTAATTGGTGCTTATTATGCTTGATTGCTGCTCGGTGACATCCACAGGTGTTTTCAATACCTGATGGAAAGCACCTGTATGAACCTCTGTTCTTCAGAGTGGTAGTCTTTAAGGGGTTGAATAATTGTGGCAATGAAGAAACCACATAAGAACCATTTACTACTGTATTACATAAACAATTGATGTCATTTTAGTTGCATTTGGGTAGTTACAACGTCCTTGTAGGATTTGATTCTGAATACAATTCCAAATGTACACTATAGTCCCTAAACCCCTTTACAGCATTGGGGGTTGAATAATTTTGGACACAACTGTATATAGACACCAAACACAATTGTTGTAGCAATGAAATAGAGGTAATCCTAAAAAAATGGTGGTCATTAATACAACGTCCCTCTAACATCATAACTATTTCTGTATCACTTTAGCTTTGTGAATGTGTAGAACTTTTTTTGCACTGGCTTGTCAGAGCCAAACAGTTAGACATTAATGTCACTTTCTTTACCAATTCTTACGCATAGTTAAATTTTTTTTTTTTTTTTAACTCTCAGATTCTGATACTGTACTTTTTTTTGTCTTTTTTTTCTAGGAATGTTGATGGACCAGCAGCTACAGTGGTTCAATATGTACGTAACCGCACAGAAAATGTAGGCAGTGCCCAAGTCATAAAGTCTCTTCAACAGAACTCAGGTTTAAAGAGCTTAATCCGTATAGCCAGCCTGAAAGTGAATAGTAAGTAACTGAGTGATATAACAGTATCCTCATGAACAGAAATGAGTGAACTTCTCAAAAAAGGTTGACTAATACACTTCAGAGGTGTCCAGATCATTTTTTAGTTTAGGTTTTTGGATAAAATCAAATTTTTACAATCTTGGACTGGGAAAAGAGTTTATATGAAAAAGATTCTCTGCAGGATATGGTAGCACCACAACATATCAACAGGGACAAAACATTTTTTGTATTTAAAAAAAGAGTTACTACATTTTTAACATTATGCTTCTGGATCCGTGAGGGAATGGTTAAGAAAGTTTAACAAGAAAAGAATCAATCTTTCTAATATATTCTTTCCCCGGGTGTGACAGCAGCACCCCAGAGCATTAAGAATTCTGATATCCAAGCAAGGGAAGATTATGATAAAAAAAAGGGGATGCAAAAACACCAATGCAATGATAAATCATAAATCTATGTTTTTTTAAAGGAAAATGTTTTTATTTGATTATTATGCAAACACAGATTAAAAAAAACTATTAAACATTCATTACAAAAACATCTCATATATAATCCATTTTCCACCGACATTTCCCTTAAGCCTCCCCCCTCCTCCTCTCCCACCCAACCCCTCCTCCACACCCAATCTAGTTCTTCTCTCTTACCTACCTATCTGTATAATTTACGTCTCTTTCTCTTAATTACCACCTTAACAATCTTACAGTTTCTTTATGTCCCCCTTTTCCCTATTCAATACTAAATGTTTCCGAGGTTTTAAATTTCATCCATCTATACCATGTTTTCTTAAATTTTTCCATTTTGTCCTCTGCCAAGTGGTACAATTCCTCCATTCTAAAGATACCCTCCACTCTATCTATCCAGTCTCCGATTTTTGGTGCTTCAATCTCTTGCCAATACTTGGGAATCAAACCGTTTGCCGCACTAATTAAATGGTACAATACTCTGTTTTTGTATAATTCCGATGGAGGCTCAAAATAATAAAATAAACACTTCCACGGGCTTTCTGAAACATTATCTTGCAAATTTCCTGGATAAGTTGGGTTATTTCCATCCAATAATTCTGTATTTTCGGACAACTCCACCATATGTGAGCCATTGTCCCCTTTCTCCACATCCTCTCCAACACAATGGGGAATTTTCTACCTGCTGTTTATGGGCTACATTTGGTGTTATATACCATCTGGCTATACATTTATAATTCATTTCTACTGTACGCATATTTATCACCTTATGTGTTAGTTTAAGGACAATGTTCCTTTACTGTGGATTCATTTTTATTCCCAGTTCTTTCTCCTATTTCACTAGAAACCCTGGGGGGTCTACTCCTCCCATATCCACAAGGATCTTATATATCTTTGAGGTAGCATGTTTTGGTGTCAAACTTCCACTTAATAATTTTTCAAGTGGATACATTTCCTCTTTTGTCCTCAATGGTTGTGGAAGGCTTGCAACAAAATGGTTTAGCTGGTGATACCTCCATTCATCCATCATGACAAATAAATCTTTTTTCTTTTTTAAATTTTGAAGGGTGTGCAATTTCCAATCCTTTATAATATCTTTCAAATGTGCATTCTTATCTTTTATCCAATTCCCACTAATTTCATCCTTCCCTGGGGGGAAAAAGTCAGTTCCCACAAGTGAAATCATCAGTGAATTAAATTTCCATTTTTTCTGTCTGTGTACTCTATCCCATGTGCCCAAGACTATCCTAGTCAACATCCAATGTGCAGGACCTATGTGGCATCCATATACTTTTCTCTAACTGAGCTTTACTTAATATCCCTTCAATGTTTACCCAACTCTTCCCTTGTGAATTAAATGTCCAATCTACTACTCGTGATAATATTACTGCTGTGTAATAAGTCTTCATATTAGGTAGTCCCAAACCTCCATTTCCTTTTGCCTTACTCAACACCTCATAGCTGATTCTTGGTTTCTTGTTTACCCATATGAACTTAGTAGTCATTTTTTTAATTATCCCAAAAAAGGACCCTGGGGAGAGAAATCGGTAGCAAGTGAAATTTATACAGAATCTTTGGGAGTATCACCATCTTAACCAGGTTTATTTGTCCAATCCACGAAGCTCCTCCTATTAAAATTTTTCTTAATTCTTTCTTGATTTCATTTATTAGAGGGATATAGTTTGCTTGATATAATCTTTTTAAAGAGGTGGTTAATTTTACTCCAAGATATCCTATTTAATTTCTCCTCCATGTAAAGGGGAATTCTTTTTGTAATCCACTCTTCTGTGAGATTTATATTTAAGATCTCAGATTTAACGGGGTTTATTTTCAAGTTTGACATCTCCCCATACTGTTTTAATGCTTTCATTAAATTCGGCAAAGTTATTCTAGGGTTAACGATGTAAAACAACATATCATCTACAAAGGCGGCGACTTTATGCTCTATTTTTCCTACTTTTATCCCCCTTATATCTATACATTTCCTTACCCTCTCAAAGAGTGTTTCCAAAGACAGAGCATATAATAAAGGAGAAAGGGGACATCCCTGTCTGATGCCATCATGCATCCTAAAGAACTGAGAGAGAGATCCATTAACCTTATCCGCCACTGATGGGTCATTGTACAGTCCTTTTATCCAGTTCATCATCTTAGGCCCTATTCTTAATATTTCTAATGTATCAAACATAAATCCCCAATTGACCCTATCGAAGGACTTTTTCAGGTAGCCCTGGATTCTGGTTTATCCTTTCAGGCCCACATCCAATCCCTGCCCAAATCAACCTCCACAACATTTCCAGAATACGCCCCTTTTTAATCAATTATACCACAAAGCTTCTAATTCACTCCCTGGTAATCTCTCGCCTCGACTACTGCAAGTCCCTTCTTGTTGGCTTACCTTTTATAAAGGTTCTCCCCCCTCCAGTCCACCATGAATGCTGCTGCCAGGCTCATCCACCTTACCAACCATTCAGTGTCTGCTACACCTCCCTGCCAATCCCTCCACTAGCTTCCACTTGCCCAACGAATAAAATTCAAAATACTAACAACTTACAAAGCCATCCACAACTCTGCCCCCAGCTACATTACCAACCTGGTCTCAAAATATCAACCAAACCGCTCTCTTCGATCCTACCAAGTCCTTTTGCTCTCTAGTTCCCGTGTCACCTCCTCCCATGCTCACCTCTATAGAACTTCTCCTGAGCTTCTCCCAACCTATGGAACTCCCTACCCCAATCTGTCCGACTATCTCCTAATCTATCCACCTTTAGGCAATCCCTGAAAACCCTTCTCTTTAAAAGAAGTCTATCCTGCTTCTAACTAGTTACTTCTAACTGCTTTTTATTTCCTCCATCAGCTCATCCACCACAGCTATTACCTTTTATATAACTCAACCCTTCCTCTTAGATTGTAAGCTCTAACAAGCAGGGCTCTCGGTTTCCTCTTCTGCCAAACTGTATTGTAACTGTAATAACTACCTTCATTTTGTAAAGCGCTGCACAAACTGTTGGCGCTATATAAACCCTGTATAATAATAATAATAATAACATGAATATGATCATACCTCAATTTGTTTCGAACTCTAAGGAAATCCTAAAAGCAGTTACTATACAATTCACATATACAGGATCTTTTTAGATGGAATATATTAGTAACATTAATTATCATTTTCTTATTTCAGATGTAAAGGACAATTTGGATGTATTTACATATTACCCAAGATTCACTAATTTAGTTTACAGTTCTGATTTAAAAGACCGAAACAGTCAAACATTTAAGAAACTGGAGCAAAATGTGATAAACGGGGTAAGTATTAACTAAACTAGTCAATATAGTTACAACAACAGTTTGTATCAATAGACACATGATCATTTTTCTAATTTTGAGCACTACATATTCTATGCTCTAATACCAATTGGTTTAAAGTGGTTTTTTTTTTTACATTGTAATGTTTATATGATATTTTGTATATGTAGTGTTTCATCAAACATCTTGGCAACTTCAGGAAAATTTCTTATTCTATGCTTTGTACCTTACATGTTTTCTATAAAAACCTATTGAAAGTTAAAATCCTATGTAGTTTTTAATTTGAGGGTTTGTGTTTTTTCAATGTATCTGTAAAGGATGAGGTACCAATTGCAGGTAAGTAGGTGGTCTTTTTCCTATTCCTTGGGTCCCCCTCAGGATACCAATGGTCACACCTGGAAACAGCTACGAGATTTGGGAAAGCGAGTGCACTCAAGTCACCTCAGTTTCGACTGCAAACACTTCAGCTTTATTGGCAAAACATCAGGGTTTTTATACTGTAGACTTTGGGCAGACACACTTTCAGACCATCCAATCAAATATATGTACATTATCTTTACCTTAACTCAACAATTATTTGTATGAGGTCTGCATTTACATTCAAGTTTCTGCCTTATCTTTCACACCATATCTAGCCTAACACCCAGACCATGGCTATAATCTGGCCCAACGCCCAAGCTGTGGTTACAACTTTTCAGAAATGAGAGTAAAGGTTATCTCCTTTTTTTGTAAACTTTACAAAAACACTTATTTCTACATAAACCTGGCATAGACAGTTCTGTTAGTGTGCACAAAGTTCACATATATGTGTATGTTAAACAAGCATCTTGTATTAGTATGTACAAAATTGATTCTGTTATATTCCATTAATCCTTTCACCAATACATTTTTGTAAAGGCCCTATTGGTTAAGGTCCCTTCCTTCCAAAAATTACTACCGGCATTTTTAAAAAAATGTTTTGTTTTTTAACTTAATTCTTCACATCAACATCTGACATTTTTTTAATCTGTGGTATATTTTGTCATTTTTTAATGAAAATGTGAATTGCAGGTTATTTCAGAATTTTAATTGCAACATTCTAATTGTATGCTTTTTCTTATTGTTCTTTAGCTCGGCAGTATTCTTACAAATTTCAATTTGGCTCAGACAGTAGTGGACTCATTTATGTGAGTATCAGCTAAGTGCTTTGGAGGAATCTTCAGATTTTAGAGAAAAATGAGTACTGGAGTGGTGGGCAAAGAGTATCATGGTTTGTTCATGGAGTCATGTGTCCAAATAGACAATAATGGGTCGCCTACACAGAGATGCCGGCCAAACACAGCCCTGCACAGGGCTCACATGTCACCACTCTGTGTGAATGAGGCCTTGGGGTTAACAGATTAGATTACCACTGGCAACACCTTCACAGTTCCAGGTTTTTTCCCATATTGCTTGTCTTTGTATAAATGGTTCCTAACATGGAATATGTGTGGAGATCAGAATATTTGATTCTCTCTGTTCTTTTGGGTCCATTACTATAACTATTGTAGCCTGAGACAACCTATTAACTAGGATTTACAAAATAAATTTGGGGATGGCAGCCAACATATTACCCTTGGTAAATTAATTCTCTTAAAATGACCCTGTCTCCAATGTAAAATTACTGTTACCTGAAAAGTAGCATGCAAATGTCTCTCCTACAACCAAATGCCACTACTACTACTACTGCCACTGCTACTGAGGAATAATCCCCTAAATACTGCTGAGAAACTGATGCTTGGTAGTGTTGACTTCATGGATTCCCTACAACATGTATTGCTTTCTCCTGTTGCCCTCCATGTCACTACAGTGCCCTGTAGTGACATGGAGCTCATTGGGTAGAACCACTTTGTACTGCAGGACCCAGAAAATACACATTCCCATATCAGACGTGTCAGATGCCCTGGAGGCTTCTGGGAACTATTCCTCAGCAAATTAGGAACTAGATGTAGGTATTTATAGTTTTTAGGTAACCGCTTTATAGCAGATTTTATATTGGTGCCAAAGTGGCTTCAAAAATATTTTAGGTAGACTTTCTTGCTGGATCACCAGATGAAAATAGGAGAAAGCAAGCCTAAAAGAATTGTAGCATGGATGTAGCATTTGACACTTTGTGTGATCCAGTCTTTGCAACCTGGTTGTCTGTCTATAATAAAGGGGCTGTACTTTGTCTTTCTCATGGCAGATCATAAACACATAATTTAGTGTAATGCATCCATTTCCATCTAAAATTTGCCCTTAGCAATGGAGCTTTTTATTTTACTCTGGGACTGGACAAATTTCAATCCATGTATAGTTGTCAGCATTTGGATGGGATTGTTGGAAAACTTTTGTTAAAACTTTTGGGATCAGCCACTTGGCTGCAATCGCTGGTTGGTGTATTCTGACAGTGGAGGAGTTCCAGTGGGGGGGATTTCTTGATCCACCTCACTTGTGTGGATGGATGAACCTGTTCGATTTTTTCCGATCAAACCAATGGCTGATCGATCTATAGCCACCTTAACTTTGCTCTGATAAAGAGTAGAAAAATTCCACTTGTGCATTCAGAAAGGCATACAAACTATTCCAATTACAGGATTCATCCATCACATATAAAAACAAACATGATTTGGCCACCAGCTGACCAGCTGACAAAGAAAACTTTTGCTGTGTGGTTTGCACAACATATCCTTTAGAATTAGTACCCCTAGTCTTTAAAGTGCAACTATGACCAGTATGTCAGTAGCATTAAAGTGGTGTTAAAAACAAGACAAAAAATGTATTGTATTGCAGCTTACCAATCGTTAGATGGTGGCTGCATCAATTTTCTTTTCTTTGGCTTTTTCCCCTGTTTTCGACTGGTGATCTGGCCAGTAACACACTTCCTGTATTGAGCAACTACACTGGATAAAAGGGCACATCAGACAGCAGCATTATCAGCCTGGGAGGAGGGGGTTTTATATATACTAGTAGAGTTAATTACACTAACACATTGAAGCCAAATTCCAGTTAATGCAGACCATAGACGGGTCGTTTATCGGCCCAATTTTCATCCGAACGAAAAATCGGCCGATATTCACACCGTTAGTGGGGCAATGCCGTCAGCCATTTTTCGTGGATCTTCTCATTTCTTTTTATCAGTCATGCTGGAAAATCCACAAAAAACGGGCATTTTTTGTGAGCATTGGTGGCAGCATCCTTGGCAACAATGACCGATTTTTCGTTTATCGGCCGACAATTCGGCCGATAAATGTCTCGTCTGTGGCCGGACCTTTGCTGTATAATCAGTTACAGCAAACAGTTTTTCCTTTTTGGGATAACGGTTTTATATACATAAAAGCTAATAATTTTAAGCACCCCTGTCAGTTTCAAATGGGGTCTGTCTCATTCATGTAAACTGATACATTCTGCTTGAGAGCTTGTGCTTTTGAAAAAACAGACTGGCTGGGGCTGGATCAACCAGATGAAAATAGAACAAAGAAAGCTTATAAAAAAGAAAATAAATACAGCCATCGCATCTAAGAATTTGTAAGCTGCAATATAATAAATTTGCTTTTGGGTTTAATACCGCTTTGGCAGTCCTTTGTTTTTCTGAGTCCCCCCTTTAACATGGTTTTTCTCACCTTGTGATCCAGCTAGTAAGTCTATTTCTATAACAGACCAAACTGTCCAGCAAAAGTGGCAGAGGGTTGAGGAAAACCATTAACCAGTTCCACACCGCCCTATAGCAAAAATACTACTACAGGGCGGCACAGGTGCGCAAAATCATGTGTATATATACGTGATTTTGCAGTTCCGGGTAGAGGGCGCGTGCGCACCATACCCGCACTGCCATTCGCGGCCTCGGCTGTCAGTCACTGGGTCCCGGCCAGTGATTACTCGCCAGCACCCGGTGATCGCCGAGTGTCTCCGACGAGAGAGACCTGTATGTAAACAATACAGATCTCTCCCGGCAGCTCCTGCACACTGCTTTGTATGGCTCTGCATGGCAAAGCCATACAATGCAGTCTGCTTACAGTGAAGCACACACACCGCCCATATAGTGAAACAGCACACAGTTAACCCATTGATCGCCCATCATGTTAACCCCTTCCTACCCAGTGCCATTAGTACAGTATCAATGCTTTTTATTAGCGCTGATCACTGTATTGGTGTCAATGGGGATGTCAGTGACACCAAGTCAGTTCCCCCCAGTGTCAGAATGCCTGCCCCAGTCCCGCTATAAGTCACTAATCGCCGCCATTACTAGTAAAAAGTAAAAAGTTCCTTATATCCCTCTTAAACCTCGAACTCTTAAGTTTAAACCTTGAACATAGTTCCAGCAGATGTGGACCTCCAAGCCTGGTTCCAAGCCATCTTCCAAATGAATGGACTTCACTACTTGTCTCCTAGATTGTAAGCTCCAAGGAGCAGGGCCCTCCTATCCCTCTTGTATTGAACTGTATTGTTGCTGTATTGTCTCCCTTTATATTGTAAAGCGCTGAGAAAACTGTTGGTGCTATATAAATCCTGTATAATAATAATAGTTTATTGTTATTACAAAATTATCCATTGATAAACCTAAAAAAAGCAGCATTAAATAAAACTGACCCAAAAAACCCTAAACCCTTAAGGGCCTCTTTAAATGTCTGACATTCTATTTAATCTATCGCTGTTTAATTCCCCTTCTTTCCCTTTCTTTGAGTTACTTTGGGTAAACATAAATTTATATTATAAGAATCTTACCTGTCAATTAAGAGAGGCCAGTCCTGTAAAACTATTCACTCATATCCATATTACTTGATACAGGACTCCAAATTATCCTTTAGTATATCCAATCTGGCATCAGCTATGCTTGCCTTCCAGTTTTCATATGACATCCCAATTTTAAAGTCTTGTAAAGAAGATAAGCTCATCAAATATGTACATGTATAAATATTGTAGGTAGACTAAGAGAGACCAGTAGCAGTTTTATATGTCCCCTTTATCATGTAAAAGATTCGTAATTATGTTTAGTGTAATATGTTCCTAGCCAAACTACATTGTACTATGTTCTCTCCTATACAGGCAAGGATCAGTTATTAGTAAGGTAGAACTGGTATTTCCTCAAGGCACCACAACACCTACCACAGTGGCTCAACAGATTGTGAATAACCAAAACATTTTGCAGAATTACGACCTGACTTTGGATCCCCAATCAGTTTGTAAGTGTCTGAATTACCTGTCCTGAATTCCCTTAGAACAGGGCATAATTAAAACTCCTATCAAATTATTTTGCTGTCTGTGCTCCTTTGGGGATATTTTTTTTACTTAAGGTATGTATGGGTCTACCTGATATGGCTGGCTTTGATGTATGAAAATTAAATCAAGGCAACTGCAAATATTTTACTTTTAGTTCAATTCTTTCTAGTCTAATTAAATCTGAATAGGGAAACCTGAATGATATTATCTAAAGATGTTGGTTTGTCTAATAAGGCAGTACAGAGAGCAGTGGAGATATACAAAATCTGGTGCCCATATACAGTAAAAAACAATCAGAATTCAGTTTTGTGATCAGGATTCTTGCAGATTATTTCTTATTGGCTTATGTTACTGCACTTTGACAACAGGCTTTGTTTATCAAAAATCCCACTGGTGTATATCTGGCCATACATGAAGTGAATTTCATCCTCTTTCTAATGAGCCAGACAAAAATCAAACAGTGAGTGGCCCTATCGGCACCAATCTGCATAACAGGCTTCAATTTAAGAAGCCAAGCATTAAATTGTCAGCTGAACAGTTCCTGCATCCAATCAACTGCCTGGGTGGAGAAATGACCTTACAAATCTGCCCTGGCATCAGCACTTGATCAAATTGCTAAACAGATAATGGATATGAAAGCAGTAGTTAGGGTTTGGGACTATAAATGTACCTGCTTGGGTATGATAACAAAAAGTATAACAATTCATAAAAGGAATTATTTTATTGTAGTCATATACATACTGTATACACACGATGAACATTTTTTAAATCAAAAGTATGGCTTGAAATATAACCATATATCTGAACACAGGATACTGGTTTAGAATGGCCGACGCGTTTCGTGGAAGAACCGCTTCCTCAGGGCATTGGATCTTGTTATACACAAACTAGAATTAAATATATGTAGTTAATAACATCATAGGAGTATCATAGTATTATAGACTACTATAATACTATGATTCTCATATGATGTTGTTAACTACATATATTTAATTCTGGGATCCTGTGTTCAGATATATGGTACATTTAGAGTCCCAAATCCTAATTACTGCATCCATATTCAATATATAGGGATGGTACCTCCAGAGGGCACATCAACCCCATATTCACCCTCCACATATGCACTTTAATTTTATTTAAACAGATAATAGGTAACCCAGAAACTATTTTCAACAGAATGAAGAAAATATGAAAAACTAAAGGTTAATGTCCTGGATTATTGTAATATTCTTTGTCCTCCAGGATCCTCTAAATTATGCTAATGGACAAAATGTGATTTGCATAGATTTTTGCATACATCATTACATATATGGCACTTTGTTTACATAAATGGTTTCCAGGAGAAGTACTGTTACTTGACTTGTAGTAGTTGGTCACATTTCCCTCGACGTGTTCTATCATGTTGAAGATGTTTTGTTCCAAGAAACTACTTTGGTTCCTAAGCATGTCAGAAACATACCCTAGCATTTAAAGCCATGAAAGTAACTCAATTAATTCAATCACCATGGAATACGTCAAAGCCCATGAACAGGATGGATAGGTTTAAACATAAATGAAAACACCCTGTTCTATTACACTATATAGTTACACAGTGCCATGAAGTTTGAGACAGGTTCACATGTGGATAAAGAAGAGGCTCTAAACAAGAGTGGGGGGGGTCATAAACACCACCCATTGCTCACATATATTGCCGTTTTAAAATTTCTACCCCAGCGATTTAACAATTTACACTTTCAGCCAAGTAACATGAACAGTTAATATATGTTGTAGACTTGAGCCGCATGCACTCCACTTGTTAGTATTCCATGCAACATGCAGCGGATCTTGTTACTCTTTCTTTATTTAAAGTGGTTGAGAAGGCTGAAGGTTTTTTACCTTCATGCATTCTATGCATGAAGGTAAAAAACCTTCCATGTGGAGTAGCTCTCCCAGCCCCCTCAATACTTACCTGAGCCTCACTGCGATCCGGCGATGTGAATGAAAGCCTCAGCTAACCCCAGTCTCTGCCTCCCTATTGTTTGTGACAGCAAGCGGGAGCCATTGGCTCTCGCTGTTATCAATCACAGCCAGTCAGCCAATGAGGAGAGAGAGAGGAGGCATGGTCAAGCGTATCTATTCACACACGGAGCAGTGGGTGCCCCCATAGGAAGCTGCTTGCTGTGGGGGCACCAGACAGGCAGGAGATCCTGCGAGGGAACCGAGAAGAGAAGGATCCAGGCTGCTTTGTACAAAACCACTACAGACAGCAGGTAAGTATATACATGTTTTTTATTTTAGAAAAAAAAAAGAACCTTTAGAATCACTTTAATCTTTCATGTCATATTGAACAAAGGCCATTTCGGGCATCTCCACCCATTTTTCAGGTTCACAAAGATTAAATAAAGAGAGAGAAAGAAGAACGGTGCATCATCCATATAGTTAAATGGATAGCTATATAGATAGATTTTGTCACTAAGCAATTTGTTAGGTGAAGATGTGATCTGGGACTATTGGTAATGTGGAGAAGATAGAAGTTGGTGTAATAAAGGGACAATAACAATGCCAATCATCTTAAGAGATAATAAATCATACAGTGGGCATTTTAATGGCTTCTAAGTCAATAATTTTAGTCCTATCTTTAAAAAAGTTTTTTTCTCTTTAATATTTCAGATGTGACTCCAACCGCTCCCCCTGCTGAGAGTTACTTCCCCGGCTATGCAGTAGCCATCATTGTTATGTGTATCCTGGCCATCTTGTGCATCCCTGTGTTTGTTATCCTGGTGAGTGCCATTCAAGCCAATAAAGAAGAATAGGAACAAAGACATGCTGATATTCTATTACACATACAGAACCACCTAGAAAACCATGAAGTGCTATATTCATTAATTGTGCATAACATGCTCATTAGTAGTAGGTACAACATCTTATATACATTGTGTAGCCATTCATGTTTAGCCTATGGAGAGAAGCAGGGGAGGCATGCTGCAGACATCTCCAGTGCTATCTTATATGTAAACCCCAGGGGCGGACTGACCATTTGGGAACTCGGGCCCTGGGTCAGTGAGGGGCCCCATGAGATGCCCCTGGTACCTTTTTCATAGGATTTTTTGGGTGTGGTTTGAGTGTGGGCAAGGACACAGGGGCCCCATGATCCCCTATTGCCCGGGGGCCCCATAAGTTCTCAGTCCGCCCCTGGTAAACCCAATCATTAAAATCTCATATAAAATGTAACATGTTAAAGCAATTTCAAAGGTCATTTTCATTTTTTTTAGTTTGCTGTTTTCATTAAAATATTATATGGTAGTAATAATATAATATATTAATATAATAATATATTAGTATATATAATTATATTACATATTTGATGATATTAATATAAAAATATAATAACAATGATAATACATTATTATATTAACCACTTGCCCTCCAGAGGATTTACCCCTCTTCCTGACTAGGCCATTTTTTGCTGTTTGGCACTGCGCTACTTCAATTGATAATTGCGCGGTCATGCAATGCTGTACACAAACAACATTTACAGGTGAAACTAGAAAAATTAGAATATCGTGCAAAAGTTCACTTATTTCAGTAATGCAACTTAAAAGGTGAAACTAATATATGAGATAGACTCATTACGTGCAAAGCAAGATAGTTCAAGCCGTGATCTGTCATAATTGTGATGATTATGGCTTACAGCTCATGAAAACCCCAAATCCACAATCTCAGAAAATTTGAATATTGTGAGAAGGTGCAATATTCTAGGCTCAACAAGTCCCACTCTAATCAGCTAATTAAGCCATAACATCTGCAAAGGGTTCCTGAGCCTTTAAATGGTCTCTCAGTCTGGTTCAGTAGGAATCACATTCATGGGAAAGACTGCTGACCTGATAGTTGTGCAGAAAACCATCATTGACAACCTCCATAAGGAGGGAAAGCCTCAAAAGGTCATTGCAAAAGAAGTTGGATGTTCCCAAAGTGCTGTTTCAAAGCACATTAATAGAAAAGTTATGTGGAAGGGAAAAGTGTGGAAGAAAAAGGTGCACAAGCAGCAGGGATGATCGCAGCCTGGAGAGGATTGTCAGGAAAAGGCCATTCAAAAGTGTTGGGGACTGTCACAAGGAGTGGACTTAGGCTGGAGTCAGTGCATCAAGAGCCACCACACACAGACGGATCCTGGACATGGGCTTCAAATGTCGTATTCCTCTTGTCAAGCCGCTCCTGAACAACAAACAACGTCAGAAGCGTCTTACCTGGGCTAAAGAAAAACAGACCTGGTCTGTTGCTCAGTGGTCCAAAGTCCTCTTTTCTGATGAGAGCAACTTTTGCATCTCATTTGGAAACCAAGGTCCCAGAGTATGGAGGAAGAATGGAGAGGCACACACTGCAAGATGCTTGAAGTCCAGTGTGACGTTTCCACAGTCTGTGCTGATTTGGGGAGCCATGTCATCTGCTGGTGTAGGTCTACTGTACTTCATTAAGTCCAGGGTCAACGCAGCTGTCTACCAGGAGATTTTGGAGCACTTCATGCTTCCTTCCGCAGGCGAGCTTTATGGAGATGCTGACTTCATTTTCCAGCAGGACTTGGCACCTGCCCACACTGCCAAAAGCACCAAAACCTGCTTCAACGACCAGGGGATTACTATGCTTGATTGGCCAGCAAACTCGCCTGACCTGAACCCCATAGAGAATCTATGGGGCATTGCCAAGAGAAAGAGGAGAGACATGAGACCGAACAATGCAGTAGAGCTGAAGGCCGCTATTGACTCATCCTGGTCTTCCATAACACCTCAGCAGTGCCACAGGCTGATAGCTTCTATGCCACGCCGCATTGAGGCAGTAACTGTGGCAAAAGGGGCCAAACCAAGTACTGAGTACATATGCATCCTTATACTTTTCAGAGGTCCGATATTGTTCTATGTACAATCCTTGTTTTATTGATTGCATGTAATATTCTAATTTTCTGAGATTGTGGATTTGGGGTTTTCATGAGCAGTAAGCCATAATCATCACAATTATGACAAATCACAGCTTGAACTATCTTGCTTTGCATGTAACACTGTTCAACAGGTAAAAAGTTTTGGGCATAAAATTAGCTAATCTTACATAATTTTGGGGTGCTGAAAACGAAAATGACCCTAAAAAATGTTGATTGGCTCTAGTTTCCATGATATATTCACCCATCTAATGACGTAAGCCATTCAAAATTATGATGCAACTTCAGCTGCATATTGCGCAATTGATACTAGTGACCAATAGAAAATTGCATGTATACTGAGATGATGCAATATTAGCCTTTAATTGCATCACTTCACTGCATAAAAGCTGCAGTATCTGTAGCTGATTGTAGTTCGACAGCGTCTTTACATTTCGTTTTATGCTTATATAGGCTACTCAGTAATGCCTCGAACTTGTGTGAATAAAGCAGATAATTTCTGCTATATCTGCGGTGAAATAACTTTTATCTCACAAAAAAGGAGGATAACAGGAATGATTAAGAAAGCCTACAACTTGTATTTTGGCTGCAAGATAGGAGACCAGGACAAGAGCTGGGCACCACATATATGCTGCAATTCTTGTGGGACGGCACTGGAGCAATGGTTGAATGGAAAAAAGGCATCTATGCCTTTCGCTGTGCCAATGATTTGGAGAGAGCCAACAGATCATGTTAGTAATTGTTACTTTTGTATGGTGCCTCCAATTGTAAAAGGGCTAAATAAGAAGAAAAAGTTATCTGTGCACTATCCAAATATTCCATCGGCAATACGTCCAGTTCCTCATGGAGAGGGGCTACCAATTCCTAAAGCACCAGAATCCTTCGTGGTTGAGTCAAGTGAGGAAGAACCTGAAGAGTGTAGTCACGTGCAGTTGTAAGAGCTAGCCCTTTCCTCGAATACAAGAGAAAAGCCAAGAGAAGCAAAACCGACACAAACTGAAGACAAAACTAGTGAGAATCCTAAGTATTAAAATGATTCAACTTAGCTTATGGCTATAATTTTTCTTGGTAATCCTATGCAATATATTATGCCATTTAGGCTTTGTTATGTAGTCAATATCACTTGCTTTATATTTGTGGAAAGACATCTATCTATATAATTGTGCATTATGTAGTCATTACGCCTATAGTAGAAAACTTTCCGTTTACAGAAAAACTAGAGCCAATTGACAAATTTCATTGTTATATTTGAACTCAGAATGTGAAATTCATTAAGAAATGGATCCTTTTGTTTCCAAAACTGGCAAAAAATAAAAATTTGAACAGTGTAATGAGTCTCATTTATTAGTTTCACCTTTTAAGTTGCATTACTGAAATAAGTGAACTTTTGCACGATATTCTAATTTTTCAAGTTTCACCTGTATGTCCCTTTTTTCAAACAAATAGAGCTTTCTTTTGTTGGTATTTTATCACCTCTGCGGTTTTTTTTTTTTGCGCTATAAACAAAAAAACAACGAAAATTTTGAAAATAAATTATATTTTTCACTTTTGACTATAAAAAAATATCAAATAAACTCAAAGTTAGTTTTAAATTTAGGCTAACATGTATTCCACTACATGTCTTTGGTAAAAAAAAAAATCTCAATACATGTACATTAATTGGTTTGTGTGAAAATTATAGCGTCTACAAACTATGGTATATATATTGGAATTTACGTAGCTTTTACTTTCTGACTGCCTATCACATTTCTTGAGGTGTAAAAATGCCAGGGCAGTACAAATCCCTCCCCAATTACCCCTTTTTGGAAAGTAGATATCCCAAGGATTTTGCAGAGAGGCATGTTGAGTCCATGAAACATTTTATTTTTTGCCACAAATTTTTTGAATATGACAATTTTATTTATTTGTTTTAATCAAATTTTTCACTTTAATGATATATTGCTCATGTATGCCATGGGTATATGTGGAATAACACCCCAAAACACATTATTTTACTTCTTCCGAGTATGGAGGAATGAAGTGATCAGTGAAAAATTCTATATACTGACACTGTAATAATGGCACTGGCTGGGCGATCAAAGGGTTAATAGGGGCGATCAAAGGGCTAAATGTGCTAATCTAACGTGTGTGTAAAATGTAGTGCTTTTACTCTGCGTCGTGTTCTCTCTTCTCTCTCTGGACCAACGGGTGGGGGGGGGGGCAGCAGGGGGCTCAGGTGCGTTCACACCCCAAAATAGGAAGTGACGCAAGATTACGTCACTTTGCCAAGAGCTGCTGCTCGGCCGCAAAATATGGGTAAGCGGTTGGCAAGTAGTTGAAAAAAAAAACTCTTAAAATTTTTTTTTTAAATTCTCAATATGGTATGTTTTTTAAAATGTTTTATTATTATTTTTAATACTTTTATCAGAATAATACAATGTGACCATAGTCACATTGTACTACTGTGGGGGGGGGGGGGGGGGAAATCAGGGATTTTCTTTTCTTTTTTTTTTTTACACTTTGCTTTGCAGGAAAAATAAAGATCATTTCTCCTGCAATGCAAAGCTTGCTGTCATGACCCTAATTCACTCATGGACTGTCATGAATGAGTTACATTTTGACAGCTCAGGATAGTGATTGACTGGAGCTGATCACATGGTACAGGGTGCTGTGACAGGCCCCATGTATCATGTGACAGCTGTGGGCCAATCACAGCTCACTAGGAAGAGGAGCAGAGCTGTTATTAATGAGATTGATTCATAACAGCTTTGCTTACATTGTGATCATGCGGTCACAAGTGGCTGCAAAAGGCTGCAGAAGATCAGCGGTGCTGATATCAAACAAAAGAGAAAAAAGATAACAGTACTTTATTTTACAAAAAAAATAGTAATTGTTTATAACAGAGTGCACTCTAAATACACAGTGCAAGCTAAATGTCCTTTAGTTATGGGTACGTGTACTTTAATATTCATAATAATAAATTGTATGAACTTACTGTGATTAATTTACTCTTTTCCATTTCTAGTCTTTGAAAACAGATATGTGCCTAAAACTCCGCCGTGCTTTCGCACTCAAGCCACCATATCAGCATATTGACGGCACAAGCTTTATGCCTAGCATTACAAACTACAGGGTAAGGATTACTTTTACCTCTAAACCTTTCCTCCTTTACAGGACTTTTCTCAGAGCTCCACTCCGTTGATAGTGCTTTATCATCATGCAATAGCCTGTCCTGGTTTTTAATGTTGGAGCCATTTAATTGTCCCAATGTGCATTACCTTTTAAATTATCTAGTAGTAGTGAGTGACATTCAGTTGAACTTGTTCTTTAAAGGATAAGTTCACCTTTTTACAAAAAATAATAAATGCAAATTTTTTTGGAGGTAAAAAAATGTGCATTTATTATTTTTGTTTCTGGAGCCTGTAAAGCATTGCACCAGCGATGTGTAGATCGCTGCTGCCATGCAGGTCTCCTGCAGACCTGTCAGTATATCTGCTACAGGATGTACAGTGGGCAAAATAATTATTTGATCACCTGCAGATTTTGTAAGTTTGCCCACTTACAAAGAAATGGGTCTGTAATTTTTATCATAGATATATTTTAAATGATAGAGACAGAATATCAACACGATACAAATGTTACTGTATAAATTGAGTTGCAGGTCAGTGAGTAAAATAAGTATTTGATCCCCAAGCAAAACATAACTTAGTACTTGGTGGAGAAACTCTTGTTGGCAAGCACAGAGGTAAGACGTTTCTTGTAGTTGGTTACTAGGTTTGCACACATCTCAGGAGGGATTTTGGTCCTCTCTTCTTTTCAGATCTTCTCTAAATCTTTAAGGTTTCTTGGCTGTCGCTTGGTAACTCAAAGTTTCAGCTCCCTCCATAAATTTTCTATAGGATTAAGGTCTGGAGACTGCTTAGGCCACTCCATGACCTAAATGTGCTTCTTCTTGAGCCACTCCTTTGTTGCCTTGGCGGTATGTTTTGGATCCTTGTTATGCTGGAAGACCTATCCATGTCCCATCTTCAGTGTTCTGGGTGAGGGAAGCAGGTTCTCATCCAAGATTGTACAATACATGGCCCCGTCCCTTGGCCTCTAAATGCAGCAAACTCCTTTAGCACCTTTGGCAGAGAAATAGCCCCAAAGCATAATGTTTCCACCTTCGTGCTTGACTGTAGGGATGGTGTTCCTAGGGTCATAGTCAGCATTTTTCTTCCTCCAAACACAGTAAGGCGAGTTAATGCCAAAGAGCTCAATTTTGGTCTCATCTGATCACAGCACTTTCTCTCAATCCTTCTCTCAATCATTTAGATGTTCATTGGCAAACTTCATATGGGCCTGTACATGTGCCTTCTTAAGGAGGGGGACCTAATGGGTGCTGCAGGATTTCAATTCCTAGGAGGGTGTATTGTGTTACAAATGGTTTGTTTGGTGACTGTGGTCACAACTGCCTTGAGCTCACAAGCTCCTCCTTTGTAGTTCTGGGCTGATCCCTCACTTTTCTCAAGATTGTCCTTACCCTATGAGGCCAAATCTTGCATGGAGCTCCAGCCAGGGGGGAATTGATGGCTATTTTGTGTTTCTTCCATTTGTGCATAATCGCTCCAACAGTTGTCACCTTCTCACTAAGATTCTTGCTGATGGTCTTATAACCCATTCCAGCCTTGTGTAGGTCTACAGTCTTGTCCCTGATGTCCTTTGACAGCTCTTTGGTCATTTGCCAATGATGGTAAGGTTTGAATGGAAGAAAAAGTCTGTGAATAGGTGTATTTTTTACACAAAGAATTGTCGTTAGGAGCACCTTCTTAAATTGGCAGGACAAATCTGTGTACCACATGAACACATAGCCAGTCTGTGGGAGCCAGAATTATTATTGGTTGGTAGGGAATCAAATACCGTATTTTTCGTTCCATAAGACGCACCTGACCATAAGACGCACCTAGGTTTTAGAGGCAGAAAACTGGAAAAAAAATATTCTGAACCAATGGACTGCAGACATAGTACAGAAAATGACCAGAGACTGAGGACACAGTACAGGAGATGACCAGAGACTGCGGACACAGTACAGGGGATGAGCAGAGACTGCGGACACAGTACAGGGGATGAGCAGAGACTGCGGACACAGTACAGGGGATGAGCAGAGACTGCGGACACAGTACAGGGGATGAGCAGAGACTGCAGACACAGTACAGGAGATGACAAGAGACTGCAGACATACTACATCATATAAAGTCCCAACAGGGCCCCTCCACCCAGAATATCAAATGATCTGACACCATACATCAAGGAAAAGGACTACAACTCCCAGCATCTGCCATTTTAACTTATAGAAGGCAGGGGGCGCACTGAGCTCCGAGGACAGGCCACACCAGCAGACAGGACCGGACTGTAGAGCAGGGAGCACACTATGGACACATGCCAGGAAAGGGGAGGCGCTGTAAGGACAGGCCACACCCGCAGACCAGACTGCAGAGCTGGGAGCTCAGTACATAGACATGCCAGGAGCGGGGAGGAGCTCCGAGGACAGGCCACGCCTGCAGGGTGGATCGGACTGCAGAGCAAGCTGGCTGGGTTCAGCGAGGGGACTGCCTGCTATGAAGAGCTGCGGGGACAGCCCACTGAGAGAGGGCAGGGTGAACTTCGGTGTCAGCCTGCAGTGGGATGGGACAGGCTGCACTGGGATGGGACAGCCGCTGGCACTAACACGGCGGCGGTGACAGGTGGAGGACTGGTCAGTATTCGCTCCATAAAACGCAGAGACATTTTCCCCCATATTTTTTGGGGAAAAAAGTGCATCTTATGGAGCGAAAAATACGGTACTTATTTTACTCACTGAACTGCAACTCAATTTATAACATTTGTATCATATGTTTTTTTTCAGGATTTTTGGTTGATATTCTGTCTCTATCATTTAAACTACACATATGATAAAAATTATAGACCCCTCATTTCTTTGTAAGTGGGCAAACTTACAAAATCTACAGGGGATCAAATAATTATTTTCCTCACTGTATGAGCAAGCAGATATACTAACAGAATCACTGAAATACCACTGTGCTTCACAGCGCTGTGGTAGTTCATTGAGAACTACAAGCTGACAGCCACAAAGGCTGTCAGGACTTGTAGTTCATTCATTCACAGAACACCGGAAGTATTTTTAAAAAAAATTGTTACAGCTAGCGGGGAGAATATCCCCCGCTAGCTGTCACAACGGGGAGCAGGGAGCAGCAGGGGCTGGTCCATTTGTACAGTAACAGGTTACATTCTGAAGAGGGATGTAACATTTTACGAACGGTAAATGTATCCTTTAATGATGAAGGCATTTTGCCACTCTTCCAAGTAGCTTTCCCGGGTCTAGTAATTGTCAGGAATATAACCCAGCAATTATAGCTATATGAGCAAAGTTAAATAAAAAAATATATTTAGTCTGCTTTTCAAATGCATTTCCCTGTGTTTTAACCATTTAAATACACTGCAAGTATAGAAAAATACCTGTTGATCTGCCAGAACTACAATAAACTCTTAAATCTTGTTTGGGCTGACAACACAATGCTTTTGCTACACTAACATTCCAGCCAAGGTTGTCAGCTGTGGCTGATAAACTACAGAATTCCATATATTCCGTACTGCTCTGTTCCACATTTTATGCACACATTGATTAATTTCCACCAAAACAATGCTGCTGCCTTTTCTCTGAAGCACATTAGGGTTGATTTACTAAAACTGGAGAGTGCTAGATCTGGTGCAGCTCTGCAGAGAAACCAATCAGCTTTCAGTTTTTATAATTAAACAAGCTGAAGTTAGGAGCTGATTGGCTACAATGCGTAGTTGCATCAGCATTTGCACTGTCCAGTTTTAGTAAATCAACCCCATTGTGTGTACGGAAGGGGCTCTTGGGAGATGTAGCTCTGGGAGTGTGCCTACGTCAGTTGGAACTATGGTTCCAGCAACCACCTCTGCAACCTTTTACAATCCTGATGTCACAGGAAGTATTTAAAGCTGTTTGTTCTTACAGGGACAAGGTAAAAGAAAAACATTATGGGACATGTTCTAGAGGGGAAGAGAAGGGTTGGGGTTAAATTTTGGAAAGGACTGGACATACACTTTTAAAAAAAGAGACATTCATTCAAGGACAGTAAGGTGCACATTTTGGACACTTGGTCTAGATAAGAAATGAAAGTGGCCATTTACATTAAGCTGAAATGACCATTCCAGGCTTTAGACACAGGTGGGTTGATTGACTAAAGGCAAATAGGCTATTCACTTTGCAAATAAATTTTTACTTTGCATGGGAAATTTTCCCCTAGCTTAATTAATGATGAGAAGCTCTGTTGATTTCCATCACCCAGTCATGCGCAAACAAAAGTACTGATTAATTATCCTTGTGCATGATTTTGTTATTTTTTGAAATGTGAACTTTTCACCGCATTTGCTAAGCTCTGGGAAAATTTCCCATGCAAAGTGCAAACTCCCTTGTAAAGTGAACAGCCTCATTCTCTTTAGTAAATAAACCCCCATCTGTTATCCACAAAGACATTTTAACACCTACCCCAGCAATCTGACAATTCACACCCAACATATTCCAGTCATTCATCTTTTGTTTCAGCAATCACAGTCAAGTTATGGATTCCCCTCACAGTACTGGGAAGTGATGGGAATTAGACACGGAGAGAAATAAAATCCTTACAGAAGTTCTAATCATTCCCCATGTATCCAAGACAAAATAAAATTGTTGTAGTATTCTAGGTTGAGTACTGTAAATCACTGCATGGCCTGATATGTGTATAATAGTATAAAATAATGTAATAAAATAAAATAATTAAAAAAAATTTTGTAATAGAAATAGTTATAAATATAGACAAGAAATTGTTGTTGAATATCAAATTTTGGTTCGATTTTTCCTAATTTTATTTCATATCTCCTCTAGACCCATGCATATGAACTACCACATTAATCACCAGCAAGTCTGTCTTTGATAAATGGATCGTACTCTGCTGGACTAATTCATGTATCATGATATTTTTGTTATGGACAATTGAGTTCGGATTTGAAGAAATATGGAAGAAATCAAAAAGACCATCCAACTTCTTCTTTTCTCTTTTCTTTGTCCAATAATTTACTCTTACTTATTTATTCATCTCAATCATAAAAACATAGCAATAGGTCAAGCACACAAAAAAAGCACAATGGTTTATTTTAGTTTTATTTTTTCATTTGATGCAGGTTTTGTATAATTATAATTGGTATTAAGACTCTCAGCCAGTATGATGACTACATGGAAAGGTCAGATCAGGTTAGAGATTTAACCACTTCCCATCCGGCCCATGCAGATAAACGGGCGGACGGGAGTGCTTTTTAAATGTCCCCCGGCATCCTTTGCCTGTGTGCACTCCCTGGAAGCGCACGGCCCCGGATCGCTGTACAGGACCTCTGTGTGAAGTCCTGATTCATGTGATCACTGATTGGCCAATCAGTGATCACATGAATAGTAGTAAACAAGATGTCACTTCCTGACATCATTGCTTACTACTTGTGAAATCTGTGAATGATCACAGAGGTCACATGGTACAAGGCTATTGTACCATGTGACAAGTTGTGACCAATCAGCTTTCACAGTATTTCTCAATGGCTGCAGGAATGCCTTCATGGGTGTAAAAGCAATCGGTGTAAACAAAGAAAAAAAAATCATCACCCCCCACAAGTAGTGCAGTGTCACTATGGTGACATTGTACTGCTAGGGTGACAGTATGTAAAAAAAAAAAAAAAAATACATAAAAAACAAATATAAAAAAATAAAAATGTAAACAAATTTTTAAAAAAAATTACAATTTTTGTTTATAAACTAATTTGGGCTTTTTTTTTTTTACTAAAAAGATAGACAAATACATTATGGCCAAGATTTATGAAGAGAGATTATTTATTTGCAAAGTTTTATAAGAAACACTTTTGACATTTTTGAAGTTTTTGGGCTTTTTCATTTATATAGCAAAAAACAAAAAAACCCAGTGGTGAATAAATACCACCAAAATAAAGTTTTATCTGTCTCAAAAAAATGCAAAAAAATTCATATAGGTACAGTGTTGCATGACCGCGCAATTGTCAAAGTGTGATAGCACTGAAAGCTGAAAATTGGCCTGGACTGGCAGGGGGTGAAAGTGTCCGGACTTGAAGTGGTTAAACAGTGCTACTTTTATTATTTATTTTATATGTTAATTTATAAAATCAGTGGATTACAGATGATTTCTAGAAAAATTATAAATCCAACACGCTATCCAATGGGAGAAGTAGGCGTTGTCTATTAAAGAAAGTTAAAAGAAATCATGTTATAGAAAAATAACTTTTGTAATCTCTTTTGTTACCTATTGCAGTCAAGGCTCCCATCTACACTTTGTTTTTTACTTATTTGTACTTCATTATATGTAATGTTTGTTAGTTAATGGAGGAGTACTACATTTCTAATAAAAACATTGTAAAATTGTCATTTATATACAGAAATTACCAAAGGCAATAAATGTATTCCAAATGCATTTAGCTAAGTATTGAATTGTTTTTATATGGTTGAACTAGATGGACTTGTGTCTAACAATTTGTGCTAAAAAAATAGGTTTCAGTTGAGCACATTTACAAATATTATGTGGAAGCCGCTCTGCCTCATCAAAGCCCCTCAGTGTAGTGTGGCCACTATCACTAGTCTAAGAGATTCTCCACCTTGGAGCAAATATAGTATTGAAGAGATAGGACATGCCTAGAGATAGACCATTCTGTAAAGGCACAGGGACCTTTAGGGAGGAATGGACTACCTCCAAGCATATGCTCCCTCAATTTCTTCAGTGCTATATATTCTCTAGGATGGAGGCTCTCATAGTTTAGAGTTGGGGACCACACTACACAAAGGTGCCTTGACAAGCCAGTGTGGCTTCCACACATTTGTTTATCCAGATGCATGGCTAAGAATGAGCGTGAGAGAAACACTGGATGCAGCTGCTCAATGTAGCTGCTGCCCTGCAGTGCTGAACTGGATAACAGCTTTTATCAGTAAGAGGAGGGAGCTGCTGAGCTGAAGAGTTCATTAGACTGAGTCAGGAAGTGATGCAATGTGCAAAAACTGTAGTCCAGGAGAAACACTTTTGTATAATTAAGTTCTGGAACTACATTTCTCAGTGACAGATTCCCCATGGAAGGGAAAGAGCTGCATTTTCCCGAGCTGTACAGGACACAGCTTCCTCTTATTGTGAGGGGGGACTGGAGAGTGCACATCACTTTCCAGTGTGCACCATCACTAATGCATATCTGCGGCCTGAGTGGGGTCCGGGGCACTGAGTTTGGGGTTGCGGACAGGGTCACCTGGGTGAAGAGCAGAGAGTGGACTAATTGCTGTGTGACACCGAATGGGGAGCTGCTATATCACTGGGACTGGTGAGCTGCTGCTGTGGGGATTAACTGTCTGTTGCTAGAGAGGCTGAGCCCTTTAGGAACTGACCATACAGCCATCTAGTAGCCTTATTTGATGCCTGTAGGTGTGATTGGGAATGTACAACTGGGCCCCAATGCTAGCCGGCTGAAACGTTAGGACTAAAGACAGTCCCTTTACAGCTGCTACACAGAGACCTTTACCTGTTGCTTATGCTAAGCGATACCTCTCAGGGGACATTGCACCGTATCCTAGTCATTCTCCTAGAGTGCACTCTAAACTAGTTATAGTATTGCTATTTACATTGCAGTCAAGGCATATATCCACTGTTTATTCCTGACATTGCTGCCTCATGAGTTAATTCTAGTCTAGTGGTACATGAATTCTATTCTAAGTTACCTTGGCATAGTGAATATACTATCTAGCAGACTTGTGGACGGGGATTAATACACCCACTTGGGGGCACTGGCAATAATGCTCACTAGTGCCTACCTAAGCAGGCAGAGACCACAGTCATGTGAAATCAGCAAACTTAGAAGCAAGCATAACTCTTGGTGCAATTAAATCTGTGCGCGATACACTTCACAGTGATTCACACTTAATTAACTGGACTGAGACTTCTTCCACCCGGTGCAGCACTTCTGAGGGGATACTGCAAAGCCTATATCCAGCCCATCCATCAAGTCACCTCACATCCAGTGACAACTTGAGACTTCTAGCATTAAGCACAAACTCTACATGTTTCTAAGCTTTTCCACTCCATTTTTCTTAAAAGAACTTCAGACCAGGCACTCTTGGAACTTTTAGAAAATTTACTTGAAACTTCTTGCAGATACAGAACTAATGTAAGACAGTCTTTCGAACGTCTCTACACAAGAGAATGGCTATAAAGTCGCTGATGCACCCACTTTGCTGCACAAATTTTACCCAGATTAGTCAGAAACTTGATGGAGATGTGAGTCTGATTGCGGGACACAATTACACATTTGGTGGTCATGCCCACACTTACAATCTTTCTGATCCGAGGTACACTGCACCATCCTACAGGTGACTACTTACAACTTAGACTTCACACGAGCCCAATTCTGACTTCATCACTCTTCCCTATCCCACAAATATTATTTTAAATCATTAGCCATGCACATGGTTAATGCTGTGACACAATGTATACCAATCCACTGGGTATTACCCCCCCCCCCCCCCCCCATATCAAGGCATGGCTCCATAAAATTATAAAATTCACAAAATAGCGGAGATGGAAGAACTAATTTATATAGCCTGAGGCTCTCCACCCACATTTTCATCTAAATGGGACAGTTGGATTCACTTCCAAACAACTGTAGAACTCTCTCACCTGACACTTCAAACTAACCACCTAATATCCACTGGCCTTCCCTGACCACCTAATTCCTCCCCACCGAGTTTCACACAGAGATGGAGGAGAAACCTGGCCCCTGACCACAATCCCCTGCACACCACTCTGCCCCCTCACCACCTTATCCTACTAGAGGGAAAACCAGACAATAGTTATCCCCATAATAAGGAGAAGTAAGAGTTGGTTCCTCCTCCCTCCCCCTTTTCTCCCCATGTCTCTCCCCCCACCTCTTTTTGTTACTTTTTTCTCCTCCATCCCTTTCCCCTCCCCACATCCCATCCATTGCAGAACATGCATCCTCTGCTTCTTCAGACCAAGAAGTTCACCTCCACCCAATCTTATGCTCCAAGCAAATTTTTCACAACCGTAAGAGGTCCTCCCTCTGCCCATTACCTACAAGGTGCCAAATTCTACCGCTTGAAAAGGTACGCACTTCCCAGAATACACATTTATGGCCTGTTTTGGCTTTTCTAATCGTAGAATTGGCTTCTTAGGAACCATGACATGTGTAAGACGAGCCTCTCTTCTGTGAAACCTGGGCACTTCCACCACCCTCTGCTTTACAGGCCTGCAGTTTCTCCCTCCTTTAGCCAATCATTCCTTAAGACACCTATCCTCAATCTAAAGTTATAACTCTCTTGCAGAAGGGAGACCCAGTTTAGAATTTTCCAACTGTATATACAGGTTTATATTGCTTATCTATGTTATGTTGCTGAGATCAGCATCTTACGATACTTCCATCTTATGTTATCTGTATTTCACTGCACACATTTTTGGTCATGTACAATGTAGGTTATATCTTTGATTTCTTCTTGTTTCAAAATAAAAATTATATGGTAAAAAAAAAAAAAAAGACAGGCTTTCACAGATCCCTCCATACAGAGCTCTAGTTTATCCTAGCTAAGGCTGCCCAGTTCATACCTCTTAGATAAGAAAGTCTTTCCAGCAAAGTCCATAAATAGTCTTCAGTACCTTGACTGGATACTCCCCCCCCCCCCCCCCCCAAAAAAAAAAAAGAAAAAAGAAGAGTAGAGTTACCGGTGCCTGCAGCCCTCCTTGTACTTTCCCATCCTACACCCAAGCACCCAGCTAAGTTGCCTACCCTTGTATTTATAGCCCACCAAAAGGGGGCAGAGCAATGAGCACGCAGGAGTTAGCAGCCTTAACCCCTTCCTAACTTCCAGACATCCTTCTAGACAAGAACTCACTAAAACATACTTTATTACAAACACAGTGCAAATTAACAACATGAGATAGTATGCACCCCAAAAGTAGGCACCAACCTACAGACGGTGTCTAAACCTACCTCCTGCATTCTCAATGCTCAAACCACCATTTATTCTAATCCGTATCAATACATTGGAGTTCACTTACCACTAAATACTCTTGTCACTATTTGCTGATACGAATTCAAACACAAGTTAAAAAGGTATCTATGTTCGTGCTCTTATAAATTCTTGGAGTAACTTTCATTCAACCAGGTGAATCGAGGCGCAGGCCAGAGAAGCCAAATTACCAAGTGGCTCCTGCGGGGGGGGGTGGAATTTTACCCATAAGGACTTAATTTTTCTTTTTTTAAGTTCTTTACCAAAGAACATACTATATATATATATCACATTAATAATTATGCCACCAAAATTAGTGTGTGCTGTAAATTGCCTCCAGCATTGTACCGGTTTCTTCTTGCCAGAGGCTTTCAGTTTACTGCTGCTCAGGGCTTTGGGCATCAGAAAAGTATAGGCACCTTTTTTAACATTTCACATAGCTATACCTGCAAAAGGGGCCAGCATGAAGTGATCAGAACTTAATTTTCTGACTAAAGTTCCACTTTAACGCAAATTGTTACACATTATTATTATACAGGATTTATATAGCGCCAACAGCACTTTACAATATAAAGAGAGACAATACCGCAAACAATACAGTTCAATACAAGAGGGTTAGGAGGGCCCTGCTCCTTGGTGCTTACAATCTAAGAGATAACATTCAATTTCTAAAAACTATATAGCCCATGGTACCTTGCTGGCTGCAAGCTGTGATTCCTGTACTGACTCCGCCTCTTGAGAACCTCTGTAGTTCAGTAGGCAGGCTCTGTGAAATGTGTGAGACGGCTGTGCCTACTCACAGGGCATAGAGAATACGAGTTACAGAATTGAAGGAAGTTAAGGTGTAGAATCTTCACAAAGCAGGTTAATAAAAACTTCAAGATTGCATAGATTATTAGGAATGGGCTAATAATTTATTTCAGGTACTTCTACAGCGCCGTCACTTTACACAATATAATATATATATATACACACACATATATACATATATATACACATACACACACACTGTGTGTATATTACATTCACATCAGTCCCTAACCCTCAAGGGGTGTACAATCTAAGGTCCCTAACTCATTCATACATACACATATTAGGGCCAATGTAGACAGGAGCCAATTAGCCTACCAGCATGTCTTTGAAGTGTGGGAGGAGACCAGAGGACCCAGAGGAAACCAATGCAGGCACAGGGAGAACATGCAAACTCTAGGCAGGTAGTGCTGTGGTTGAGATTCGAACCAACGACCCTAGTACTGCCAGGTGGAAGTGCTAACCATTTAGCCACTGTGCTGCCCGGTAAAAAAAAATGGAAAAACAATGTGGAAATGCATATATTAGTTTACATTTAAGTTTAGATATACTTTATTTCAATCTAATTCACTGTAAAATGTCATACAAACATCCTGTGGATAGTGCACTGTAATGTGTGAATTGTGAATACCTCAGTAAGGGGCAATACTGGACACTTTTAACCCCTTCCTACCCAGGCCAATTTTCATCTTGCAGCACTGTCACACCTTGAATGAATATTGCGTGGTCAGGCAACACTGTACCCAAACTTTCTTTTGGTGGTACAAAATCAAATATATTTATTACTTTTTTGTTTTTTTTATAAATACACTGTGACCAGAGTAATATAATGTTACCATAGTAACATTGTACTACTCTGGGGAAGTGATCCATATTTTTTTTCCTTTTTACACATTATGATTGTTTATAGCAATGAATTTCATTGCTAGAAACAAGCATTATACTGAATGAAATAAAATCAGTTTGTTTTGTTGTGATAAGCCAAAGCTAAATCACATGACACAGATGGGCTGTGGTCCAGTCTGTACCATGTGATCATTGTAACCAATCACAGCTAGCAACACAATTGTTTACAATGGATGGCATGAAAGGAAGCCATCCACTGTTTACAATTTTCATGTGACCTGCTGTGGTTGGTCACATGGTACTGACAGCAGGCCAGTACACAGATCAGTCATCAGCTGTGTCCAATGGATACAGCTGGTGACAGATCTCACTGCAGCACAGCCCCACAGGTGCAAAGGAGGCGGCGATCAGGGAGGACGTCATATGATGTCCACCTATATCAATGAAAGTCCCGCCCAGCAGTCATTTTACTATAGGCTAGGTGGGAACTGGTTAACCGCTTAACGCCCACCCACAGTACATTTACTGCAGCAGGGAGCACCCGCTGTGCAAAATCACATATATACATACATACAGCTCCGGCTGTCAATCACCAGGTACCGGACGGTGATTACCTACCAGCGCCCGGCAATTGCCGGCAAACACCGACAGCCCTCCTCCCTCTCAGTTTGGGCACACTGATCAGGATGGATGAGCACAGCCATCCCGGTCAGTGTGCTTACACTGAAGCACACTCCCCCCACCCCCTAGTAAAACACTCCCATCACACAGTTATCCCTTCGATTGCCTCCAAATGTAAACCCCTTCCTCCCCAAGTGCCATTAGTAGTGCTTTTTTTTTTTTTTTTTTTTTCAGCACTGATCACTGTATTGGTGTCACTGGGGATGTTAGTGACACCAAGTCAGTTCTCCCCCAGTGTCAGAATGCCCACCGCAGTCCCGCTATAAGTCGCTGATCTCCACCATAAGTTGCTGATCACCACCATTATTAGTATTAAAAAAAAAAATCCCAGTATCTATACTACCATTTGTAGACGCTATAACTTTCCGTTAAACCAATTAATTTACACGTATTGGGATTTTTGTTTTTAGCAAAGACATGTCGTAGAATACATTTTTGCTTAAATTTATGACGAAATTAGATTTTTAATTTTTTTACTGGGCATGTTTTATTGCAAACATTCCAAAATATTGTTTTTTTCTCAAAATTGTTGGCCTTTTTTTTATAGTGCAAAAAATAGAAGACGCATAGGCGATCAAATACCGCTAAAAGAAAGCTCAATTTGTGGGAAAAAAAAGGACGTAAATTTCATTTGGGTACAGCGCTGCATGACTGTGCAATTGTCAGTTAAAGTAACGCAGCGCTGTAACGCAAACTGCTTCTGTAACTGCTGAGGGACCGCCCTATAGCGGAAATACTGCTACAGGGTGGCCCGGGTGCGCAAAATCACGAATATATACGTGATTCGCGCTCCAGTGGTTTTCATGCATTCTCAGATAGCCAGTCAGTACACCAGTAATACCATTTAACCCCTTGATTGCCAGGAACACGCTCACATACTCAATAAACCTCCATTGCTAGTATAGTGTCTGAACGGATCAATATCTTTAATCAGATCAGCACTATACCAGCGTTCACATTAGTATAGCGTCCCCAAAAATGCAGCGTTAGTGGGATCAGCCCCGGCACCTGCGTTTACCTCCCCCCTTCTCCATCCAGCAAGTGCAGTGTCAGTTGGTCCGTCACTTGATACATTGCACACACATCCGCAGTTTTAGTAGAATCAGCACCCGTACTTCCCCCATTCACTGCCTAAACCGGAATTCAGATGGAAACAGCAAATTTAACTACTCCCCTTGATTTTTTTGGAGCTGTTTTTCACGGAATATGTATGCATTGATTGTGGATCAAAGCAATGTATATGCACAACAGTTTATCACCGCTAACCCAAACTCAAACCTTGCCAGACTATTCGCATGGACACCCATTACGGTTTTCGAATTTACATTTTTTTTTAGCCTAACCCTCAACATGGGCATTACTAAAAAAAATATGAATTGCGGTTGTATTGGTCCACAGCCCTGATTCATCATATGCCGTGTTCTCTGCTGCCATGGCCAGGCATAGATATGAGTATGTGTTTTATGCATTTCAACGACAATACACTCTGTCATCCTCGGGGTAACCCTGAATTTGACCGGCTCCACAAAATTCAGCCCCTTGCAAATCACCTTAACCAAAAATTTGCAGATGTCTATACTCCCCAGCAAAAAAATCTGCGCTGATGAGTCCCTCATTCATTTTTCTGGCAGCCTTGCATTCAAACAATTTCTCCCCAGCAGATATGGGGTCAAGATGTATAAGACCTGTGAGAGGGCAACAGGCTATACATAGAAGTTTCGGATTTACGAGGGAAAAGTTAGTCACGTGGAGCTGCAGGCATCATCCTGGTATCGTTTTTCTTTCAGCCGGCGATCGGCTTTCATATAAAAGCAATCCTAGTGGCTAATTAGCTGCAGGATTGCTTTTACAAGCAGCGGGAGACAATGCCCCCCCTCCCCTGCTGCCTTCCACAGCCTTCTCGGGCAGTCCCGGGCCATCGCGGGGAACTTGAGAATTCAGCCGGTGTTTTTGCCAGATGACTATAGAGCTTATTGGAGACCGGAATGGTGCCAATCATCTCTATAGTCTAAGAAATCAGAAGCTATGAGCATTTCATCACTTCAGTTTTGCAGGATATAAATGAAAGGAATTGAATCTCGTTCCCTTCTGCACTGACTTCCGTCAGCCCCTGGCATCGACCAACAATTACCTCGGATCCGGAGTTCACCTGAGACACAAAGGAATGGCAGTCAGACACAAAGTAGTATCTCAGAATGAACTGAATTTATTCTTCCGTGTTTAAACTTATATATGAAACTTAAAACAAAGCATAGAAATATAAGAACCAATCAATTGACAGGTATGCATTTAACCAATTAGAATATTACATACGTCACTCATGCCCAATCAGTTGGCATATACAGTCATGGCCGAAATTGTTGGCACCCTTGATATTTCTCCAGGAAATCATGTATTTCTCACGAAACGTATTGCATTAACACATGTTTTGCTATACACATGTTTATTCCCTTTGTGTGTATTGGGACAAAACAAAAAAAGGGAGGAAAGAAAGCAAATTCGACATAATGTCACACAAACCTCCAAAAATGGGCTGGACAAAAGTATTGGCACCCTTTCACAACTGCGGATAAATAAGAATGTTACAAGCATGTGATGCTCCTGTAAACTCACCTGGGGCAAGTAACAGGTGTGGGCAATATAGAAATCACACCTGAAAGCAGATAAAAAGGAGAGACGTTCACTTAACCTTTGCATTGTGTGTCTGTCTGTGCCACACTAAGCATGGACAACAGAAAGAGGAGACGAGAACTGTCTGAGGACCTGAGAACCAAAATTGTGGCAAAATATCAACAATCTCAAGGTTACAAGTCCATCTCCAGAGAACTAGATTTGCCTTTGTCCACAGTGCGCAACATTATCAAGAAGTTTGCAACCCATGGCACTGTAGCTAATCTCCCTGGTCGTGGACGGATGAGGAAAATTGATGAAAGATTGCAACGCAGAATAGTCCGGATGGTGGATAAGCAGCCCCAAACATGTTCCAAAGACATTCAAGCTGTCCTGCAGGCTCAGGGAGCATCAGTGTCAGCGCGAACTATCCGTCGACATTTAAATGAAATGAAACGCTATGGCAGGAGACCCAGGAGGACCCCACTGCTGACACAGAGACATAAAAAAGCAAGACTACAGTTTGCCAAAATGTACTTGAGTAAGCCAAAAGCCTTCTGGGAAAACGTCTTGTGGACAGATGAGACCAAGATAGAGCTTTTCGGTAAAGCACATCATTCTACTGTTTACCGAAAACGGAATGAGGCCTACAAAGAACAAAACACAGTACCTACGGTAAAATATGGTGGAGGTTCAATGATGTTTTGGGGTTGTTTTGCTGCCTCTGGCACTGGGTGCCTTGACTGTGTGCAAGGCATCATGAAATCTGAGGATTACCAAAGGATTTTGGGTCGCACTGTAGGGCCCAGTGTCAGAAAGCTGGGTTTGCGTCCAAGATCCTGGGTCTTCCAGCAGGACAATGACCCCAAACATACGTCAAAAAGCACTCAGAAATGGATGGCAAAGAAGCGCTGGAGAGTTCTGAAGTGGCCAGCAATGAGCCCAGATCTAAATCCCATTGAACACCTGTGGAGAGATCTTAAAATTGCTGTTGGGAAAAGGTGTCCTTCCAATAAGAGAGACCTGGAGCTGTTTGCAAAGGAAGAGTGGTCCAAAATTCCGGGTGAGAGGTGTCAGAAGCTTATTGATGGTTATAGGAAGCGACTGATTTCAGTTATGTTTTCCAAAGGGTGTGCAACCAAATATTAAGTTAAGGGTGCCAATACTTTTGTCCAGCCCATTTTTGGGGTTTTGTGTGACATTATGTCATATTTGCTTTTCTGCCTCTGTTTTATATTTGTTCCAATACATACAAAGGGAATAAACATGTGTATAGCAAAACATGTGTTAATGCAATACCTTTTTTGTGTGAAATACTTGATTTTCAGGAAAAATATCAAGGGTGCCAACAATTTCGGCCATGACTGTATGTTAATTATTAGTATATGCGTCAATGCTTGAACTTTCAGACACCTTCAGAAAGCAGACAGTTCCTTTTTACCGTTGGCCTAAAATTATTAATACACTTTCAACAGGATGTAGCTCACCGCAGACTTTCAGTCTTAGGCTTAGTTAAGGGAAAAAGGGGAAGTTGCACCTGGACAAGGAAAAAAAGAGGAACTTCCTAACTCCTGACAAAATACCGTTTAAAACAAGAAAATCAATTCTTTTAAAACACAGGCTTGAAATGGATGCTGATTCTTAAGATGGAAGGGCTTTGGCTCAGAGAGACAAGATGGTGGAACATCAAACTTAGGGGCTAATCCCTTCAATAAACAGCGCCATTTGTAAATTGGGAAAGCATCTGATCACACCAATCTTGGTGAGATTAGATAATGTAAGGGCAGAGGAAAGATCTAGAGGTCTGATAGACCCCAGATTTCTCAAAAAAAATAACATATGACAATGCCCATTGAAGTTATAGGGGATATTTGCATTTCCTGTGATAGCATTAAAAGTGATCAAAAAAAAAAAAAAGCACCCTCACCCCTCTCCCATGTGCTGGAGCGTTGCTGGAGCCAGTATGGAAACAGCAGTTGCACCATGCATGTGAGGTAACGCCGCGACCTTCAGATCAAGGGCAGTAATTCTAGCACTAGACCTGCTCTGTAAATGTAAAATGGTAGTTTGTAAAGGCTTTTAAATTGTTGCCTATAGATATTAAAATTGAAAGCAGTTTGTCACCATTGCAAGGGGCATGTGCAGTTTTAAAGCATATCATGTTTGGTAACTATTTACTCTGCATCTTTTATAGGTTATGAAATAATTGGCTGATATGTGTTTTTGTGCATTAAAAGTAAAAAAAAAAGTGTTTGAAAAAATCGCTGCGTGAATACTATGTCACATAAAAAATTGCAGCACCCACCATTTTATTGACTAGGGTGTCTGCTTTAAAAAAAATATATAATGTTTGGGAGGTTCAAAGTAATTTCCTAGCAAAAAAATACAGATTTTTCATGTGAACAAAGTGTTAGAAGAGGCTTGAGCTTCAGGCTGCTAGAGTGAATGATGTGTGGCATAAACTAATGCTGGGCATAAAATACCCCCACCCCCAAAACTACCCCTTTGTGGAAAGTAGACACACTAAGCTATTTGCTGAGAGGCATTTTGATTTAATAGAAGAATTTATTTTTTTACCACAAGTTTTTGAAAATTACAAAATTTTATTTCCCCACACAAAATTGTCACAAAAAGGTCTTTATTTCCTCATTACACTTCCAGACTACCTATCACAGTTTCGGAGGCCCTGAAATGCAAGGATACCACCAACCCCCCCCCCCCCCTCAAATGACCCCTTTTTGGAAAGTAAAAAAAAAACAATAAGGAATTTAAACAGAGGCATGTTGAGTATTTTGCAGATTTCTTTTTTTATATTTCAAAATCCTGAGAGAAAAAAAATTAGAACAAAAACACTTTTTATATTTCAAAACCTTGAGAGAAAAAAAAAATGAGATCTGCAAAATACTCAGCATGCCTCTTTTTACATTCCTTGGGGTGTCTACTATCCAGAAAGGGGTCATTTGGGGGGTTTGGTGCTATCCTGGCATGTCAGGGCCTTCGAAACTGTGATAGGTAGTGAGGAACTGTAATGAGGAAGTTACGCACCTTCAGGCTTTCAAAGTGGTCATTGGATTTCAAGCTCCTGTATGTGGCTAGGCTCCCAAAAAGTCTCACATGTGGTACCCCCATATTTGGTAAAAGTAGCAGAATGTATTTTGGGGTGTAATTACACTTATACCCATGGCTTGTGTGAGAAATATCATTTAAATGACAACTTTGTTAAAAAAAAAAATTTTTTTGTCATTTTCCAAAAACTTGTGGGAAAAAAATAAATCTTCCATGGACTCAATATGCCTCTCAACAGATAGCATAGGGTGTCTACTTTCCAAAAATTGGTCATTTGGGGGTGTTTGTACTGTCCTGGTATTTTAGTACCTCAAGAAATGTGATGGGTAGCCAGAAAGTAAAAGTTGTGTAAATTCCATTATCTTTACCAGCCTCTCTCAACCAGGGTGCCCAGGCACTCTGGTGTGCCTTGAGGTTTCTTCAGGTGTGTGTTTCATGTACAGGAATGAAGACCACACAAGCTGCTGGTATGAGGAATCATGTTGAACAACAGAACTACATCCAGGTCAGGCATAGAACACAAAGCAGGAAGTATAAGGCAATGCAATATTACCATATACAAGTAGGGTCACAGTATTTGCATAATAACTCTATAACAGTGTGCCTGTGAAAAATGTCTAAAAAATTTCCAAAACTTGTATACAAGCAGGTGGAACAAGCCTGCCTTTTAGTTACACAAAGTCACAGGTTTTCATTGTGCACCATTATGACCTTCTAGTTGCTGGTGTCCTGACAACCAAATTACATCATCAGTTGATGAGAATGTCAGCTGCCTGCACAGCATTCTAGTTTGACCCTCCCCTGCCCCTCTCTAACAGTGCTGGGGTCACATTATCTCAGTGATGGAGAAAAACTGAGGGAGAAGAGAAACACTGGAATATTACTCAGTACCAGTGTGCAAAGGTGTATTTTCTGTGGAAGAATATATCACCTCTGACATTCGGTGTCCTACAATGTTGCTGCATTATATATATAAAACTATTAGAATAGGTTTTTCACATTTTAGAATGGGGTGCCTCAAAACTGTCCATAATTTTAAAGGGTGTCTTGGAACGGTCCATAAATTTCAAAGGGTACCTTGACTGAAAAAAAAAAAGGTTGAGAAACCCTGATCTATACCATAGTTTGTAGACACTATAACTTTCACACAAAACAATTGCTATACACTTATTGGGATTTTTTTCTCAAAAACAAGCAGCAGAATACATTTTGGCCTAAATTTATGATAAAATTGCAGTTTTTTGGATATTTTTTATAACAGACATGAGAAAATATATATTTTTAATTTTTTTTGCAAAAATTTTTGTTTATAGCACCAAAAATGAGAAGTGCACAGATGACCAGATAGCACCAAAAGAAAGCTCCACTTGTGTGAACAAAAAGGACATAAATTTAATTTATGTACTGTATTGCATGACCGCGCTATTGTCAGTTAAACTAGTGCAGTGATGTATAGCAAAAAAAAACAAATTGGTGTAAATTTCAGTATCTATAGTTTGTAGATGCTATACCTTTCACACAAAGCAATCAATATACACTTATTGGGTTTTTTGTTTTTTACCAAAAACATGTAGCAGAATGCATTTTGGCCTACATTTATGACTAACTTTGACTTTACTATATATTTTTTTTTATAGCTGAAAGTAAAAAATATAGTTTTTCTTCAAAATTTTCGGTCTTTTTTTTTGTTTATAGAGCAAAAAATAAAAAAAGCACACAGGTAATCAAATACCACGTAAACAAAGCTCTATTTGAGTGAAAAAAAGGACGGAGATTTCCCTTGGGTACAGCATTGCATGACCGCGCAATTATCAGATGAATTATTGCAGCGCAAAATAGCTCAAAGAGGCCTGGTCATTAAGGGGAGCAAATCCTCTGGAGGGCAAGTGGTTAAAGCTGAGCTCTAAACAGAAATAAGACAGGAATGCAGCTCTGTATTACATCATTCAATATATATTTTTATTTAATACAACTAGTAGTATCCTAATTTTGCCTGGCATCAGCCATGCTGAATTTTAACGAGAGGCGCAGCACAAGAAGCCAGTCAGTTGTGTTGCAGTGCTCATGTGTTGGCAAGACACAAGCTGATAGGAGGAGAGAGCAGAGAGACATAGAGATGAGCTCATCAGTTTGCTGTTTCTCTGTTCATTGTCCCATCAAAAGGCAGAGAGAGAGAGTCAAGACCTGTATGTGTTATTTTACTGTAGAATTCTAAGTTTCCAGTCACTTTAAATAGTTTTGTCTTGCCAAGCTTCCCCAAACTATTTTATTTCTAAACAATACATGTCCTATAATCTGTGGTAGCATCAGCTTTATACAGTATGTGGGCAGGGCTTAGGCACCCTAGTGGGGACACTAGGAACTACACTGATTGCCTAGGCAGGAGTTTGTGCTTATGCGAAAATCAGCATTAAGGCATAACTCCAGACTTAGACATGAGCTACAATGAGCAAAGTTAACCTTCTAGTAACCCGTGGCCAACTTGCTGTAATGTTAACATTAAGCACGACAAACACTACCACAGTTAGATAATGCATTTATAAACCGTTACCGCAGAGCCTGTAATGGCAGCCACAATCCCAGCAATACCTGTCACCTCACTCCCAGTGAAGTGTACACAGTTACTAATGGATACCGGAAATGCACTTCACTCTGTAAACCACATACTTGCTTTCTCTCTCAGGGGCCCCTCTACATAACTCTCCTGTGACTCCCAGGCTAAGTCCCTAGGTACTTTGCACCGCAGATCCAAACCCAGTATGTGGGGAGCCAGCAGTTAGTGAAGGGGACAAGCACAACACTCCTTTACTACCAAAGTAACTGTTGTGCTATGCCAAGTCACCCGTTCCCTGGCTGGTTGACTGCATTAAACAATGATACATGTACAGTTGGCCCTAGCAATGGCAATATAACCTGCCATAGACAGCAAACTGCATGCTGGACTAAAACGTACCATATCTGCTCTAACAGTGGATACAAGCCCTGTTCTTTGGATATGCCGTGCAATGCACCACTTAGAGAGACTTCAAACCAGATATTAAGTAAACTTAAACGAAATGTAGAGGAACAGTTTTTGCCAGGCAAGTTTTCATATACACTCCTGGTCAGTGGTGCTCTGTTTCCCATGGAGTAGTAATACCCAAGTACCAGAAAAGAGGCTCTAGAGTCCATGGCTAGCAAATAATCTACAGGAGGTGGCAAGAGTCCATAAAAGTCCATAATTTGACAGTGATCTTCAAAAGGTAATCAGTCCATTTTGATACCCAAAAGTGCAGGGAGTCCCTAGGCTCCCATTCCCTTAGGGAACACTGACTAGCCCCAGGATTGGGGTCAGCCCAAAAGCATTAGAGATTACATTTAGGCTGTGGTTCAGCAAGGGCAGCTCTCTGGGACACAGAAAAGCCTCTATTTGTATGAGATTACCTGTAGTGGGTCCTAGGATGTTGGTGGGAAAATTTGGCCAGCAACATTAACCCCTTCCTCCTGGACCCATCATTCTAGCAGGTCCTAGAGTATACCACAACATTGTAACACAAGAAAGACAGCAGACTCACTCAAGAGTTGGTTCTGGCCAGCTCAGTGGATTGCTTCAAAAAAAAGCCTGGATTGTTTCTTAGATACACAGAATACAACTGGATACTAACATTTAAAGGTAAAGTTGATCCAGGGAATATCAGATTGCCTCTAGGGGGATCAGGAAGTAATATTTTTTTTTACCCAGCAGGGGCAAATTGGATCGTGCTTTGCTGGTGTTTTTTTTTGCCTTCCTTTGTATCAGCTGTGGGTATAGGATTATCACTTTTTTTTTTTTTCCCTTCTATGGTTGGACTTTAGTTTTTTTTCAACCAGACTATGTAACTTGACTCAGATAATTAAAAAGAAACGAGTCAGCATAGAAAAAAAAAAATTAACCCTCTGGAAGCACCTGCTTACAAGTATGCTGTGCTTTGCTCCAGCAACTTCCCATCTGCGCTGAAATTGGAAGAAAAAAAAAAAAAAAGTGGAGGGGGCCTGAGTGCTTCTCCACAATTCTAAGTAAGGTGGAAATCAGAATATCAACCTGCCTTTCTAACATTGGATTAACTGATCAAAATACAAGGCTTCTCCTGAATGACATGAATGGCAGTGACACACCCAGGCTGTCTATTTAGTTCCAGCAGCAGATGGAAGGAGTAGAAATGCAATCAGACCTGTTATTCCCCATATCCTCAAACATGCATATCTCCAAATGCACAGGGGTGGCTTTATGGAATAAGCGCAAAGTGAGCCTTCATAAAAAGGTGAACTTGTATTTCATTAATTCAAGCATGCATGTATTCTATTTTTTAAGTTACCTATGCATATTAGAAATTCAGAGTGAACACAGCCTTGCATATTTTGCCAACGTTCACTGTACAAAATAAACTCACTTTAGTGAACAGTTTTGACTCCTTTAGTAAACAAAGCCCACTGTGTAGATGTCGGACTTTTTCCTCTGATATTAACCGCTTTCCCACCACACTATAGTAGAACTACTGCTACAAAGCGGCAGGGCTGTGCAAAATCACATATAAATACGTGATTTGCATTTCCAGGTAGGGGGCACGTGCGCAGCCCCCCGCACTGCCAATGGCAGCTAGGGATGTTAATGTCCGAGTTCCAGCCAGAGAATCCCTGTCGGCCTCCGGCAATCGCCGTGTAATACTGGACGGGGAGAGAACTGTGTGTAAAACACAGGTCTCTCACCTGCCAGCAAGAACATGCTGCTGTGTATTTCTCTGCACAGCAGAAAAAAAAAAAAAGTAGCATGTCTCCCTAGTAAAACACACACAGCACATCATGTAAAACAGCACACAGGTAACACTTTGGTCACCCCGGTTTTTAACTCCTTCCTGTCCAGTGTCAGTTCTTTTTATTAGCACGGATCATTATATTAGGGTCAGTGAATGTCATAAATGTCTAGTATGTTAAATGGGGACCCCACAAACAAAACCATATGGTGTTCCCTCTAAATATATACATCAGACCATTATCCTTGACTCCACGCAAAAAGCAACAAGAAAGGGTTCCCCTAAATTCCATACCAAGCTGTTCTATTGTGAATTTTAAGAGGGAACAGTAGAATTTTCTGAGACATAATTCTTTAGAGCCTATAGGCGAGTTTGGATACTCAAAAAGCCGGCAAGATAAAAATAAACTGCGATTTTATTTTATCACACAATGGCTTAAAATAACAATGTAAAATGTATCATGAATAACAGTTAAGTGTAGGTAAAACAAAAATATAAAAAACAGAAGTTATAAAGATGTGTCAACCTTGTTGTCATGGCTGTCCTGCCATGTGCTTCTTGTCTTGTTCAATGCAGCCGAGTCTGAGCAAGAAGGAAGTGACGTGATCTTGAGTCTCCAAGAGAATGCATCTGTTTCAGCTTCATCTGAATAACTATATCATCTTCATGCCATACTTGTATGTGTGTGGATGGATGAATGGATGGATTTTGTGTATTGCCCCTTCACATCTCTTAGGATGTCTTTATGTTACATGTAGACGTCAAATTCTCATAACTCAGAACCTTGTATGGCAAACAATTCTGCTTAGTAGAGCAATTTCATTGAAGGGAGGGGATACTACATATATGGTCTTTTGATTGACAAGCCCATATGTAGTGGCTTCATACGTTGACAATGTTGCATCAGCCTACTAATGTTATAAAGATGTGTTACTCTGTTTAAAGGACAGTATAACTAAAAATCTCTCTTTACAACATATCTCAATAATGTTGTATAACCAACAAGCTACTTATGCAACACATATTACCAACTTATAAAACAAATTAAATACACACAGATACTTATAGAATATTTATTATTTCATACGAATTCTATTTTGGTTCACTTCGGACTCCCATGATATCCTATACCAGAGATCTTCTAACCAGCTATACACATCTATAGAAATGTCCTAAATACTCAGCTTCCAGTTAGTTAACTTGACTCCAAATACTCCGATAATTTTTCTGTCTCAGCTAGAATTCAACACTATCAGTTGTTCAAGGCCAACCACACATTTTAATATTAAAATTATGATTAATCATGAAAACCAAATATGAGCTTGCCATAAATATAATAGAATTCCTATAAGTGCCGAATTATGAATTTAGAACTTAATGTTTACCAAGAACCCAAAGAGAAAAAAAAAAAAACACACAAACACACAAACAAACCAAAACCAAACCAAGAGAAAAAACTAAAACCGAAACCCTGAACACTTGTTGCTCCCTCCCTTCCAAAATCCATGCCAGGATTTGTATCAAAGTATGCATCTTGGCTGGCCAAGAGGGAGGGGGAGCCATACCAAGCCACCTGCTTTCAACATGGGGAGGGGGGGGGGGTGTCTCGATCGCCGCCACCAACATGCAACAATCGCATGACCGCAACTAACAGTAATACGTCACGCCCACGGCATCAGACCCCAGACCTTCTCACCAACTCGTGTCCGAAGGACCGGCCGATCTAAAACCACTGTGTGACACGTGTAACAAGGCCCCACCCAGCTGCACCCTGCACAGCAATTGTCCAGCTAATGGGCAACAATCGGTGCCTGCAGCCTGAATGCGCTTGTTACTGGGTCGGGTTAATTACGCAACTAACCCTCTACCTGCCACCACCGTCTTTTTTGTCAGAAAATCATCATTATCAAATATACACTATAATGATTGAAAAGTCGCCTGTCCAATGCGGACCCCGCAGGCCAATTGGGCAGAGAATTAAACAAACACAGTAGCGTCTCTTCAAAAGACAGGAATTTGTGAATAGCAAATAAGCGCTTAAAAACAGTTTAATACTTTTAGAAAGAAAGATTTATTACTAAAAGAGTCAAACAGGTGCAATAAAATATTTACAAAGATGTCACGAAAATATATATGTGTATATAAAGATACAGCAAAGATAATAGGAAGGAAGTTAAAGGGTTAGGTTACTTGCCAGTATGCCTTGGTTTGTAGATCCAAGTGCAGAGCAGGAAGGTTCTTTGATCTCCTCTTTCGATGTTAACCTTAGGAGATGTGTTTTTCTTCTACCAGGCCTGCCAGCTGCAAGGGGGTGGTGGCTCTGAATACTGGCCATTACGCTGTTTTGGGAGGGGTCAAGAGAACTCTGAATTAGAACCAACATCTGTCATCTTTAACTGTTAGGTTCTGTGAGGTTTCAACTTCTTTCAAGTCCGGGGAGAAGCTTCCTTATCTGTTTTATGATGGGTGAGTCTACACAAGTTTCTCGGGTCAGTGTTTCCGACTTAGGTGAGGAAAGTTACACTTTCGCAGACTGCCTGGCACCGGACTGAGGATGCCTAACCTGGGTTGACCCCACACCATCTGTCAGGCTATACCGTTTGCCTCTCAGGAAGGGAGGGGGTAGGGAATGAAAGACTGAGGAATACTTCTAAATAAAAAAAAAAGGGGAACTCCGCGTCCAACTCTGATGAGCTAGTTTGCTACAGGGGGTACCTTGCCCAGTGGAGACTTCCCCCTGGAAAAGTACCTTGTCCGCGGGTGGGCAGGCTGATCAAAATCTAGAAGCCTCTTTAAGAAAACTACCACCTGCATGTGAATGAAAAAGGGGTACATAACACCCTTACCAATTCACAAAAAAATACATTTACAATAGTAAAGTCTAACAAACGCACTTTTAACAAATCCTTTAAATAAAAAGAAAATGTCTAACTGTGTGTATCCATTGTAAACCTAAGCTCGAAAGAGCAGGGCCCTTGAATCCCTCGTGTTTTGTTACTGTATTTCTCATGTTCTGTCCCCCACTATAATGTACAGCGCTGAGCAAACCTTTTAGCGCTATATAAATACTGTATTATAATAATAATAATAAACCACATCTTTCAGCAATTCAAATCCATGTTACCAAGGAAATACACCTGCCAACCCAAAGAAAGTAAAAAAAAAAAAAAAAAGCACACTGGCCACCAACACAATCGGTTTCCCTCACTTGTGCTGAATTACATCTCCTGGGTCCTGCTGCTAAATGTAAAAGAGGAGTGGAGTGTCCCAGGTGATGTTATTGACCAAATATGGCCATAATGTGCTGTGTGACATGGATTGGGGAAGCTCTCAGATTTTTTTATTTTTTCGCAATTCAGCTTGCAGTCTATGTGTAAGTTAGATTCAGAAGATACATTCTTACTAAATTATAACATGAAAAGCCAACTTTCCTTTATGCAATGTGATGGTAATAAGATGGTTGACATTGCAGGAGGAAATCACTGGCAATTTGGAAAAAGTGACACTCAACCAAACAGCAACATAATGTCAGCAAAGAAAATCTAAAGCTTGCTGTTAAAATGTAATAAGAAATGCCTCACTTATTTTATTTTATTTTTTTTAACACTACACATACAACCCTTTTCCACTTGTGCAAGCACAAGATTATTTTTATTCTGCCCAGGACAATACCTGAAGGATTTATTCCAGTGATGTGAGCTTGAAATTAGAATATTTGGAGAGAACCTCTAAAGGGTTCTAACCTCCCAGGTTTTGCCTGGAAAGGGTGTTTCTGTGGGGTCCAGTCCTTGCCTCCCAGGCCCACTGTCCGGGAAGGATGAAACTGAGGTCTGGTTTAAGGCCTGAGCTGGGGACTAAGGAATCTAAGCTGGCCTGGAGAAACAAGAAGATGGCTGCCTGTCTGAAGCATCAACAACACAGTCTGCTATGCAGAAGAATGTCCAGCTTAGTAGAAGCTGCTGGATGGACATTTCATGGAGACTTCATTACTTTAAAAAAAAAAAAAAAAAAAAAGTACCTGTGACTAGTCTTCAGGGTTCATTGCTACAGCAGATTTATTTTTATTCCTGCATACAGTACCCATCAAGAGTCTCACATTCTACTGCCGATACTTTCTGTAGGCACTTTGACTAATTATGGTGATCAACATGGAGATGACACAGACTAGGTTATAGTGTATTCACTGCTCCTATACTGCTGAGTGCCAGCAGCAGATAGAAGTCAGCAACTATAGGATTCAAGTCACATGAACCATATACCTGGACGTATTGGATATTTTTCTTTACTCACAGCAGCAAGATCAGTAAAGGAACAAAAAAGGAAGGCAAGTATTTGAAGGGAAAAAGCCAAGTATGAAGTGCCCGATGCTGGTCATATGCTGTACATGTTTACTTTACAACTGGAATCCAGGTACAGTATAAAACCATCAAGATATTATGTAAATTCTGTCAAAGTTTAAACCTAAGTTATTCAAAAATAATTCTAAATACCATTTTTAATTGCATCAGCTACTTCTACCAAATGCTAACAATTAGGGTTAGTTTACACTAGCATTGCTCTCTGAACAGGAATCCGCATTCAGATCGCTGTTGCTGAAAGAATTTGACAAGTGGTGAGGAGGTATTATATTTCCTGCATTGACCCTTTGAACCCCACCAATACATTGCATGTGATTGCGGGGCACTTCAATTTAATTAAATGGATAATGATCAGTGGGCAGTACTGATCGCTGAATGGACAGTGGAAATAATTTATACCCCACGCTAATGCAAAGCATTGTGGCTATAGCTTATATACACACCCCTGTAAATAAGGTCACAGACCACCTACGTATAAGGCAACAGCTTCAAAACCAGCACATCTCAACAACATGGCCATGTGGATGGACAGGTTCGACATGAAAAAGCTGATGCGCATATAGGTGGATTGGCATGTTTCCTTTGTAATTCCTGGTGAGCGACTCATGAATAGTGAGCAGCAAGTTGAGGGCTGGAAATGTAAAGAAACATGGGGCTGACTTGCTGCATGTAAGGGAAATCAACATGAAAACAGTTAATCAGATGTAGCACCTTCAGGAAAAGGCCTCCAGGCACAAATACTTTTACCAAGTGCCCGTTAACATTTGCGCAGTGCGTAATTGTACGGGTTCAACTCAACTTCCTGGTGTAAAGGGTGACCATAGGCACCACATCCCTAGAATTTTACATATTTTACTAAATCCTTTACATAAAAGGGTGGGATTTTAAAGGTGCCAAGACAAATACAAACGGTCAAGTAAAGTAAAATAATGCTTTATTAGAATAATGGATGTAGAATACTGGATGTTTGTTTCACAAATACCTGTTAAAAATGGACTTCTGATGTATCAAAAAACATATCACAAGATCTTTGCTGCATTGTACTACAATGCATTGAGGGACACTGCAACACACATGCATTGCCCTGGTACATTGGGGGTGCCATTCAAAACGGTTGCCTCTATGGAATTCTTAAATCACAGTGGGTTGCTTCCACTTCAGCTCCTGCAAAATCAGTAAACATTTTACATTCATTTCAGGGAAATGAAAGAGCTCTGATTGGAGAGGTATATTAATTTCACGCCATACCGACATGTACTGAAAATGCATGTGCATTTGCATACTTTTTTGCGCGTTGCCTTGAATATATGTGTGTTAATGTGTGTTGCATAATGAACGATGTACATTAAAAAAAAAATAAATTGCTTTTTTTGGTGCCCTAGCAGTAACCTATATTTATCCAGTGCAGAAAAATGCAGGTCACTGGACATGGTGTGAATGAGCCTCACTGAAAATAATTCACTGATGTGCAAGTAATCCACTGTGATCTGGATGCTCTAACTGGAAATGTAACTCATGCCAAATGGTCAGCACCGACTTCACTTTACGGGGAGTGAAAGTCAGACATTGGACACTATTAATGTAGATTTTTTTTTTTTTAAGCGCACTTATAAAATCCTTTTGCTATAAAATCTAATATTGTTGCTTATGCAAGCAGGAAAGGCCTAAATTGGACATGAGTAATGATCCTTTCACACGGGGCAGACTCTGGCTGCAATCGGCTTGCTCAGCGGGGGATCTGTCCGATGATCCCCACAGAACAGGCAGATGACAGGTCTGTCTGCTCCACTTGTGCAGAGTGGATAAGGACACAGCCTGCTCTCCTCTATGGGAGGTCAGATGTAAACGGACCGCCTGTCCTACACACAACTGCCTTTCGATCCGTAAGATGGAAGGGGAACAGATCAACTTGATCTGCTAAAAACAGACAGATGGCGGTTATAGGTGGGTGTAAAAATGGACACATGCCCATTTACATCCACCACTCTATAGAGAAGAGAGGTTCTGATCGGGTCCACCTGAAAAACAGACAGGCAGACCCAGTCGAACATTTGTGTGAAATGGGCTTAAATGGAACTCTTAAGTAAAAAAAAAAAAAAAGTTTCTTTTCACAAACCTTTACAATCAAAAGTTCAACATCCACAAACTAAAAGGTTGGTTTGTAAATGTTTGCCTCTGACAGCTTGTCCAGCTGTGGTCTTGGCACAGCTGGTGCTTTCTGCAGAGGTTGCAGCAAAATCGGTTTCTTTCAACCGGGAAACATTTATGAAATCCATAACAAACATACTATACCACCACTTTTTTCGGTCTTTATTTCATTTCACAATGTATTAAAATAAAAGCATTCAGTTTAGCCATAAAACCATTAAAATATTGTTCTTACCACCACCTTACAAACCATTAAGTCGTGATGCATCTCACACAAAAGATTTATTATTTGTTTCATCTTTTTTCTTAGATTCAAAACCAGGCCAGTCACCTTTCCATAGGATACAAAATCTATCATATGCTTCTATTTTTTTTTCTGCATAAATAGAAGTTACAAGTGTATCTACAAAATAGCTGCTCATACCACTTGCATAACTATGTTGTGGCGCAGTTCTTCACAAGACATTAGGTACACAAGCTTTCACCTTAGAACATGTAAGACAAAAAAATTTTCCTCTGTTAATGTTTCTAAACATGAACCAAGATGGAGAGTACTTGTTTTTAATTTTACATCCTAAAGGCTGATCTTCCAGCTTAAAGGCTGCACCATAGTGCACAAATCAGAGGGAAAAAAAAAACCACACACAACACAGGGAAGGTGCGCTGTGAGCAATGAAATATCTTCTTCACTGAATGCAAATGTTCTGATCCTTTCCTGCAAAGTAAAAAGGAAAAATATGGACAAAAAGAAAAAAAAACAAAAAACAAATTTTTCTCCTATACATGGAAGGTCCTATGTCCTCTAAAGTGCATGAATCGCCATCCAGTCTCCACATTAACCACGTTTATAGCAGACACAGAGCCAGCTGATACCGCCAGAGTAAAAAGTACAGCTCCATCTCAAAGCTTCTTCCAGAGAGTTTTACAGCCATTTCAGCATCTTTGGATTCTTTGCTCCAGTTAAAATTTGCTCGACTGCAAGAATGCTTGTATGTGTCCACTAGGGCTATTTGGGGGGGGAAAGAATATAAAACCATGAACAAACAGTCCTGCCACTCATTACCAGATTATTTATATCTGCTTTCAGAAACCAAAACCTACATCCAAGACCAGACAGCCATGAATTATGTTCTAAGGTGCCAATAGACACTAGATGGTAACTGGCTGTGAATGCAGTGTTAGGCCAAACAACCTCCTTTGCATTGTATAAACATGCATGTTTTGCATCAGATAATTGAATGCTTGAGCCGATGCTGGAGGGAAGTGGAGTAAAATAAAAAGGTTAAAAAGTCAAAAATGAACAAACTGAGTTTTTAAAAATTATAAACCTGAAACATCAACAGATAAACATGATGCATATAGCTTTTAACAAGAATGGACAAAGGTGTAAACCAATCTTCTCTGATGAAGACGTTAAGGCAAATAATACACTTAGAATTGTATGATCTCTCACGGATGTATTTCACTCAATATTGCAATTAAGCAGCAAACAGTAGCTTGTGCCTTCATCCATTCCAGCTATATGCATCAATGATGGCAAGCCCAAAACACACCCAGTGTAGCTGAAGCAGGTTTGTTGACCAACCTGGAGCAGTAACCACTGTAACTGCGCATAAAACTTGCCAATCCCACAAGATGTGATCAAGAGTTCCCATGCTCCCTGTTACAGGGTCAGACACTGAAAAAACTCCAATGCAGAAAAAACCCTACTCCTTTAATGCTTTGTCTGGAAATGATAGGGTATCACTGGGAAACTGAGAACCAAAGAGAGAGTTGCCTTCAGAGAAAAAGCAAAGTAAGCAAGTTGAACACTTTCATAGCTTTAAGGAATGAATATGTACATGGAGTGTTTTCGAATACAATTCTTATGCAGTATCACATACCATCTTTTTTTTTGTTGTTGTTTTTAAATTAGAAAGGGTGACATAAAAACTCTACAGAAGAAATATGCACAATGCCTTAGTTGACATCTGTCATTCTGATCCAGTGGCTTTAGTAGTATGAGCAAAGGAGTTGACATTATGCCAACTTGTATAATTGAAATGCAAATGCAGCTGTGCAACTACCATGGTGTGTTCGTTCTAGAAACACAAAAATTAAAAAAAGTTACCTGTTCTATGGATGCTCTGAATGCCCGGTTATCCATCTCAAAACGGTGACTTTGCTGATCTGGATCATGCCGCCGATGAATTGTTGCTTGCTTTCTATGGCCAAGCATTCGGGTTTTGTAACACTACAAAAATGTAAAAAGAAATTAAGTATGGGTGTAAGGGAGCACAAAGACTAAAGACTTAAAAGAAGTGTTAAAAAAAAAAAAAAAAAAAAAAAAAAAAAGTGTTCTTATAGCCAAAACCTCTTTTTTTCAGTATTGTAGTGGATGGGGAAAAATTAGAACCAGTCGTGATTTTATTGCCATCTGTGTCCTCCCCAAGTAAATCACCCTTTTTGTTCCAATATATTATTTTCATTGGGACTCAAGTGATATGCAATCTAAAAATGTGAGCTGCCACTGGAACAGAAAGATTTTCTTCACTTTGAGAGATTTCTTGTTACTTCCTATTGTGTCTACAGAACAGAAGTTAGGAAAGTCTCTAACAGGACAGATCACAAAAAAAAACAAAAACCCCACCATTTATTTAGTGTTAGGGGTTGATTTTAAGAGTGAATATTTAAAGTAGATGTAAATCCGGGGTGCCATTTTATTATACCCAAAGCTATGTGTCTCAAACAATTGTCATTTTCATAAGTGTTTTATGCTGGAGGTCACACATGGAAAACAGGAGCACAAAAAAAAACCCACGCAATTTACTGTCAGCAGTAACAGTGTAGGTTTCTGACAGTAGCTATCGGTATGCCCTCTTGCCTGTGACATGGTACATAATGGGTTGCACTTTAACGTGTAATATAATGTGCATCCTTTGAAGCAGCACAAAGATTTAAATGGGTTCCAAGAAGCAGTGCTAGACAGATGTTGAGGCCATTGTCAGCTAGACAGCATATATACACAGCAGACACCAATGACCCCATTGGTCAAGTTTGAAAACCTTGTCTAACTGCTACCCCCTGCCATCCTAACCTTCCCATTTCCACAACCCTTATGATAAACCAGGCCCTCTTAAAACTCCACCTATAATTAGCAAAGTGAACCTGTGGCAAGGCTATAGGCAGTCACACATTTACACTAGAAAATATCTTCACTTTTTCTCAGCAAATCAGCTTAGCCTGTTCTCTCCCAGCAGTGACCCGACACCCTGCCAGCCTTTTAGTCTCCAATGTAAATACAAAGAAGGTGCACACATCCATAAGTGCTCAGAGACTTAACTTGGTAGATATTTTTCTTATGAAAATGAAAAATGGATTACCTGCATCTACAAAAGGTCAACGAAGGTGCGTTTTCCAATTTAATATACTGCTTATTAAGACAAAGCAATACTTGACTAACCATAGCCTGGCCACAAGTTCACTTTAAAAAACACAAAACGTAGGATACATCCACAAAGTGCTGCACGTCCTGCAAGTGTCCTCTTATGACTAAGGCAGCTTTGAGATTTTGTATGAAAACCCTTAAATAATAGCTTGCAAAATAGCACCCCCTTGGGAAGAATATGGACAGAGATTGGTTAAAAAATTAAAAAGACACTGTTAAAAATGAATGTGGTCAGTTTTAAAACCACAAAATATATGAATACTTACCACATAGACTAGCAAGGGTAAAATCAAGATCGAGAGTCCACACATCACTATTATGGCCACAGCATAGCCAGGAACATGTGTATATTCATTATAAGGTCTTGATGTGGAATCTAGAGGTGAAGACACAGAGCAGAAAATCAGTGTAACAAAAGATTAAGAGAATTAAAATGTTACTCTCCCCCCCATCCATTCTGCTCACTGTCTATATACCCATTGACCTAAAAGGGCTGTTGCCCTTACTTGCAAGCCAACATACAGAAACACTGGTGGTATCCTTCAAATGATTTTCTTTCGATTGACCTTTATTTGTATTAGTTAGCATCAATTACTCAAAGTATAGAGCACCTTCCTCCGCTATACAGTTATTACTCGCTTTATACACCTAAAACCAGATCTCTTTATATTCTGTTACAGAAGTGGTTAAATATCTAAATTTTACAGTTGCCACCCTCACATATTCCATATACTCTTATTCAGTGACATCCATACAAGGTTCGTATTGTCCCTCTTTTTTTTTTTTTTTTTATCTGTTACTTCAGTAGTGAAAGAGAAAACCATTTGTGGACAGATTTATAGGAGGTTAAAAATAAGGTATCCATGGATTGACACCAAGAACATGAGGGAAGAAGTGTACCAGTCCTCCACTGTATGACACTTTACCGTGTGTGTGGTATAAATACAACATTCTTTATTTTTCTGTTTTTTGTAAATGCTTGTTTTCCAAACCCATATTCAGAACGGATTAATTTTTCCTGTCTACAACAATACTGAGCTCAATAGTTTCTTGCTCAAGTTGGAACAATCCAACACCATTTAACACATCTATATTTGAGACTTCATGGACAGGTGACTCAACCCCTGTTTATTCCAAATTCTACTCCAATATTAGCTTACAAAATCCATCTTATATTTTGCAGACAGGATAAAGGATTTGCTATTCAGCAGTTTTAGTTTTATCACGTTCAGTGTGAAAAACCACAAAATTTTGTTTAGTGTTTAAGATAATGTTTGAATTCAAATACCACACATATCCTAGAAGAAAAGATTTAAGGTTAACCTAAAATATAGCATGATGCTAGAGAAGTAGACAGACAAAAACTGCTAAACGATGCCTTTGTGTCCATTTCTGAGCAGAGATATTAGTTTCATTAATAATACATTTTGGTGTTTTTTTTAGGGTGTTAACTTATTAATTATGCTATTAGATAGCTTAAGAGATCAACATTCCATAAAACATGTGCGAATACTCAAACCTATGTATCTCTGGGTCATGGAGACCCTTATTCACAGAATATAGCTGAAGCAAAACTACATATTAAAATAAAAAAGTAGTATAAGAAAACAAGAGTTAGACTAAATTATGTCAAGAGCCAATAACCATTTTGTAGAATACTCAGTCGCAGTATGAAAACATTTTTATTCCCAAATACATACAATTGCGTGAACGGTGAGGGAGGCTCACAAAAATAAATGTTTCTTACCGCCAATGGTTACTGACTGAAAGTCCACTTTGTAGGTTGATGACCCCAACATGCCATCGGATGACAGAGCCTGAATAAACTGTCGTAATATTTCACCACTGCCAGGAGCTGGAAACCGGAATATCAGATCCCCTTTGCACACTACAGAGCCACTACTAAAGCAAACAGAATAAAAAATAGATTGTAACTGGAAAAAAATGCAGTGCTTGTATCCATCTCAGTCTTCACTTATTCTTACACAAATGTTAGTCAACAAGTGGTTATAGTCAGAAATAAAATTATGGAAGTTACATTTTTCTAACATGTAGCATCAGTGGTGGAAGTTATTTGTGCAGAATGTGCAGCTGTACAAGGGCGCCCATTTATGCAAGATGTGTCGGGACTCCTACACATTGTCACATAGACCTGGACACTGCTATTTTCTTTGGTGAAAAATAGAAAGCATTAGCCATGTCCTAACAGTGACCCCGGTTTATTACAAGGTATCTCAGAAGCCATTTATTATCTGTGTCAATCTATAGGCAGTTAAGTGTTTTTACTTGTGATATTTTGTGTCTCCTGTTTAACTATTGCCCATGCTGTTTGGTGACTTTATCCACCACAGTTCGCATTACATGCATGTCTTGACATGCATACATATTCTTCTGGGAAAGCCAGGTTGAGGACTTTTTTCATATAATGAATGGGTCTTTCAGTATTCTACCAAAACAAAGAAGAAAAAAAAAAAAAAAAAAAAAAAAAAAAACTATATTACAAAATCGATAGATATAAAAAATGAACTCAGTGCTTTATTTCAATGCCTGAATTAAAATCAACCAATTAAAACCACAGAACATCCCATTTTTCATTGTAATCAATGTTAATATCCATTTTTTTTTTGGGTGAATGAGTTTTGTACTATATAATCCTTACTTATTCTCGTGGGAGCTTCCAAATTCCAATACCCACCAGCAGACCACTGCCACCAGGGTTATGGGAGAAGGGGTCCTTGTCCTCAGTAATATGGGTACAAGTTTGCCATGGAAGACCACTTTGGAAAGGTACCATTCCCCGTTTTGGGGGGCATGTGGTGTGGTGTGGTATGGTATGGTTCAGACGGGAGCCTTTCTTTTGTAAACGTCAGCTTTGCTGCAGTAGGTTATATCGAAAGAAAAAAAAAAGCCCCCCCCCCCCCAAAAAAAAAAAAAAACCCTTTAAATATATCACTAATTCCCTGAGACCTGGATACAATTTCAAGGGTTTCATTGATAAGAAATGAGACTGCTTTAAAAATTAGATATTTGAACTCACTAGAATTCCCGAACCACCACCTGGAGAAGACTGTTGTCATGTAATGCCAACTCAATCTACAGAGAGAAAGAAAAGCTTTGAAAAACATCCAACTACAAAAGAAATGTATGTGCTATTTTTTTTTTCTTCAGTACCTGCACCCACTTCCTCAAACCCATCTTAGGCAAGGAGGAACTTGCCTCACCCCATCCTCCCCTCACCATCTTCAGTCTCCTAGGACACATCACATGTCCCTGGAGGCTGCAAGACCAGTCTCCCTGTACTGTGCCATCTTCCACATCCATAGAGGAGCTGGCTGAGATTAATCAGGAAGTAGCTCCCCAAAAAAAAAATTAAAATAGAATTATGGCACTGATCCAGCAGTGAAAAGTATCAACTGCAAGGAGGCAGCACTGTACTGCATGGGCTAATAAGTACCTGTTTTTTTTTGTTAGTTTTGTTTTTTTAGAAAACGCACCTGCTACAGTGTTTGTATCTGCTGGGGATTTGTAATATTGGGGAAAGTTTCTCCTTAAAAGAGGAAGCAAAATTAATAATGCGTGAAAAATTGCTCATAAATTAGGTAATCATATGGTGAAATCAGATTAGATCAGTCCCCACATGCTGCTGTGATGAGATCAAAAGACTTCCAAAGATAGCCAATGTGACACCATCCACCCCCATGCAAGGCTTACCAGAAGGTATGTGACCCCTTGCTAAGAGTGGTCAACCTGCACTCTAGAGAATATGGTTAATAGATGATTTTAGTCCTCCTCTGGCCACCGAAGGTGATGACAGCTGTTCCTCCCAGATCAATCTCACTAGATATAAATGGCTCCAACCACTCCAAGATGAGTTAAGACTGGAGCTTGTAGCACTATGTAATAAAATAACTCCAATAGTGTAAAACCATCAAAGATCCAAAATGTATTCAAGTAAAAGTGCACTCACATGATCGAAGGCACAAAGCGGCATGTACGAAAACGCTAGAGCAAGTCTTTCCAAAATGGCCACCGGACGATTCTGCATGCGTGATCGCGTGGCTGCGCCCTATGCATTTCACAGGTGACATCAGGGGCACACACGCCACTCCACGTTATTAAATAGGGAAAGCCACCATAGAGGTTCAATACTATAGGCTAAAAGTCACAGGGGGGAGGTGGTCAAACACCTGCAGCCTAATGCACCACTATGTTTAAATAGACAATCATAAAAAGGCACCGATACCCTACGGCGCCATTTTGTGGTGAAATACTTTGACGCCAAAATAAATAAAATAAGAGAATATAGAATACATGACTACTAATTCATTGGTATACCACAGCTCCATCTTGTAGTTAGAAGTTGTTAAACCAGTCAAAAAAAATTTACAAAATATTAGGACTACTAATTCATAGGTATACCACAACACAATATTTTGGCTAGAGGTTATTAAACAAATCAAAAAACTAAACGAAAAAATAAATCCTAAAAAAAAAAAAAAAAAAAAAAATTTTAAATGAAAACCGGATATTAACATTTATACATGTTTATTTGTGCCTTCTATCATGCGAGTGCAATTTTACTTGAATACATTTTAGATCTTTGATGGTTTTATACTATGTGGAGTAATGTTTTTATTACATGCTTAATGCTACGAGCTCCAGTCTTTATTAACTGGTCTTGGAGTGATTGAGGCCATTATATCTAGGGAGATCGATCTGGGAGGATATTATACAGGATTTATAGAGCACCAACAGTTTGCGCAGCGCTTTACAATATAAGGGAGACAGTACAATTATAATACATTTCAGTACAGAAGGAATAGGAGGACCCTGCTGTGGACTTACAATCTAAAAGGAAGGGGGAGGCGATACAAAAGGTGATGGTTGCAGGAGATGATCTGGTGAAGGGGATTCAAGTACAGTTCTTAGGTGGAGGTGGGGTAGGCTTCCCTGAATAAGTGAGTTTTCAAAGATCGCCTAAAGGCAGACAGAGTGGGCGCTGTCCGGACATACTGTGGTATGGAGTTCCAGGAGGATGGGAGAGACTCTGAAGAAGTCCTGGATGTGAGCATGGGAGGAGGTGATGAGGGAGCTAGAGAGGAAGATATCTTGGGAGGAGCGGAGTGGGTGATTTGGCCGATATCTGCGGATGATGTTGGCGATATAGCTAGGGACAGTGTTGTGGATGGCTTTGTAAGCTGTGGTTAGTATTTTGAATTTTATACGTTGGGTTAGTGGAAGCTGATGAAGGGATTGGCAGAGAGGGGCAGCAGTTGCTGATCAGTTGGTAAGGTGTATGAGTCTAGCACCAGCATTCATAATAGACTGAAGGGAGGATAGCCTGTGTAACGGTAGACCAGTGAGGAGAGAGTTGTAGTAATCAAGGCGGGATAAAACCAAGGCGTGGATAAGTTCTTGTGGTGTCATTGGTCAGGAAGGGGCGTATTTTGGAAATGTTCCAGAGGTTGAGGTGGCAGGATTTAGCCAGTGATTGGATGTGGGGCCAAAAGAGAGGTCAGAGTCTGAGATTACACCTAGCACCCTGACATGAGGGGGAAAGACCAATGGTTATGCTGTTGATCTTAAATGGTAAAGTCATGAGTGGGGAATGGGGGGGGATTATTACAAGCTCAGTTTTGGAAAGATTGAGTTTAATTTAGTGGTGTGACATCCATGCTGAAATGTCAATTAGTAGATTTGTAATACGCGAGGAGATTGAGGGGGCGAGCTGGGGAATGGAGAGATAGATCTGGGTGTTGTCAGCATAGAGGTGGTATTGGAAGCCATGGGAGGTTATCAATTGGCCCAGGGAGGAGGTGTAGAGAGAAAAGAAGGGGCCCAAGGACAGAACCTTGGGGTACCCCAACGGAAAGAGGGAGAGGAACAGAAAGGAGGAGTTGTGACACTGAAAATGCGCTGAGAAAGGCAAAAGGAGAACCAGGAGAGAGCAAAGTCCCGGAGGCCGACTGAGTGAAGTTTACTGAGGAGGAGAGGGTGGTCGACTGCAGCAGAAAGGTCAAGGAGTAGGCGTATTGTCAGGAATGGACTTGCAGAAAGGTCAAGGAGTAGGCGTATTGTCAGGAATGGACTTGCCAATAGTGGTGGGACTCACCTGCCTTGTGGGCTGCAGTACCAGGGCTGGCCAGCGGGTGCTCTCAACAACCAGAGGTTCACTTCGGCAATTAGCCATCACCTGGGGCTGATTGCAGGTGTATTTAAGGGATGGCCAAACCTGCAGTCTGTGCCTTGGTGTGTGGTTTTCCATGGGCCCCTGTATCTTGTAACCTGCGTTCCTGTTCCTGCCTGACTTGTTGCCGACCCTGCCTGATCCTGACCTCTGCTGACTTCTCCCGTTTTGATCCCTGGCTTGTGACCCTGACCATTCTCTCCGCCTGCTCCTCCTGTACCTACCTGCCCGATAGTTATCGACCCGGCCTGCCTAACTATGTTGTGCTCTACATGTGTATGTACCTGGGTATCTGTATCAGTTTAGGTTTGGGTTTGTTTCACCTTGTTGTATGTATTTGTGTTAGCTTGGGGTTTGGTGCACTGTGTTTATGTTTGTATTGTTAGTCTTTAATAAAGCGTCTTATTTATAACATATCTGAAGCTTGCATTTCCCTGTGTCAGTACACACACTTCTGGTCACACCTGCATCCCTGACACGTATGGAGTAATGGCCATTGGTTTTAGCAGTTAGTAGGTTGTTAGTGAGTTTTAGTAGGGCAGTTTCAGTGGAATGTTCTGGGCGGAAGACAGACTGTCGGGGATCAAGAAGGTTGTTGTCGGTGAGTTAGCAGTTCATACGGTTGCGAACAAGGCGCTCGAGAAGCTTGGAGGCAAACGGGAGCAGGGAGATGGGTCTTAAGTTATTCAAACAGGTGGGGTCCAGCGAGGGTTTTTTTTTTTAGTATTGGGGTAACCAGCGCATGTTTGAGCAGGGAGAGAAAGGTGCCCATGGAGAGTGAGAGGTTGAAGATGTGGGTTAGAGAGTTTAGGATAGAGCAGGAAGGAGGCTGCAACAGTCGTGAGGTGACAGGTGGTGAAGTGAGCCTTGGAAAGGAGTTCGGTAACTTCCTCGGTGGTAACAGGGTCGAAGGAGGAGAGTGTGGAGTATGGTGTTGGGCCAGGTATGTTGGTTGGAGGAGAAAGCTTGACATTGGAGATCTTGTCACAAATTGTGTTGATCTTGTTCTTGAAATGACTGCCAATCTCCTGTGCAATAATCATCTGTCATCACCTTGGGTGGCCAGAGCAATATAATAATCCATTTTCCTTGATGTCATCAACAATATTCTATAGAGCATAGCTTGACCACTCTTAGAAAGGGGTCACATGCCTTCTGGTAAGCCTTACATGGTAGTGAATGGTGTCACATTGGCTATCTTTGGAAGCCTTCTGATGTCATCATGGCATGTAGGGACTGATCTAATCTGATTTCACCATATGATCAATTTATGAACACTTTGTGATAATTTACAATGAATATTGAGTTTTGAGCGCTGCACTTTATTTGAACACTTTGTATGAGATGCCTGGTATCAAGGTATAGTGTCCAGCTGCTATATATTAGTAGTGTTCTTCTCTGAGCACAGATTTTGGGTTACACCAAAGTTTGACTTGCACCATGTCTCTCTAAACTTGCTAGGAAAGTTAACTACTTCAGGTGGAGTCATTTCCCAGCACAGCCCCCTCCTGCCACATCACAGCTCTTTCCTCTTCAAAGGGGAGCCTAATTACAATCTGTGCTGGTTAATTTGCTCCATGCCTACCTTTACCTTCGAACAAAATAAAAATACATTCAGTGCACATGTACACTTATCTGACGACTTGTTATAATGGTCTTCCAAATGGGGTTTCTTAAGATGAGAGCAAAAGAGAACAAGAGGTGAAATTGTTCAGGAGGTCAAAAGCAGTAGTAAACCTGCCTGCACAGGTAGTGTGCCCTGAATGTACAACATCACTGCACATGAGCAGGCGATGCCATCAGCTATTGTCGATGTGAATATCTCCTCAACTCTGCACATTTAGAAGATATTTATTGTACCTACAGGTAAACCTGATTGTAAGCTTACCTGTAGGTACAAGTTAAAATACAGAGTTTACTACCACTTTAAGGCCCTTCAGGGCCTGTAGTGCCAAAGATAAATATTGGTTGTACAGTTCTCACTCCTAATAGGTGCATAGATGTTGATATGAAAAGATTAAAAAAAGGTAATAGAGATGAGGGAAACATACTGCACAAAATGTTTATGCAGTGCTACTTTCTTGAGGGCCACTGTGTTTCTGGGTCCCCCCCCTAAGCTTCACACAGCCAGGCAACAAGCATTTTCCTCACTTGCATCCACAGTCCATGAGCTTGGTTTTTGTTTTTTTTATTAGGGGATATAACTTGAATAGGGCAATAGGGATTATGGAATGCCCAACTTGACTGAATCAATATACAGGGACAACTTCCTTCCTAGTTACAGAACAAGATCCTGGACAGTTTCTCCTTAAATGAGGTAAGTCTTTACAGATCAGTAGCAAAAGTTCTTACGGGCTAGGGACTCTCAGCCCCTCTAAAGCTTGGCTTTGATTGTTGCAACTACATGCAGAAGTATCTCCTCTCCCCTGTAGAACTGCTCCCAGCTTAACAGCCTGCAGACACTACCAGCCCTCCAGACTGATCTGAAGATCTCCCAGGACAAAGATAAAGGGTTAAGCACAACATTGTCCTTTGAAAGCTTGCTACATGTAAATCCCTGGGTGTGCTGATGTGCTTGTTTTGTAGTCCTTCCTCCCAGGCAATGATCCTGTTTATACCATGATGCTGAATGGATAGTCCTGAGCCAGCCCAAGCCCAGCCACCCCAGACCCAGGGGACCCCTTCCAGGCCACCAACAGCCTCCTCAGCACTCCCATCTTCAACTGAACTCCCCTGATGGCCTAACTCAACCATATTTATTGGTTAACCTCACCACACATTGGTCAGACTTCCAGAAAACAATCAGATCTAGGTCTCCACCCCTTCCGCCCACTGGCTTCTGGAAGCTTCCATGGTCCTCCAGAACCAGGCGAGTCACCCAGCCTGATCTGCAGTAACCCAAACTAATTACAGTCTCACACAATTACCATGAGCCATACAACAAATATATCTACACTAACACTAATAGCACACTAGAGGGTGCTACACTTCAAGGATATCCATCACCTTGAGGAAGTATAAACTGTATAATTACTCACCATTTTTGAAAGATCGTTGCTGAGCTTCTGAGACTTAGTGGAAGCCCTATCCATCAAATTTACAACAAACTGCATGTTTGTTATTCGAAAATTAAAAGAGTAAACTTTTAATTCCTTATGCATGCCTAGAAAGAATGCAGAAATTGAAACCGAATTAAAAAAACAAACAAAAAGCAAAAAAATAAATAAATAAATATACTAACCATCCACAGTGATTGAAGGAAGGTCCACAGATACATTAGCAAGTGGCAGCAGGGTGGATAAAAGATCCTGAACATTTGTAAACGTTCTAGATTGTAGACACAAGATCCCTTTGACCTCTAGATCTCCATAGAGATTCCTGGATCAAGACCAGAAAAAAAAAAAAAAAAAAAACACACAATATATTATAACATTTTTCCCCAAGAGTGTACTTTTTGGAAAGTGAATTTAGTAAAGTTAAATATTTTTCCGTGGAGAAAGAAAATGAAATAATTTTCAGGAACAGTGTTTAAAACAGTTTAACACACACCGCACGCTTTAAAGTGGAACTACACTGTGTAGCACTACCCCCTTAGGGGCTGCTGAGTTTTGGGTCCCCCTTAACTTTGCACGGCCAGGCAACACACATTTTGTTCACAACTCTACACGTATGTACAGAGTCCGTAATACAGTCCTTGAGCTGTTTTTGTTTTTGTTTTTGTTTTTTTAAGCGGTTAACAACTTGGATGGGGTCTAGAGGTATATGGGATGCTCAAGTAACTGTAAGCTTGAGGATAAAAATCTTAGCAACCTGTATACCAGGGGTATTGAATTAAAACTCATGGAGGTCCGACCAGTAAAATTTTATTCCAACAGAAGTACAAACCATATTTGTTTTTTTCAGCCCTCTCCTACTGTACATCACAATCCCTATACTTCAGTGTCCTCAGCCCCCTATACGTCACAGTCCCACACTTCACATCAGTTTCACAGTGTTCTCAGGCCCCCTGCACATCACCCCCACCCAGCCCTTTACAGTACACCCTATTTTAAGCAGTCCTCAAGCCCCCTTGAAATCATCACCCCTGCCCCACATTACTGTCCTCTGCCCCTTCACATAACCCCAGCAGAACAGTGCCCCCTTCACATTTCCCCACAACACTGCCCCCCCCTACATCTCTCAAAACAGCACAGTCTTGCAGCAAGCATCTGTTTTAAATAGCCCTGCTCTATACCAAAACACCCCTTAATGAGCGACTGCTTTGAGTCTTTGTGTAATCAGGTTTAGAACGTTTGTGCTGTGCAATAGATTGCTTACCGAATTTGTGAAAATGAAATATTGGTAACTGGAAATGTTGTATTAACAGCATTCAGCACCTGTAAAAATAAAAATGGGGGTATATCAGTGTCATATATGGCCATGAAAATCAAAGATATACATGCCAAAACTAGAGCAATTGCCTTAAAAAAAAAAAAAAAAAAAAAAAAAAAGGGAGGGAGCCACAGTCCTTGCTTTACATTTCAGAGAATGAATGATAAACCCCGATTGGCAATTATGGCATTAGCTTCACATGTACTCCGGTCTCCATAAAATAAAATACACCTTATTGTAGATATGTACTTGAGAGATCATTTTACCCCTGTACAAATCAATACCTCATCTGCAATATGCAGTTCAGTTTTGGGCACCAATTCACAAAAAGAACATTGGGGAACTGGAGAAAGTACAGAGAAGGGCAACCAAACTGATAAGAGGCATGGAGGAGCTCAGCTATGAGGAAGGATTAGAGGAACTGAATTTGTTCTCGCTTGAGAAGAGGAGATTAAAGGGGGATATGATCAACATGTATAAAGCACTGGTTCATATAGTGAACTCGGTGTAGAGCTATTCACCCTGAGGTCAACACAGAGGACAAGGGGGCACTCTTTACGTCTGGAGGAAAAGAAATTTAAATCTCCAAACATGGAAAGGTTTCTTCACAGTGAGAGCTGTGAAAATGTGGAATAGTCTCCCTCAAGAGTTGGTTCTGGCCAGCTCAGTGGATTGCTTAAAAAAAGAAAAAAAAAAAAAAAAAAAAGGCCTGGATTCTCTTAGATACACAGAATATAACTGGATACTAACATTTTTAGTTAACGTTGATCAGGGAATATCTGATTGCCTCTCGGGGGATCAGGAAGGAAATTTTCCCCTGCAGGAGCAAATTGGATCATGCTTTGCTGGGTTTTTTTGCCTTCCTCTGGATCAACTGTAGGTATAGGATTATAACTTTTTTTTTTAAATGGTTGAACTGGATGGACGTTTGTATTTTTTCAGCCAGACTAACCATGTAACACACAGTATAACACTTGGATTGCTGCACGATTTAACGTGTCTAGAAAAGGAAAATCTTCCTTGGTGTATAAGCAGAATTACTGGAAATGGACTGTTTTACGGACCTCCAGCGGCACAACAAGTCTACAGTAATATTTCACATTGTTATATTGCATAGGAATGATGTATGGATTTGCCACAGTGCAAGGTTCACACCTGGTCACAGACTGGGGAAACAATTTAGCCCGTTTCCCGCGCTTGTATGGGGGAGGGTATCACAACCCCTTATGCTCACTAGGTTCCATCACTAGGTACATGCAGCATATTACAAAATCGACATAGATGTGGCACATTGTTGCATCAACCTAGTGCCAGCGTTGGCACCAGCAAAGCAACTATGCTTTACACGCTATGGGAGTTGGGTTTTTTTCTGATCGGCATCCATATAATGGAATGAAAGGTGGCTTTATTCTTGAGTACCCATTAAGCGCATTGGACCCACTTATTAGTTTAAAGAGATCTTACTTTTTTGTGAATGCTTGTGTTATTGGGGTAGAAGCCTGGAACAAGATCTGCACTAAGTGGAAAAAGATATTGCATGGAGGGAGTTTTTGAACATTTAGCACCAGTCAAGGTTTACACCATGCAATGTTGGTGGATTGCACTAATCAGATAAGAATACATCTATTTCATGAGAGTTTTTGCAGATATGTTTTAATTGCCACTGGTCACTTTAAAATATTAGGCTTCATATGGAGCATGAAGTCATAAGGGATTTAAAGCATTTTATGTACAGTTGACTTATTTTTGCACACATGGTCATAGCGTTGGAGAATGTATATAAGGACATTTTTACACCATGTGTCGTTTAGTAAGATAGCACATTTTAGCTTTTTTTTTCTTTTAAAATACATATAAATTTGATACTAAAAACATTTGAAGATACAGACATCCTATTGTACCTCTTTTTGTAAGCTCTTCAGATAACTGAGTTTTTCTTCATAATTTTGTGAAATGGCAATAAACCCAAAACGAAGAACAACAAAAGTGATGGACAAATACTCTTGCTCCAAGTTCTTTGGGGTATATCCTAAAAAAAAAAAAAAAAAAAAAACACACAAATCTCAATGTTATTACACAGAATTCACAAAATTCACCCAATATGGAATTCCTGAGTTGACAGGGCCTTTGTGAACAGAGGGGATTCACTTCCTGAGAAATTGCCTAGTAATTTCATCAAAGTAATTGGAAGCAGAACCAGCATATAACAATAGCCTTAAAAAGGAATAGAAATAAACACAAGCGTTATAAGATTAATTAAAGAACACACATTCAACGTACAAACAGATTATCAGCAAAAGGGATCAATAGGTGTCCTGGTGGAATTGTGCACATATACCCAGGTATTTACAGAGATACCACCAGATGAATGTTGCAGCAATGTCCCATTGCAGGGGCCCCTGAGGATAGTGTAGTGTCTGTTGTGTTGGAGACCTGAAGAAAAGAAATGCGGTGATGAGGATATCCTCCAGCTGTTACTGAACCAGTCTGGAACACAGCCTTTGTTACCTGGCAATAATCATCTCCTCTGATCTGGCGTTAGCAGCATGGAGAGCACTTGTGGTGTGCCTTCTCTCCCTCCTTTCAGGATCTTCTCTCTCAAAAACCCCCTCCAACTTGTTACAGCCCCAGGGTCAGGAAGTGGCACACATAATTTTACATTACAGTGTGATACTAGCAGCTGACAATAGAGGTCAACGGATCCCTACACTAGTAAGTTAATTTAGAAACACTGTTCACTCAAATGACCATATTTCAGAACGTTCCAAAAATACATAATTCCATGTATGTTAATGGTTGAAGTAATTTGATGTGGTTTTGTTTAGAGGACTTTATAAAAATTTTAAAAGCAGATCTTAAATTCAAAACATTAACAATAACGTATAAAGCCATTTATAAAACTCTGCCCCAAATTACTTCACCAATCTTGTCTCCAAATATCACCCAAACTGTCCTCTCCGCTCCTTCCATGACCTCCTGCTCTCTAGCTCCTTTGTCTCCTCCTCCCATGCTAATCTCCAGGACTTCTCCAGAGCCTCCCCCAGTCTCTGGAACACTCTACCCTAATCTATCCGACCATCTACTACTCTGCCCACTTTTAGGCGATCTTTGAAAGCCTCTCTCCAGAGAAGTTTATCCTGCCTTCAGCTAATAACCAAATCTTCTATTCCGCCTATCAGTTCATCCCCCACAGTTATTACCTTTTGTACCACCAGCCCCTCCCTCCTAGATTGTAAGCTCCAAGGAGCAGGGCCCTCCTGACCCTCTTGTATTGAACTGCATCGTTGCTGTATGGTCTCCTTTTATATTGTAAAGCGCTGAGCAAACTGTTGGCGCTATATAAATCCTGTATAATAATAAAATTAAAAATGTGCACCACCAACCCCAGCTGCATAAGTGGACACCCAGAACACAGAAGTCAGCTCTTTATTCTGCATTTGATTCCTTCACTTTTTTTTTTGCGTTCCCACGCAGGTCGTCCTTGTAAATTTTCCTGCCCTGCATAGTCCAGGTCTACGGCAGTGAACTGTTAATGTCTTCTGTTCAAAGAATTTAGATTTTTAGGCTACTTGCAGATTAGAATTTCTAAAATGTAGGCTATTTTGACATTTATGAATGTTTGCTATATTTAAAGTATGATATTTATACATTTATTAAGGGCTACAAAAACTGATATTCAAAAACAGTTAAATCTAAGAAGAGACAAAGCCACACAATGAAGTTGGAGAGGAAGTGGTTTAATGTTTAAACTGCATAAGAGATTCTTTGGTATTAGAGTAGTAAAGATGTGAAGCTTCCACAATTAAGCCTTACACACATGGGTGTCCGAGCCCATGCAACAAATTCCACACAATATTTTTCTTGCCGGGGAGCCCAGGTGCTGCACACTGCTGCCCATAAACATGAATGGCTGCACCTGGCAGGGGAAATTTTCCAGAATTTACATTGCACACTCAGAAGCCAGTGTGCAAGAGGCCAAACCATCATTGGTGGAGAGTGTAGACAAGTTCAACAGCTAGATGTGATTTCTGCACTTCTCATTTAACCTCATACATTACCAAATTCCCGAAACTGGATGGACCCGTGTCCTTATTCAACATTAGCAACTTTGGAACCATATTTGGGGAGTTCCTTTTGTATCAGTTAGTTGAATTATCCTTCACTGGTACATTAGCTGCAGCATTTGTGGTGGTACAGGGCAATATTTATATATGTACAGGGTTTTTTTTTCGTTTGAACCACATTTAATTGTGCCTTTAGACATAATGGTGTCGATTCACTAAAAATGTTCACACGAAGGAAAAAAAAAAAAAAAAAAAAAAAAAAGAAGGTGGGGGCATATTTACTATTATCAATTGAATGCACAATTTTTTTTTTTGTGGCACTAATACACGTTCCATCCTGACCGCTGGTGAAATATTAAACACATTAAAAGCCATTAAATCATTTGTTATCAATCATTGTTTAGAAAGGAAGGTTTAGCAATGACAGACCTTTTATATCCTGAAATTTACAATGAACATACCATTGCACTGCACAGTAGACGCATTAATGTTCCACCCAAAAGAATTCTTCTTTGTTGCAATGTTATCAGATAGAACGGTTCTCACTATATCAGAGCCGCTAGGGGCAGATGAGCCGCTACTAAATGCAATTTTACTTTGAACAACAACAGAGCCATTTCTATATAAACAAAAAAGAAAAGAAAAAACAAACATTTAAACAAATAGTTTAAGCCTTTAATGCAAAAAAAAAAAAAAGACTGAAAATACAGAAATTCATGGATTTTTTAGGACACAAAAAATTAATCGTCATTTATTATACTCCTTGTAATAGTCAATATATAAAAGCCATTGAAATACAGATTTTGTGGCAAAATATACAGACTATCACAAGATTTGTATTTCTGTGGCTTTTTAGGCTCCGTTCGCACCAATGCGGTTTTTATTGCTTTCTGCATAAACGCCATTTAACATGGTTTCCTATGGAACATGTTCACATCTATGCTTTTTTGAGCTGTTGTGTTTTTTGAAAGGGTCAGGGACTTTTTATTTAGAAAGCAGCATTTTTGCTACAATAGACATCAATGGAGAAACTGCTGAAATGCATGGTAGTGAGTTTTTGCCGCGCTTTGCATTTTTATTCTGCCCAGCAACTGTAGCAAAAAAAAAAAAAAAAAAAAAAAAAAAAGGGAGCTCAACAAAAACAAAAATGTAGAAAAAATGCAAAATGAACCACGAAAAGCACTGCAAAAATGGACAAAAAGCAAACTGCGAAGGTGTGAACAGGGTTTAAAGGCTTAACTAATTTTACAATACAATTAAATGCTTGGTTTACATGTGTGCGGGTGTAGCCGCTGTGGGACCCACACAAATACCTGCAGCTGCACTACCCACGCAGAGGAATGCGGGACCCGCAGGTAGGTGCAATAACTTCTAATGGCACGCCACCCGCACTGGAAATCGCAACTGTACCTGGAATCTCAGTTCCCCTGCAGGCTGCAATTTCCAAAGTAGTGCAAGGACTTCTTTCTTGCGTGTCAAATGAATTGGCTCTCGTGCCCGCGCAAATCACAGCCTGCATATAGGTCGATCAGGGGTTAAAGAATATGAAAACCCAACACTTCATATTCCTGATCTTGTATGTGCCTGCTGTGCCATGTACTTGCATGAAAGCATCCTGTTCTCTTTGTATTGTTTCCCTTGTGTGAAATCCCTGGTGTTCCTGCCAGTCCCTCAACTTTCCTATTAAAAACCGACCACACTAGGCAGGAGAACACAACTGTGTTCAGTTCTGTAGCGGTGCTGGGAATTTGCCACACACACACCCCAACCCCCAATAACCTCGTGGTGACCCCGCATCTGTGGATTAGCAGCACTTCATCCCATCAACTAGGACTGCAGGAGCCCCATATGGCAGGCGCAGCACCCTTTGGTGCCTAGTGCGCTGTGGCATTAGAAAAATTATGCAATTGCTGTTTCTTTGATTGGACTGACTTTACTCTGTAATTCCGCCAATGCCGCTCTATGGATGCAGTAGGTTTAAAGAGCACACCGAATACTTTAGTTAACTTCTTTAATAACTTCAATCTTCTTCATATAACACTGCTTACAATGGCTTGTTTCTTTCATATTACAATGGTTTAATTCGTATTACATTGGGTTGATTCAATAGCTTATCTCAATAGGTTCAATAAATTCGTTCTGTATATTTCGATAGATTGATAAATTCACTTGGATTTATAAATTCGTTAGATTACTCTACAGTGACTTGATTCGTAAGTTCGTAAATTCGTAAGTTCAATAAGTTCGTAAATTCGGTGGAACTAAAGCAAACACATACAACATTTTTAGACACAGATCTACCTGCACTGTTGAACAATAGAGGAACACACAAGTGCATTAAATACCTATTTGGCCTGCTCTGCTTCCATAAAGCTTTTCTGATTGGAACTGTCTGTTTCCTCTTCTGTCTGGTGAGCATGTGTCTCTAGAAAATGCTAGCAGGGAGTTTTACACAGGCATAAATGTGAAACTGGCTGGGTTAAGGATCTGTACAGTGTGAGGCTGTCTCTGATTGGCTCATCTTTAACTCTTAAAAGGCATATTTTCCTTTTCTGCTTCTGCTAACACAATGAATATATAAATGTCATAACAATCAAAGACATAAATTACAGCAATGATTTTGCTTTTGGCTTTAACATGTGCACATATACACTGTACTGAGGTTATTGGCAGGTTTGGTATACACATATATGTGAACCATATTAACAACCTAGGACTGGTCTTAGCTGGCCAGCTACACCCCACCACTCAGCCCTGCCTGATGCTGGAGAGGTTCTCCTGTGTCCTATGATGCTGTCCCCTCTCCTGTAATTCAGACCCCTCTCCTGCAACACTGCCCCCCCTGTCCAACTGCCCCCACCTGCTCTTCTAACCCCCAAATGGTCCAGGGACCAAGGAGCCTCAGGCTGCTGGGTTGACTGGCAGTCCTGCCCCCCACGTCTTGTATTTTCAACCTGGAAGTGCAGAGGCTGCTCAGAGTGCCAGTGGTGACGTCTGTACAAGTCCAGGCATGGGGGGGGAAGGGGGGGGGGGGGGGGGGAGTATCTGTTTGCATGAGGATTCCGAGGATATGGCGAGTCTGATGGGGAGGACACACGACCCACCGCCACCATACACTCCGCTCCCTAAACACATACGACCCACCACCATACACTCCCCATTTATCATTACCACAATCTGCACTATGAAAATTATTTCAGACTAACCACACCCTCTTTCAGCCATACCCAATATTTCATGCAATTTAAACCATGCCCACTTTCTGCCGTGGGGCACTGTGCACACCACATTTTGAGTTTCCTTGATGTCCAGGGCCACTTTTTTCATGATATGCCCCTGGGTGGATGGGGAGTTTCTAACTGGGATCTGAAGAGGTCCACTTAGAGGGGATCAAGTGCTCCTCACAGAGACTTTGGTACTGGTCCATGAACAGACTGATGCCTATCTGGATGGAGTAGAACATCCAGGATCCTATATTTTGTGAAGTTGCGCATTCCATATACCCCTGGACCCTATCCAAGTTGTTTATTCCCAAATAAAACAAAACAATTAAGCCCATGGACTGGTTACTCACTCTAAAAGTTGAAAAATTGTGTGTTGCCTGGCTGTGCAGGGAAATAGGGGGACCCCAACTCAACAGCTCTCAAGGTGGTAGTGCTACAAATAATGCTTATATAACTTTTTAAAATGGAATCTTCTAGCATAGCAGGCATACAAACAGAAAATGCAAAAAGGAAGTAAAGGCCACAAAAATTTAAAACGAACGACAGATTGCAAAAGATAGCAGGACCAACCCACAAAATATTCTTCAAATATATTAATAGTAAAAAAAAAGATCCGGTCCGAGCACGTAGGCCCTTTACAAAATAATCTAGAGTGGGTGACTGGGAACAAACAAAAAGGCAAAATTTATTAAATACCTTCTTCAGCTCTGTGTATACAAAGAAGCATGGGGGAGCTCGTCCATAATGGGCATGGTATTGGCACAGCTCCAGATGATCCACATTGGCTCACAATTGATATGATCCAAAAATATTTAGACAGAATAAAGGTGAAAAAAAAGCACCTGGACTGGATGGCATACACCCATGGGTCCTTAAAGAATTGAGCCCTGTCATTTCAAAGCCATTGTTTCTAATTTTGAGGGACTCTTTAATGACTGGTATAGTACCACTGGATTGGCGTAAGGCCAATGTGGTGCCAATATTTAAAAAAGGAGTCAAAATCTTTACCAAGTAATTATAGACCTGTTAGTTTAACTTTTATAGTTGGGAAGATACTGGTGTAGCTGGCCAGCTAAGACCAGTCCTAGGTTGCTAATATGGTTCACATATATATGTGTATACCAAACCTGCCAATAACCTCAGTACAGTGTATATGTGCATATGTAAAAGCCAAAAGCAGAATCACTGCTGTAATTTATGTCTTTGATTGTTATGACATTTATATATTCATTGTGTTAGCAGAAGCAGAAAAGGAAAATATGCCTTTAAGAGTTAGTATAGAGCTGAGCCAATCACAGACAGCCTCACACTGTACAGAGCCTTAACCAATCACAGCCAGTTTCACATTTATGCCTGTGTAAAACTCCCTGCTAGATTGTTCTAGAGCAGGAATGGGCAAACTACGGCCCGCGGGCCGTATACGGCCCGGCAGACCTTTTAATCCGGCCCACGAAGCGTGATACAAAAAAAAAAAAAAAAAAAAACAGCCAGGGCAGGCAAACATTTGCATCATTCAGCGCGCTCAAATGCAATGATTGGCCAGTCTCGCTGCCACTCACATCCTGATAGCCAGTGATTGGCTGTCAGGATGTGTGTAGGCGGGGCAGCGTGACGAACGCGAGGGGAGCTAGTCCTGAAGACCGGAACGGCGCGGGAACATGGCGAGAGGAACGCGCGGAGCAAAGGTAAGTAAAATTTTTATTTAATTTATATTAATTCACACATACACATCATTCATCTACTCTTGGTCTGGCCCCCGGGTCCAATATATGAACCCATTGCGGCCCTCAAGTCAAAAAGTTTGCCCACCCCTGTTCTAGAGACACTTGCTCACCAGACAGAAGAGGAAACAGACAAGTTCCAGTCAGAAAAGCTCCATGGAAGCAGAGAAGGCCAAATAGGTATTTAATGCACTTGTGTGTCCCTCTGTTTAGCAATGCAGGTAGATCTGTATGTAAAAACTGTTGTGTGTGTTTACTTGTAGTTCCACCGAATCAATCCACTGTAAAGTAAATACGAAACAAATCTATCGAACCTATCGAAATATACAGAACAAAATAAGTTATCGATATAATCCACCGAATTAAACCACTGTAATATGAAAGAAATAAGCTACTGTAAGATAAACGAAACAAGCCATTGTAAGCAGTGTTATATGAAGAAGATTGAAGTTATTAAAGAAGTTAACTAAAGTATTCGGTGTGCTCTTTAAACCTACTGCATCCATAGAGTGGCATTGGAGGAATTACAGAGTAAAGTCAGTCTAATCAAACAAAGAAACAGCAATTGCATAATTTTTCTAAAGCCACAGCGCACTAGGCACCAAAGGGTGCTGCGCCTGCCACAACTGGAGAGTTTAATAAAAGACCGCATAGATGAGTTCTTGCTGGAAAAAAATATTTTAAGCAACAGACAGCATGGATTGATGAAAGACAGAAGTTGTCAAACAAAATCGGATTTCTTTTTATGAGGACCTTGGACAGAGTGGACGTGGTATACTTGGATTTTGCAAAAGCATTTGATACAGATCCCCACACACAGCCAATGTGTAGGGTAAAGTCTACAGGCTTGGAAAAATCTGTATGTAAATGGATAAAAAAAAAAAAAAAACTGGCTAAAAGATCATATTCAAAGAGTAGTGGTTAATGATTCATACTCTGAATGGTCTAGGGTTGTCAGTGGTGTACCCCAAGGTTCATGGTTGGGACCCCTACTATTTAATATATTTATAAACTATATAGGGTCTGGGATTAAAAATCCCATTTCAGTCTTTGCAGATAACACCAAGCTGTGCAGTGGAATAACGTCCTTACAGGATGTCTCCAACTTTCAAGCCGATCTCAATGCACTGTTTAACTGGGCAACTATGTGGCAAATGAGGTTTAATGTTGATAAATGTACAGTTATGCACTTGGGGGCTAAGAATATGCATGCATCATACATACTAGGGGGGTACAACTGGGGGAATCAATGGTGGAGAGGGATCTGGGAGTTCTGTTAGATCACAAGCTTAATAATGGCATGCAATGCCAAGCTGCGGTTTCTAAAGCGAGCAAAATCCTCTCTTGTATTAAAAGAGGTATAGACTCCAGAGAGAGATATCATATTACCCCGGTACAAATCATTAGTAACACCTCATCTGGAATATGCAGTTCAATTTTGGGCACAAGTTCACAAAGAAAACATTGGGGAACTGGAGAAAGTACAGAGAAGGGCAACCAAACTGATAAGAGGCATGGAGGAGATCAGCTATGAGGAAAGATTAGAGGAACTGAATGTATTCTCTCTTGAGAAGAGGAGATTAAGGGGGGATATGATCAACATGTATAAATACATCAGTGGTTCATATAGTGAACTCGGTGTAGAGTTATTCACTCTGAGGTCATCAAAGAGGACCAGGGGGCACTCTTTACGTCTAGAGGAAAAGAAATTTAATCTCTGAACACAGAAAGGTTTCTTCACAGTGAGCTGTGAAAATGTGGAATAGACTCCCTCAAAAGTTGGTTCTGGTCAGCTTAGTGGATTGCATTAAAAAAAGGCCTGGATTCTTTCTCAGATACACAGCACCCAGTCCAGGGGATGACCAGAGACCGCGCACACAGTCCAGGGGATGACCAGAGACCGCGCACACAGTCCAGGGGATGACCAGAGACCGCGCACACAGTCCAGGGGATGACCAGAGACCGCGCACACAGTCCAGGGGATGACCAGAGACCGCGCACACAGTCCAGGGGATGACCAGAGACCGCGCACACAGTCCAGGGGATGACCAGAGACCGCGCACACAGTCCAGGGGATGACCAGAGACCGCGCACACAGTCCAGGGGATGACCAGAGACCGCGCACACAGTCCAGGGGATGACCAGAGACCGCGCACACAGTCCAGGGGATGACCAGAGACCGCGCACACAGTCCAGGGGATGACCAGAGACCGCGCACACAGTCCAGGGGATGACCAGAGACCGCGCACACAGTCCAGGGGATGACCAGAGACCGCGCACACAGTCCAGGGGATGACCAGAGACCGCGCACACAGTCCAGGGGATGACCAGAGACCGCGCACACAGTCCAGGGGATGACCAGAGACCGCGCACACAGTCCAGGGGATGACCAGAGACCGCGCACACAGTCCAGGGGATGACCAGAGACCGCGCACACAGTCCAGGGGATGACCAGAGACCGCGCACACAGTCCAGGGGATGACCAGAGACGGCGGACCTTTGGGGAGGGAGGGGGAGCGGGTAACAGAATTTGACAGGTACCCGCTCCCACTTCCGCAGAGTTACCCTCCCTCCCCATCTTCTGGGACACGTGACAGGTCCCAAAATACTGCTGGACCATTCACAAAGCGCAGCGCTTCTCGTGCATGCGCAGTGCGCACCCAGCTTGTCACAGCCAGGTGCCCACACTAAAGATGCCAGCGCCAGGAGAGAAGACTGTACAGCGACTGTACGGTGGACCGAGAAACAGGTAAGGTTCTGCTGCAGAGAAGAACCAAGCGGCCGGCCCAGTACTCTGACACGGCAGTGGTGGGAATACCAGATCGGCTGCTCCATATTCACTCCATAAGACGCACAGACAATTTCCCCCCATATTTTGGGGGGAAAAAAAAAGTGCGTCTTATGGAGCGAAAAATACGGTAACTGGATACTAACACTTATAGGTAAAGTTGATCCAGGGAATATCAGATTGCCTCTCAGAGGATCAGGAAGAAATTTGTTTTCCCCTGCAGGAACAAATTGGATCAGGTTTTGCCTTCTTCTGGATCAACTGTGGGTGTAGGATTAAAATTTTATTTTTTTTTTAATGGTTGAACTTGTCTTTTTTCAGCCAGACTATGTAACAAGCATATACGGTACATGTGGAAAGTTACAATGTATGAAATGAACAAACTGGCTTCCAAGAATATATAGCCAACTTAATTGGTACCGTAAAAGCATATGCAAGCTAAGGCATTTCAATGCATTTAATAAAGCATAAAGTTATATTCTTTATTAAATGCATTGTTTTATAAAGCAGATTAGTATTTTAGAGTAAATTTAAACCACTTCAGAAAAGAAAAAAAAAAAAAAAAAAAGGGAAGAAGAAGTAGTAAATGTTTAAACAGGTAACTACAGTACAACAAACCAAAAACACTATTTAAGTCATTTTTAATAAACTCCCCCATCCATCCATGGCTCCGTGCTTTATTTTGCTGCGAAATCACTGTGAAAAACACCCACTAGCATATCTGGCAGCGGCCATCTTGCGTAAGGGCAGATTATTCATATAGCATTTACTGCCTGGAATTAATCTGCCCTTCGCTCAACGGTGCAGGCAGAAGGGTGTGCTTAGCTGCAAAATACCCCTCCTCCCTCCTGAAGACTCCTGGGATATATGACATCATTTGCCTAGGCATGGAAACTAGGAATCTTACTGAAGAAATGCAAAACAAGTTTAACACGTAAATGATATACTTTCTGATCTATTTACTAATGCAAGATAAGGATTAAAAACAGCCCATGTCGATTGAGAGAGTGAAGTTCCACTAACAGTCAACTGAATATGCCCATGTCCAGGTTTGTTTTTTTATTGTTGTCTGGGCTTTCCAGAATCCTGCCTATTTCTTGAATGGGTGTCACAGGGACAGGAAGTTCATTAAAATCTCCCCACTGGGTCATAGAGAATAAAAACCTATTAAAATAAAAAAAAGTCTACACTGCATTATTTGCCTCTCAAGAGTATTTTTGTTATGTCACAAACTATACTGCTCCATATATACCAAAAGTAAAAATGAATCACCTCCTTGGTTGCATATATTCAGCAGCAGAGTTGGAGACCAATATAACAACAAAAGTAATTTGTGGTTATTCAGGACAGTGTTTAGCACAATTATTTTCCTTATGTTTATGTAAGAATTTGCTGTACTCTTGGCTTTCCTTTGGCACATAAACTTTCATTTTGTAGAAGTAAAAACCTTCCAGAAATTTTAACACTTATTCTCCTCAATCTAACTATAATAAAAAGCCTTTGACTTTAGTTGGGCGTCTTTAAAATCAAATAACTGTTTAACCATTTCCATACCGGGCACTGTTACCCCCTTCCTGCCCAGGCCATTTTTCAGGTTTCAGCGCTCTCACACTTTGAATGACAATTGCGCGGTCATACAATATTGTACCCAAACTAAAATTTTATCATTTTCAACAACTAGAGCTTTATTTTGGTGGTATTTAATCACCACCGGGGTTTTTATTTTTTCCTAAAATTAACAAAAAAAAACAAAAAAACACACACAAAAACACAAAAACACAAAAAACACAAAAAACACAAAAACTAAACACAAAAACAAAAAACCACACATGTTTTTCTTTGTTTCTGTTATAAAAGTTTGCAACTAAATAATTGTTCTTCATAAATTTAGGCCAAGATGTATTCTACTACATGTCTTTGGTGAAAATAACCCAAATTAGGATGTATTTTTAGTTTGTAGGAAAGTTATAGAGTTCACAAACTATGGGATATATCTGAATATTGATCAATCCTGAAGTACTGACAGCCAATCTAATTTCTTGAGGTCCAAAAATGTCAGGACATTACAGATATCCCCCAAATGACCCCTTTTTGCAGAGTAGACAGTCCGACATACTTCATAAGAGGCATGGCGAGTTATTTGAACTTGTATTTTTTTTTTCTTCATAATTTTTCAGAAAATGAATAAAAAAAAATTAAAAAAAAAAGTATTTTCACAATTTTTTTCTTTGACATATTGTCACCAGTGCAGTACAGCGTCATCATATAACTGGCATGGCAGTGATCAGGGACACTGACTGGTGACAGTATGAAAAAAAATATATATATTTTTTTTTAATTACATTTTTTCTTTTTTTTTTTAAAAGATTTATTTTTTCATATTCCACTATGTCCAAAGTAGTACAATGTTACCATAGTAACTACTACTTTGTACGACTTTGGGGAAGTGATCAGTATTTTTTTTTTTTTTAACCACACAATTTGCTTATAGCAAAGAATTACTTTGCTATAAGCAAGCATTTACCTGAATGACCGATTCATTCAGGGTTTTTTTTTTTGTGCTTAGCTGTGATTTGGCCACAGCTAATCACATGACATGTGCATGTGATCGCTGTGACCATTCACAGCTAGACACTAGTATACAATGGACGACATGAATGAAGCCATCCATTGTACACAACTGTCATGTGACCTGCTGTGATTGGTCACAGCAGGTCACATGGTACCGGCAACGGGGGGCGGTACTCAGATCTGTCATCAACCGTGTCTGAGGTACAAGGCCGGTGACAGATCGCGCCGCTAAGCGGCTCTGCAAGCGCAAAAACTGCGCATGTGCGGGAGGACGCCATATGGCGTCCACCCGGAAATCTACAGCCTTTTCATGGCCAACAGACGGCTATTGGAAAAAAAAAAAAGAAGAAAAAAAAAAAAAAAACACACTTGCATGCATTGCCTATGTGCTTGTAAAATCAGTTATTGCGATATCATGTCTTACCACTAGATGATGACAATGCACTAATATTTTCTTGTAGGGTTATTGGGAAAAAAGAAAGAAAAAGAGGAAGAAGAAATAGAATAGCCTGTGGAAATACTTACAAAAATCCAAGTATTTCTGCTTGAACATACTCTTGCTGGTATTTGGTAGCAAAAACTTTGTTCAGCTGTAGAATTAAAAAAAAAATAATGTTTTTCACAATTCTATACCAGTACAGTCTCTAAAGCCAGCATAATCACTTTAGGATAGGTTAGGCATGGATTGTGACACTTTAGCGGCTTATTAGAGAAGGTAATTGAAAGAGCTGAAATCATGTAACAATATCAGTTAACCTACAGCAGACACATTCCAAAAAGGTTAACAAAAAAAATTCATGACGTATATCTATGGGTTGCTATATGCAGCTATTTCCCCTAGGAAGTTCCCAGAATTGGAATTTAACCATGTGCAATTAGAGGGATTTCAGGAACTGGAACCCCATCAGATATCTTAAAATGTAGAAAAGCTTACAAAAAAATGTTCTTCTATTTTACTTTTGCAATAGAAGCCTATAGGGCTTAACTGCACATGAGCAGCTGTCAGATCAAGATACTTACAGAGTGATGTTAACGTGTTACTAAACCCACATTAGTAAAATCAGTCTGTATATGCAGTAAAGCATGCTTGTTATACCAAGTGTGGAACCTATTGGGTTAAAATTCTGCATTGTTTAAAAAGGCTGTTTGATCCCGTCTTCTCTGATCCTCCCCTTTTCCTGTCCCCAATCCATCTGCTGATAGTATGGAGCTCTAGGGAGTCACTTTGCACATGCTCAGTTTGGTGTGTATTGCTAGAGGGTTTTTTTTTTTCCCCCTTTGTGAGGGTGCATGTGATCAGCACAGGGCCAATCAGCACTGTCCAGATAGAGGGTCAGGGTCATACAGCTTCATAGGACAGTCAGAGGAGAATGAAAACTCCTACAAGATTAACCACTGCGCAGCCTGACACTGATAGAAGTCACAAGACTGCTATATACTGCCGATGAGAAAAAGTATTTAAAAGTATACATTTACTAAAATAATTGCATTTCCATGTGTGTACTGTAGGAGACCAGATATAGTAAATGCAGGGCCCCGGGTTTAGTAACACTAACAATGTCATGGACCTTAAAGCAAGGTCTAGCAATTGAGTGGGGGGGGGTTGGAAGACTAGACCTATTTAAGCTGGCCATAGATAGATCATAATTAGGACGGTTGAGCACAGACATGTTAAATGGACACGGAAAAACGTTCCGATTTGTAGCTGTGGATTGGAAAGTGATTATGTTCCTCATTTGTGTTGGAGGATTTACTTTATTGTTCAGCCTTATGGCTACTACTCATCTATGGCCAGCTTTAAGGGAGCTGGAGCAAGAGGGTAAGGAAACTGTCTAAATGTATACTTTCCTTTAAAGACAAAACACAAATTTAAATAGTAATAACATTCCAAAAATGTTTAATTTTAAGGCTTAAATCAGATTTCAGTGATTGATTTTAGACCTGCTGTGAGCAAGGTTACATACCATACTGGCCATCTATACTTACCACAAGTATGACTTCTCCTTCCAGTGTCTTGTACTCATCAGTTGTGTGGTCACTAAGCCGCTCACTGTACGACACACCAGAGAGATGGAAGGTCAGTGGCATTGCAACTAAGGCTGAAATAGAGGACAATGTGGTGTGATGGGTTGCCTGGATCTCCAGAAGGTCCTTGCTCATAGTTACAGAAGTGGTAGATTTTGTAGAAATTACATCTGAAGATTGGGGTATCCAAATTTTAAGAGCAGGAATCTCTGATGTATTTCCAGGGGTACGAGTTGAGGAAGTAAACCTTTGACGCTTAGCTACAGTTAGACGTCTTGCTGTTCTTTCTGTATGAATTAATCTAGCTGTAGATTTTGAAAGGGGGTGACCAGAAGTAGCAGATTCTGAAGGGGCAACAGAAGATTGGAGTTTCCATATTTTAGGAGACATTTGAGAGGTCTTGAAAGATGCCCTAGTAGAACTTCTAGGTCTTATGGTTGTTTTGTTTCTGGATTGGGATCCTGTGAAGAGTGGATTTATGGCTGTGGAAAGAAAAGACTGGGAAACTGTAGACCTACTCTGTGTAGTGCTGGATATGGCTTGGCTCTGTGGAGTGATGTAAGTGGAGCGATAAAAGATACTGGAATTTGGTGGCATGGTAAACATATTGTAGCCATGATGATTAGTTGTAGATAGAGGTCTCCATATTTTAGAAGCAGATACTTCAGAAGTCACATGTGTTGTGCCAAGATTGGCTTGGCTTTGTGGAGTGATCTGTGTCGAATAGAAGTTTGTGGATTTTGATGCGGTGTTGGAATCAAAGATTTGATTAGCTGCAGTTTGAGGTAGTGCAGATCCTTCTCTTTGAAAGAATGAACTTGTAGATTTCCAAGATGGTGTTACAGATGCCAAAGACTTATTGAACAAAAATGGAAAGACTGTAGAAATCAATGTACTTGTCACAAGGGGGGCTACTTGGTGTGAATTCACATTTTCATTAATATCATCTTGAAAAATGTCATAGTCTAAGGAAAGAGTTGCTGTGTTGGGGAAGGTTGACGACTCAGGGGATGCAGGAAATGCATTTGTAAATGAAGAAGTTGCAGCAGGATCCGATTTTGGTGGATAAGGAGAATGGGTACCCATTAAGTAATAAAGAGGTACAATACTGGAGTTTTCTTTTTGGTCAGTAGAGTAAAAGTCTGTCAATGGGGATAGAGCCACAGTGCTTGGGAATTCTGTTGAAGTAACAGTGCCAGTAAATGGAGCTTCACTTTTGGGGTTAAGAGAAGTCTTTATTCTGGCCAAATACTCAGTTCTATCATTTTCATATGTAGTCTGCTCTTTAAAAGGTGTCTGCTCAGTGGTTGTTGTATTACGAACTTTCAGTACACATGCTTGATCACTTGCCACAATGGGTAAAGGAGTAATACTGGAAAACATTTCATAGTTCATTTCAAAAGAAACTGCTTCCCTTGATACAGTGTTTCCCTCTATAGCACTGAAATGTTTTGGAGTGGATAAGGTTGAGCTCATCAATGTTCCTGCAGTGTTTGCCAGCTTCCCCTCATTGCTCGTATTCTCAGCACCAATTGATTTATGTTTAGAGAATATTTGTGATTCAGTAAAGACAGATTTAATTGGCATCTCCGAAGTTATAGCAGCAGTTGCAGATGTGCTCTTCATCATTAAAGATGGAGCCATCTTTTCTTTTATGCTAGTTATTTGATTGACATTAGCAGATTTATTATTTGAGGTAAAGTAAACAGAGGTCCCAAAAGCTTCTCTAGGTGTGGGCAAAATAGAGGATCTTGTGATCTTAAAAATGCTATTTGACAAGATAAGTTTTGAGTATGCACTAGCTGAACTAAATATGGGACTTGATATATGGTCTTTTTGTGGTATGGAATGCTTGATTTGAGATGAGGTCTTCCTATCAAAAGGAAACTGGTCTACAGCCATTGTGATATTTACCATGCCAAAACTAGTTAGGGATTTTTCTGTAATAGGCAATACAGCTGACCCTAGTTTCCCAGCAGATGTTTTAAAATTAGAGGTCAGGCTTTTCCCTAGAGTTGAGCTTTCAAATACTGGATTGGCCACCACAATAGAAGGGTCTTTTGTAACAGGATTTGAAGACTCTTGAGTTTCAGAACGTTGACTGTAACTTGACGTTAGAGGTCTTAAATTAAATGTTTTACTAGAACCAGGTGCAGTTGTAACTTCTGTGTAGGTCTTTGACTTTTCCATATTTGTCGTATTACTAGAATAACTCCCAGAAGGCAAAGTTGTTACAGATTGTTGTATTTGCAAAACAGGCAGTGACTTTACTGATTCTTGCTCATTTAAAGAGTTCACTGTTGTACCTTTGTTGCTAGTGAAAGGCAATATCATGGTTGAAGAGATATGCATACCTTGACCAGGTTCAGAAGTGCCATGTTCCAAGGAAGGTTGCACAAAATCTAAAGGGGTATCTTCAGCATGAAAACCAATACTTCTTAAAAAATTAACTTCTGCATTTGATGACAAACTTCCAGCGTTTTCATTGACTCTTGACCAAAAAGCTGCCATGTTAGACTGAGAAGAAAGAGTTTTGTTTTCAGCAAGAATCTCTCTTAAAGCTTCCTTTATAGCAGCTTTAAAAGCAGTCATAAATGTATCTGGAGTTTCCACTGCTCTTCTAAAGAGTCTTCTGCTGTACCAACGTTGAGACCTTGGTAAACTTTTATAGTGACCAGAAACAGGGTACAGAGTCAGCATATCTGGCATTAACCGAGACTTCCAGAAGAGTATTTGATGTGCAGCATGCTGCACATCAGGGGACTGCAGTAATTTTAATAGGGTTTTTGAAAATGAAATTTTCTGAATTGTTTGCAAGTTTAATGAATCAGAGAGGGATCTCTCTCTTTGGGCACCACAGCATGCAATAGCACAGACGAAAATGAGACTCTGCCACCAAGGATACATTTTGTTACTCTGGGAAGCACAGCTTGAATCAAACAATTTAGGGGGTATTCCAACTTTCTACTTTTTGTGAATGTTAGAGGAACTCCACATTTCAGGTAAATCACCAAGATACTGAAACATTAAACAGATAAGAGTTAGTTAGCTTTTAAGTTAGGACCAACACTTACAACATATATTAAACTACCGTCCTTTTGTTGAGAACTACAAGTCTCCGTTTACTAGCATATGTTGGGGGTTTGTACAGCATCAGCAGCCAAGGGGCCAAAGTGTGCCCATTTGTGCATTATTAAAGTCCAACTCCAGATTCCTCCCACCAGTGCCCCTACCACAGTGGGTGTGCGTTTTCAATTCTGAAGTTTTCTATCCAGTTATGTGACACAGGGTTCTCATCAACCTTTCTATAGCACTGGATGGTCCCCAATAATGCAGAGTGTGGAGCTGATATTATGATGTCAATGTTCCTCTCTGCATTATTTCACTGTCCCTGCTGGGTGCTGTGGTGATGCCCCTTTAGAGAGCAGGTCTATGAGGCCCTTCACTCCCAGTACATCCTCAATCTATTGGGTGAATTAAAGTGGAACTTTACCCATAACTTGAAAAATGATAATGTTCTTTAGCAAAGAACATACATTCCACTTTAAAAATTAGTTTATCAAAATGAGTACGCTCTGTAAATTACCTCCAGCATTTTTCCTGTTTCTTTTTGCAAGAGGCTGCCATTTTGCTGAAGTCCAGAGTAGCATTAAATCTTTAGCTGGTCAGTAAATCAGCCTCTACATTTTCGGTACAATAGCGAAAAAGAGAGAGCAACTGAGCATGTGCAGAGTGAACGTGCATTAATAGATTTTAAAAAGTATAGGCACTTAATGTTTTACAAAGTTACACCTGCAGAAGGGGCCAGCCTGAAGTTATTTAGCAGTCTTTAATGTTCTGAGTACACTTCCACTTTAAGCAAGGTGTGGCAAAAGGATTTCCCATGAGGCACAGTGCCAGAGAGGAGGAGAGTATTGCAGCAAGAGTTGTTTTTCTTTTTTACCCATTGCTGAGAGATGTAAACTTAAGAAAAGAAACACTTTAATGCCCACTACAGTCTTTTTTCATCATAGATTTTGATGTATTAAAGGGTTATAAAAATGATCAACATTTTATTGCTGTCTGCATTCCTATTTGGCAGATCTCTCAGTTCTGGAAAAATCTCCCCCACCCCCATTTACCCCAAGGGGAAAACATGTAGCAATAAAAAATAAATAAAAATGTATAAACCCGGGAAGTGTATTTACATGGTAATCAGCTCTGATTGGACATAGCTGATCACATGGTAAAAGGCCGCTCTGATTGGCCCTTTACTGTGTCATGTGATCAGCTGTGTCCGCAACGATCACAGAGCGCCGGGTGTGCACCACTGGGGGCGCATTCTGGCAGAATGTCAGATGTCCTTCCAGAACTGGACGACCGCACTGTAGCTGTCATTCGGCTATAGCGCAGTTAAAACTCAATAGTTACTCCTCCCTGCACTATACATATTAAAAAAAAAAAAAAAAAGTTGCTCATGTGACCTGGTGTATGAGGCATATTGAAGCCACCAATTGCTATTATACTTTAGATACAAATGGATACTACATCTAGGATACGGAACGTCAGAAATGAATCTCATTACCATCTTTGTAGGCTCCATTTAAAAAGTGTAAAATGTGGAAAGGTTAGATCCTCTGTCAGGTTTTTATTCTTGTGTCTTTACTGTAGAAATTCACGCTTTTCATTGGTTCTGGTTACAGTGATCCGAGGTACAGAATGTGATCAGAAATCCAACATTTTCCAGTTGGAACAGAACGGGATAGGAGAAGATATCCTCCAATGGGCAAACCTGTTATGGAGACAAAATGGTCTAAAGCTGACCACAGAACGACAGATTCCTTCATCCATGCTATACAGTGTGGTAGGAGGAATCGCCCGATATGGCCGATATATTTTGGCAGCCAGCCCTGCTGGCTGTAAAAATACCTGTACAGTGGCTGCATCTGATTGACTGCAACCGCTTCCTCAATGACCGTCATATTTATACATTGTATGGTCAGCTTAAGAGTAGATATCCCCTTACATTGGTGAAATCTCCTTTTACCTCCGGCTTTGAATTTGGGAAAGCAGAGACAGCAGTCTAAGAGCTTGTTCACACCACAGCTAGTTTAATGTGCAGGCCAATGCCATCTTTGTACATTTGGTGAGGGGTGGAGCCTTACGGTGTTACAATTCAGGGCGCCATTTACCGTTCTTCCTCTTTTTTACTTTATTGAAATGTCAAATTACATTTCATTTATTCCCATTTACCGCAGCTGCGATGCAAAATTATGTGATAATGCAAACAAAGCACTGCATTGGAAAATAACATTTGGACTCTAAAACAAAAATTTGCCAGCAGTACGGATGTTTATTGCAGATTAGATATACTAGGTCTCTTCTGCAAAAAAAGAAAGTGAAGAATGTACTCTGTTCACACACAGCTCAGAAACATTCCTGGCCCAGTCCCTTGCAAATGAATTACATCCTTCCAGCCAATCAAGATGGCCAAAAATGCTAGTTTCCTGGCTGACATGCTGATTGTTTTGAAGTCAGCAATCCATAAAAGAAAGCACTGAAGTCAAGGGACAGCCAGGCAATTAGCATTTTCAGCAGAATGTAGCAATGGCAGGTCCCATCCAAACAAGTCATTTTCTGATGCCTAGTTTATCCTTTAGCTCCAGCCTTCTCAGCTTCTGAAGCTTGGAGGATTGCTCAGGAACTAGCTGACCAGGTAAAGCAGTCGCAAACACCACTTTAAGGCTCTGTTCACACCAATGCATTTTTTAGTACTTTTAGCAAAAACACACTACAGTCCATTTAACATGGTTTCCTATGGAACATGTTTACATCTATGCTTTTTTGTGCTGCTGCATTTTTGGAAAGGGTCAGGGACTTTAAAAGCAAAAAAAGCAGCATTTTTTGCTACAAAAGAGTTCAATGGAGAAGCTGCTGAAATGCATGGTAGTGCATTTTGGTCGTGTTTTTGCCTTCTTATTCTGCCAAGCAATTAAAAAAAAAAAATTCCACTTTAACAAAAAAAGGAAAAAAAAAGGGAGCTGAACAAAAATGCAAAGCATGGTAAGAATGTGTCAAAAATGCATGTCGAAAAACACAAGAACAAACTGCAAAAAGCACTGGAGAAAGCATCAAATGCAAAATGCATAAATGTGAACCAAGCCTAAGGACCCATTCACACCAGATGCAGTGGAATGCATTTTTTAGTACATTTCCATTCTGCATAGGCAGTCCAAAATCCAGGTCATCACACTATTACAGTGCAGAAAAAAAAAAATATATATAAAATAAAAAAAATAAAAAAAAAAAATATATATATATATATATATATATATATATATATATATATATATATATATATTTGTGCACCACAAAAATACATGGAGATTCATATGAAAGTGAACCACAACAAAGAAACCCCAAAAACCAAGGAAGTGGCCTCATAGGAAATACAGGTAAATGATTCAGAAAAATGCATTGCAAACGCATGTATATGAATGAGCCCCAAGTGGCAAAACAAAAACAAATAGTATGTCCAGCATGATGGTGACACCAAATTGTTCAGATGTCAAAAATTCTAGCTACAGCAGAAAAGAGAAGCTAAAATCTACTACTGTAGAGAAAAGCTTTCCCAAGCATCCATTCACACCAGTGCAATTTGTTATTGCACTGGTCTGCGCTGCAACGCACGACCATAGAAATCACATTCTTGTCTATGGTGCCCATTCGCACATTAATACAACATGGTGCGGTGCAATTTTTCAAAGTGCATGTGTGATTTTGGCCCCATAGACTTCAGTGGGATCACAGAGCATATTTGACGTGTTTTGGAAGTGCATTTTTTTTCCCCAGTCCAGTCTCTTCCAATGATGTCACAGTGGATATTGCATTTTTATTTTTGCCAATAACTAGCATAAAATAGCACATAAATGGGCTACAAAAACGCAGCACTAGTGTGAACCTAGGCAAAGAAACATGAAGGATGTCATTGTGGATCTCTCCTAAAATGCTGGTTAGCATGCAGACAAGCTCCTTGTTTCAATGCTTGGAGTCAATGACCCCATAAAGGTATGCAGCTAAGAATTTACAACTTTACCCTGATTTTCCAGATCTGCATCTGATAGGATTGAATGCATAGGGTCAGCTAAACGTACAGGCAACCAGTATTTTCAGATCAGAAATGACAGCCTATATGTCTCAGGAAAGGTTTCTTTTAAACACTTGCCAGACAGAGCGGGTCAGTGGGAAAAACACAATACACATAACAAATATAACCAAACATGGCCCAGTGTGTATTACAGGTGTACATTGAAGAAGGGGCTGTCTACTTGCTGAGCAATGTGAATGTACAATACATATGGAAAGTGCTGCATAAATTGACAGTGCTATACAAGTACTTGAAATAAAAATAAAAGTATTGTTTAGGATTGGACACCAAACATTTGCACAGTACTGTATAAAATACTTACTCATACAAAGAAACTTTACATGGTCACTTTTTTTTGTATATTATTCCATTGTTTGAATATCAATTTCCAAGTCTCCTTATCTGAGAAATCTTTTTTAGAAGATAAAACAAACATGAGTATATATGTTAGTGTAACTTACCATAAACCTTACATATTCTGCTGAGCTAAAAGACCAGTGACACCATGACAAACTCTCTTAATTAAAAAAAAACAAAAGGGGGAAAAATGTGATTGCAATGGAAAAGATGAAGAGTAACAGTGCTTCCTCTAGTGTTTATCCCTTCTGTGCTACAGGTAGGGTTGATGCAAGTCAGGTGAATGCAGAGATCACACAGCTGTCTGCTAATCTAAATCATGGGGCAGCAGCCACTCACCCAGTACAGCCTTTCACAGCATGAATGGTTGTGTTCACACTGGTTTCAGCTTTTGTAAGGACCGCAAGCTTCAAGTAACTTTGCTGAAGCCTTTGGAGCCCATTCTCACCAGTCCATGTGTGTTATGCTCAATATAACACACACTGGGGTCCACTGTGTAGGATCACTTTTAAAAAAAAAAAATTTTCAAATTTTATTTTAACCACTTGCCCTCCAGAGGATTTCCCCCCTTCCTGACCAGATCATTTTTTGTGATACGGCACTGCGTTATTTTATTTGACAATTGCGCGGTCATGCAACGCTGCACCCAAATTTAATTTATGTCCTTTTTTTCCACAAATAAAACTTTCTTTTGGTGGTATTTGATCGCCTGTGCGTTTTTTATTTGTTGCGCTATAAACAAAAAAATACCGACCGTTTTAAAAATAAAACAATAATTTTGACTTTTTGCTATAAAACATATCCAGTAAAAAAATTTAAAAAATCTAATTTCATCATAAATTTAGGCCAATGTGTTCTGCTACATGTCTTTGCTAAAAAAAAAATCCCAATACCTGTAAATTAATTGGTTTACGTGAAAGTTATTATAGCATCTACAAATGGCTGTATATATACTGGAATTTTTTTTTTTTACTAATAATGGCAGTGATCAGCGACTTATAGCGGGACTGTGGAGGGTATTCTGACACTGGGGGGGAACTGACTGTCACTGAGATCCCCAGTGACACTAATACAGTGATTAGTGCTAATAAAAAGCACTGACACTGTACTAATGACACTGGGCAGGAAGGGGTTAACATCTGGGGCGATCAAAAGGTTAACTGTGTGCTGTGTGTGTGCTTTACTATGTAAGCACGCTGCTTTGTAGTGCTCTGCTATGCAGAGCACTACAAAGCAGTGTGCTGGAGCTATTGTTTACATACAGACCTCTCCCCCGTCAGTAATACTCGGCGATCATCGGGTGCCGGCGGGGAATCATCGGCTGGGACCCAGTGATAGACAGCAGGGACCCAGAAATACAAAATCACGTATATATACATGATTTTACGCAGCCCTGCCGCCCTGTAGCAGTATTTCTGCTATAGGGTGGTCGGGAAGCAGTTAAAATACAAACACTTCGTTGAACCTTGTGCAGTGCATCTTGCTGCTGTGCGCTGACACACTGCATTGTTACACAACACACCCCCTTGCACATGTATGGTGTGAATGGGGCACATAGAGAACAATGGTTTTCTATGTTCTCCGGCATTGAATATGCATTGATCAATGCACCATTTAGTCTGGGGCAGTTAAAGACCTAATTTTCCACAGAGAAGGGGTGATAAAATTAGGAAAAGTGCAGGTTAAAAAAAAAAGTATTTATTTTTTTCTTGGGAGATTGCAGAGCATTGTATCTGCAATCCATGGATCACGTGTGCAATGTTCGGCTCTGTTCATACCTATGTAGTTTGTTTTTTGTCAGTTTTGCAGTGCTTTTCGCAGTTTATTTTGCATTTTTCTACATGCGTTTTGCTGCATTTTTACCGCATTTTGCGTTTTGTTCAGCTTCTTTTTTTTTTTTAAAGTGGAATTTTTTTTCTCACTGGGCAGAATAAACACTACCATGCATTTCAGCAGATTCTCCATTGAACTCTATTGTAGCGTAAATGCTGCTTTCTGCTTTTAGAAAAGTCCCTGACCCTTTCCATAAATGCAGCAACTCAAAAAAGCATAGATGTGAACATGTTCCATAGGAAACCATGTTAAATGGACTGTAGTGAGTTTCTGCAAAAAGCACTAAAAAACGCATTGGTGTGAACGGAGCCTTAGGTTCCTGCAGACACTGCCTACAGCTCTCTACAGGCACATAGTTGCTGTGTCAGTGTCAGTAGACTACAAGGGCACTGATCAGCATGCTCATAGTCTGTTGATAACTACAAGTGCATCTGCCATGGTGGCAAACAGAACTTTTGGTTTATACATTCATAGATTACTGTGAATGAATGATGCGATTGCAGAGGAACCCTCACCCTTTGTCACAGGCAGGGCCATCTTAATAGCGTCATGGGCCCCTAGGCAAAGTAATGCCCTGGGGCCCCTACCAGCCTGCCCCAATTTACACACCTACTCTCAAGAAAATAAAGTGTAAATAGTTGATAGCATTAAACATATACAGTATTTATTAGTACTTTCAATCAAATTGATTTTAAACGATAAGAAAACATGCCATAAATCAAAGACTAATCAACACAAAGGATGCAGTACCATGGGAGAGAGGCAGAAGAGCACAGTACAGAGGGAGTCAGGAGGGCACAATACTGGTTCTGGGACACTACCCAGGCCATCCTGGGACAGCTTAGTAAAAAGCGTGACTATCCCAACAAATCCGGGACAGTTGGCAAGCATGATGTAATGCAAGATTATCACGGGGTCCCTAGGCAGTGCCCATGGATGCCCATGCATTAAGACAACCCTGGTAACAGGGAGAGAGAGGAAGGATGCTGGGACAGGTTGCATGTTGCACTCTACAGCTGGCCATATATTGTTTGAATTCCGAAATAATTTTCTTTTGATAATCTTTTCTGAGAATAATCATTTGAATTTTGCACCACAGAAATGGCCGATATTTGAGCAACCATGAAATTTGAGTGATCGGGCATGTTGGAAATGTTTTGAAAAATGAACAAATTTCTAATCAATGATGAGAGAAGCATGCAAGAAATATATATAATCGAAAAAGAAATGAGCATGAGCTGTGACCTGGAAAGAAAAGAAAATTCTTGGCTACAAAGATTCTTTTCTGTAGCAACATGTGAAATTGAAAGCTTGGTTGGTTGAATTTTAAATCAATGGTGGCACCATTGGATTACAAAACGCACAAAATTTCTGATTTTGTAAAGAAAATTTGTTCAGAATTCGACCCAATTGTGGCATGCATTAATACCAGTGTAACATGTTTCAGAGGGTATAACTTAATCCCAATACTAACTAAAGTTTTCCTTAAAGTGGTTGTTAACCCTCCAATATACCTACCGTAGTAAAGTGACTGACCTCAAGTGATACACAGAAATGGAACAAATCTACCTACATAAGTTAGACCTGTTTATCTGCAGTCTTCTCTTTTTCTACATCCATTCAAAGTCCAGAATTCATAAATCTTGTCTGAGCTGTCAGAACAAGGGGGTGGAGAGCTGACATTACAAACTGCAGAGCTCAGTGAACAGAGCTCTGAGAGCTGATTGGAGGGAAGGGACACGCTCCCCCCCAGCTTCACACAAACACAGAAACAGAGCTGAGGCTGTCAATCAGCTGGAGGTCCCTCCCCTGTCACCTTTTTTTCTTTTGGTGTCAGGAAAACATGTCAGAAGTGATTCTTGCTGATAGCAGAGGAACAAAACAATGGATAGAAATGACACTTAGTGCTCTTAATTGAGACAAGTACACACTATATAATGAAATACTTTATTTATAGTTCATGTCTAAGGTAAACAACCACTTTAAAGGCTTCAACAAAGCTACCTGAAGCTTTCAAATTGCTTTGCAAAGGCTTGCTGTACACACTGCTCCTATGCAAGCTGAAGCCCACAGCAACAAGGCCTTATAGTCAAACTAAGGCCTCATTCACATGGACATACTACAGTGTACCCCCCTGCGAGGACCATGTTAAATTATTTGGCCTCATTCACACAAGCACAAGGATGTCATGGTTGGGATTCGAACCCACAAACCAAAAGTACAACTTTTGCCTGTTTGTCACCCCTTCCCCAGCTACCAGTGTAGAAGGCAATTCAGCTTTGAGAAACTTCATATATGAGTAGCCGAATAAAGCATGATAAATACTATGCACATGAAGAGCAATTTCCTCTGTTGGGGTTCATGAATGGCCAAGCTGTAATTTAAGTAAACACATTTACAGTGCATTTACTGTGCGCTTTTGGTCATTTTCATAGGTTAATGGAGGCAGTTGCTAAGCAACAACAACTACCAAACTCTGCAGGCAGTGTTACTTTTGACTTGCTGAAAGGCAATGCAATGCTAAAAATACAGTGTGTACACCTTCATCCCCTCCCTACTGTAAACTGGTTTTATGCCATAACTTTTATTAGAATCAAAAGAAAAAACAAATCAAAAATACTACATGAAGGAGATAGCAATAGGATCGCAATGATCAAGTTAGATAGAAAGACATCATGTTTTAGATAATACAATTTGTCCGAAATTAACAAAAATGAATAACAAGATGGTAGAATGAGGACTGCAGGGGATTACCTCTTGAATATAATAGATGAAAGGCTATTCCTAGTTGCGGTTTTTGGTGAGGGGCGCTGGAGAAGGCAAGGATTTCTAACTGATCTAGAAGCAGTATATCCTGGAGTCGGTAAAAGGTCAGTGAGAGATGGAGCATGACCCAGAAGCAGATAAATCTACGTAGGAGGGGATTGCGGATCAGGATCTATAGTGGCCTTATAATACGTCAAGGAGTATGTGTCTTGTTTACCATAATGATATGTGTGTCTGTCAGGATCATGGGGGGGGGGGGGTCAAGAGAGCATGAGTGAAAAAGTGCAGATGATAGTGTGAGTTTATGGGGAAGGAAGAGAAATAGGAAGATATCAGAAAGAGAGAGGTGGGAATAATTGCAGGCAGGAGGTGACTAAGAGATGGATAGGGGCAGAAAGAAGGTAAGGTGGGAGAGGAAAAAAAAGGGGGGGCAGGGGTAGGGATAATTCAAAGGGATCGGGGCTGTAATCAGGTCAACAGGAGCCAGGTAAGTGGGCAAGTAACGTTTCCTTTATCCAATAATAAAGAGAAGGGCACTCAGTACCAAGGGGGGAAGTCAAAGTAGGCAAGTCAATCGAGAAAGAGGATAGGGGGTTTCAAGAGGTGAGGGGTCCAGAGCTGTCAAGAGGGAGAGCGCATAATTGAGCGTTATTCGGAGGTCTATTGAAAGTGGAGCCAGCAGGCCCAAGTGTGAGAAAATTTAGTTGGGTTGTCGCGTGATGACTCAATGAGCTTCTCCATCTCTGCCACTCTGCCCAAGCGTGTCAGCCAATCTCGGATCGACTGGGGTCGGGAAGATCTCCATAGTGCTGGCAAGCTCAATGTGGCTGCATTTAGCATGTGCATAGCTAACAATTTGAAATAGAGGCGCTTGGGGAATGGAGGTATGGTGGAGGAGACATTGGGCTGGGGAAAATTCTAGAGGCAGTGAAGAGACAGACGAGGTTATGTCGTGGACCTCCTTCCAGAAAGGTTGAATGGCAGGGCAGGACCACCAAATATGAAGACGTGAGCCATCCTCAGAATCACATCTCCAACAAGATTTGGGTATGGTTGGATTAAAGCAATGGAGCCTAGAGGGGGTCCTATACCAACGGGAGGCCAATTTATATCCATTTGCTTGGGTCAAAGCGTTCAATGAACCTTTATGTGCATAAGTGAAGATTTGGTTCCAATCAGAGGAAGACAGATCTATCCCCAAGTCTCTCATCCAAGCCCTGCAAGCCGGGAGTGTGAAAGGGGTTTGGTCTCCAAATAGTAGAAGATACGTGGTGGAAATCAGATGTCGTTGGGGTTCCTTTTTGGAGCAAAGGGTTTCGAAGGGGGTGAGAGGACGGGTCCATTTGTTGTAGTGAGCTTTAGAGCGGAGAAAGTGTCTAATTTGGAGATAGGCCCAAAAAGGGAAGGCACGATCCGTCATGTGGCTGGTGAGTGAGGCTAGGGTCTTCAATTGGCCATTACAAAAGAAGTGTTCTGCACGAACACGTTGGTGGGGCCAGTGCTCAGCCAGAAAAGATGGGTGCATGCCCGGTGGGAATTCTGGATTCATCTGCAGGGAGGTAAGAGGTTTAGGGGCATCAGAAATGGAAGCAGATTTGCACGCCAATCGAAAGCTCTTCAGGGTCGCTCCATTCAGTGGGTGTGTATGAAGCATCGTAGGAGTATGTTTCGCTGGGAGCCAAGGAATCAATGCTAGCGGAGAGGGAGAGAGAGAGTCCTCAAGGTGGACCCAAGTGTTTGTGGGTGAGTGCACATTCCAGTCAATTATTTTGGTAAGATGACAGGTCCAGTGGTATTTTTGAAGAAATGGGAGCCCAATCCCCCCCTTGGATTTGGGGAGGGAAAGTTGAGAGAAGGAAATACAAGGGCGTTTAAAACTCCATAAGAACTGAGAGCAAAGTCTTTTACAAAGGGCAAAAGAAGGCAGGCGGCAAGTGGATAGAAATGGTCTGGAAGAGGTAAAGAAGGCGGGGAAGGACATTCATTTTAAGGATTGCAGCCCTTCCGAACCAGGAAAAACAAGGATGATGCCAATTCGAGAGGTATTCCTGAATGGCTCGAAGAGCTGGAATAAAGTTTTTAGCGTAAAGATTTTGGAGAGTGCTAGGGAGCTGTATTCTGAGATAGGTAAGGGCCTCCTTTTCCCATATGAATGGGAAGTGAGACTTACAAAAGCGACCACCTCATGATTAATGGTAATGTTCAGGGCGCAGGATTTGGAGAAGTTGTTTTTAAGATTGGAGAGGAATTGGAAGGAATGAAAGTCTTTTAGAAGGTTGGGTAAAGTGGTTGTGGGTTCCAATAGGAAGAGTAGGATGTTGTCCGCATAAGTGGCAATTTTATGCATGTGTCCTGCAACAGAAATTCCCTTGATATTGGGGTTCGCGCGGAGCATACGAAGCAGAGGTTCTAACGTTAGAACGAAAAGAAGTGGTGATAGGGGGTACCCTTGACATGTGCCATTTGTAAGAGGGAAGGGTCGCCGTTAACCCAGACTTGGGCCTTTGGGCAGGAATACAGGCCCATTATGTAGTTTAGCATATTTCTTCTTAGGCATACTGTGCATAAGGAGGCTTTTAGGTAGTCCCAGGCCACCCTGTCAAAGGCCTTCTCGGAATCTAGGGAAAGGAGAAAGCCAGGTTGTTGGGAAGTGTGGAGAAAATGGAGAATGTTTAGGGCCTTAGTAGTGTTGTCTCTCACTTCCCTCCCAGGAATGAGTTGACCAAAGGGGAGTAGCGGGAGAAGTCGGTTGGCCAAAATGTTTGCATAAAGTTTGACGTCAACATTCAGGAGTGAGATTGGCCTATAGCTGGTAACTGAGGTCGCATCCTTTCCCCCTTTGGGAATAACAGTGTTGTGTGCTTCCAGGAGCCGATTTGGAGGGGCAGAGGGGGAGTTGAAGGAATTGAAAGCCTCAGGACAAGGATCACGTAAGACATCTATGAAAGTCTTATAGGCCACAGAAAGACCATCAGGACCTGGGCTTTTGCCAGGTTTCATTTGTTTGAGGGCTAGAAGTAGCTCATCCGAAGAGATGGCTTGTTCCAGGTCCTGTGCTGAGTCTTCTGAGATTATAGGAGGGCTGTAGAGATGTAGGAACTCCGAGATCAGGGGTGGATCTAGATTTATCTGATTTGGTCGGGGGACATTCCGGGGGAAGGTTATAGAGGGCGGTATAATACCGTTCAAAGTGGGAGGCAATATCAATGTTTGAGGTGGCCAAGGAGCACCCAGAATTTTGTGGACCGTTAAATTTGTTTTTTTTTGCTCGGAGGTCTTTTGCCTGGAATCTACCACTCGTGTTTGCGTACTCATAGAAGAGCTTCTGAGAGACCATAAATCTGCTTTTGACAGCCTTACTGAGCTCAGACATTAGCTGTGAGCGGGTGGTCATGAGTTCTCCTAAGGTCGTTTGGGCCTGGGTGTGTTTATGAGCTTTTTCGAGGAAACTAATTTGATTCAGTAAAAGCTTTATTTATGCCTGACGGTCATGTTTACGCTTGGTAGCCATTGCAATGAACGTCCATCGGATTACACATTTATGTGCTTCCCACTGGGCCATGGGAGAGTTATCAGAAGTCTGGTTGATCTGAAAGTATTCCCTAAGTGTGGAGCTCAATTCAGCCTCGTTCACTACATGAGCGAGGAGGGACGTGTCGAGTCGCCACAATTCTATACGGGAATGCTATTTCAGGGAAGCTGAGGGTCATGGTAATGGGATGGTGATCCGAAAGGAACATAGGATCTAATGAGGAGTGATGCAGAAAAGGTAGGTCCACTTGAGAGAGAAAGAGATAGTCGATTCTAGAGTATTTGTTATGTGGGGAGGAAAAGAACGAGTAGTCTTTGAAGTTTGGGTGGAGCACTCTCCTAGAGTCGTGGAGTTGGAGATCCTGGAATTGGGTATGAATCTGACATAGAGATCTGTAGGGCAGAAACGAGGTGTCAGAAAAGGAATCTAATAGAGGGCATAGAGGGACATTGAGGTCCCCCCCCCCAAGATCAGCATACCCAATTGGAAGGAGGAGATTAAGGAGGCAATCCCACGGAAAAAAAGTACCTGTTTGGTGTTTGGCGTGTATAGGTTTACAAGAGTGATGGGTCTGTCAGCTAGAGTGCCTTTGAGGAATAAATATCTGCCATCTGGGTCAACTAAGGAGTCCAACAGTCAAAGGAAGGTGTTTGGCAATTAAGATGGCGACTCCTTTAGATTTGGCTAAGGGATTGGGGGCATGAAAGACTGTCGGAAAGCATGGATCATAACGTTTGTGGACTGCATCCTGTCGGAAATGCGTCTCCTGGAGGAAGACCACATCTGCCTTATGTTTATGCATGTAAGATAGCAAGAGGGACCTTCTTTTAGGGGTATTTAAACCCTATGCATTAAGAGAGATGACTTTTAAGGTCGAGCGACCTGACTGTGATCCAGGGGTGGTCATGATGACAAGGAGAGGGGGGAGAAGTCGCGGGAGAGGGACAAAAAGAAAAGGGGGGGATTAGTGAAGGGAGAAAATGTGAAGGGGGGAGAGGAGAAGCAGGATGAGGCGTGAAGGGGGGAAGGGAACGGATAGGGCATGAGAAGGGAAAACAAGGAGAAGAAGGGGAGCAAAGAGAGGGTGGGGAGGAGGGGGGAGATATGAGAGTGTGAAATATCCAGAGGGGAGAGTAAACCAGCTCTATCCCCGATAAAGGGAAGGGAAAAAAAAAAGGGGGGACGAGGCAGGTGGAGGGGAGAGGGAGGGGTGGAGGAGTAGGAAAACAGGGAGTGAGAAAGTGTGGGGAGAGACGAGGCTGAAAAACCGGCAGTGGGGGATCCGCCGGCCGGGAGATCCGAGTGAGTGCTGTAAATGTAGTGGATCAGCTATAACAGTGACCAGGTGGCTACGTATGCCCACCTTATAGCGAAGGTGATATCAAAGCGACTCGTGCCACCGAAGATGAAGTCTTCTTCTTAGCTGGATTTGCTAAACGTATGTATAAGGAGTCAGGGTGGTCTGAGTGTAAAACATCTGGTTTGGGATAACTGTTAGTTGAGTGTGTAGTAGAGGAAAACAGGCAGCGTGTTTTCCCAGGACGAGGATCATGGGTTGGGCAGAGTGAGAGGCCTCAGGAATGCATGTTAGGTCCTAAATGTGGTGGTGGACCTTAGCATGGAAGCCTACAGCGGCTGGGCTGCTCTCAGGGAGACCCCAAGGAGCCATGGTCAGGAGACACCGATGATCCATGCTCATCCAGGGAGGGGCAGGCACGGGGACCAAATGAGAATAAGGCCTAAAGAATCAACAGTAATATAACTGTAATGCAAGTAGTTAACATAAGGTACGCAACAGGAAGAATCAAGCAGCAAAGAAAAAAAATATATATCACATAAACCTGGATATCTCGAGAGGTCCATAAGCGAGCAGCGCAATCAGTTCAGAAGGGCTATTTTGTCTCCAGTTGTATATTAGAGGAGGGGGAAAGGAAGGAGCCTTTAATCCTGTCCAGAGCCCCAATACTTGGGGGTCCAGGCAAGGAGAACTTGATCAGCTAAGATAAGAATCGGGCGGCTCTAAATATGGAGCCGACCAAGTCCTCTGTAAATTAAAGGATCTAAAGGGCCAGTGTAGGCGCAGTTCGCTCACAGAAAGGGGATAATACCACAGACAAAGGAACTTTTCAACTTATATCACATCTCATAGCGCCCTCCTCCCTGAAATATCCCTCCCACCAACCCCTACCAGAGTCCCTTCTGCAAAGGATAAGTGATAAAATAAATATAAACTGGCGCCACAGAAAAATATATATAAACTTAAGAAATTTAAATGTGGCTGTTCTAAAAAACAATCCAATAAAATTATAAACACTCCACAGCGCAAATAAATTATATACGAAAATTAAAATACTATAAATAAAAGTCCAAAAAAATATAAAGTCCACACAAAAAAATTATATTTTTTAAAAATATATGAATTGTGCTCAATCCCAAAAAAAAAACGTGCTCCAAAATTCTTCAAACAAATGTGCTCAGAGCATCTGTGATTAATGCTCTATCCCCACTCACCAGATGGAGTGGACTCTTTGCAGGTATGGCAAAAGAGTCAAACAAGCTTAAAGTGACTGGGCATGTCCTCCCAGATAACTCTGTACTCAATATCCTCCAGAAACGACTCCCAGGATTGGACGACAATGGAAAACAAAACAAAAAATCAAAACAGCATAAATTGGTTGAGAATATTTTTAGAGACCGCTGGCCAATATTAGCAATAGTGGTGTGACCCTCCTGCGCTCCAAATATAGTGTTTTAAATAATACACATAAAATATATGAACCCCAAACAGCTGCTAGCATTAAATCATATACCAGTGATCAAGTGAATATAAACCATATAAATGCTGCGCTACATTCAAAATTAAAGTGAATGTGGAATCCAATAATCTAAATCAATATAGTGACAATATTATGTAAATAAATATATAAGTGCTTAATGATAACAAAAATTATCACATCAAACACCCCAAAAAAATTATAAAAACACAAACTAAAATCTATACGCATGTGCATAAATTACACATACATATAGTTATATCACACGTGCAAATGTGAAGTGAAATAATGGCTTATTAAACGCACAGAAAAACAAATCTATAAATGTTGAAGGTGAAAAAAATGTGAAGTGAAATAATTGCTTATTAAACGCACAGAAAGTCCAATTAAATGTTGAAGGTGAACAAAAATGATAACGGTGTTTCCAATAATACTGCAAAGTGACCACAGGTGAACCAAATCGTGCAGGTATCTGAGTGTAGATAGAGCTTGTGAATCCAACCACCTTCTGGATTAGCCTCTCACCTCAACCCTTCGACCCTTGCGGATCAAAGAGCAATAATGGATCCCTCTCACAGATCCTCCAGGCACCACAGCCTTCCAGAAACGCTTTTCAAATTTCAATAATCCCACTCAAGCTCTTCTCCAGGTATAGGTGAAACATCAATCCCTCAGAACAAAAAGAGGAATCCTCCCATAGTGTAGTATATTTATTTGTTTATACCATAGGAACATAGGAACATAAACTTGTAGGTAGAAAATTCCACTTACATAGCAGCCAGTCCACATGAGACCCTCATGCTCTCAGATGAGGATAAATCTGTGTTGTTGGGTGTACAGCTGAATAACAGGTGTACCAAGATGGCCGCCACGCCGGAAATACGTCACCGCGCTTACGCCGACGCGTTACGTCACAATATCACGTGACTTCATCAGGGCTCTCTGAGCCCTGATGAAGTCACGTGATATTGTGACGTAACGCGTCGGCGTAAGCGCGGTGACGTATTTCCGGCGTGGCGGCCATCTTGGTACACCTGTTATTCAGCTGTACACCCAACAACACAGATTTATCCTCATCTGAGAGCATGAGGGTCTCATGTGGACTGGCTGCTATGTAAGTGGAATTTTCTACCTACAAGTTTATGTTCCTATGTTCCTATGGTATAAACAAATAAATATACTACACTATGGGAGGATTCCTCTTTTTGTTCTGAGGGATTGATGTTTCACCTATACCTGGAGAAGAGCTTGAGTGGGATTATTGAAATTTGAAAAGCGTTTCTGGAAGGCTGTGGTGCCTGGAGGATCTGTGAGAGGGATCCATTATTGCTCTTTGATCCGCAAGGGTCGAAGGGTTGAGGTGAGAGGCTAATCCAGAAGGTGGTTGGATTCACAAGCTCTATCTACACTCAGATACCTGCACGATTTGGTTCACCTGTGGTCACTTTGCAGTATTATTGGAAACACCGTTATCATTTTTGTTCACCTTCAACATTTAATTGGACTTTCTGTGCGTTTAATAAGCAATTATTTCACTTCACATTTTTTTCACCTTCAACATTTATAGATTTGTTTTTCTGTGCGTTTAATAAGCCATTATTTCACTTCACATTTGCACGTGTGATATAACTATATGTATGTGTAATTTATGCACATGCGTATAGATTTTAGTTTGTGTTTTTATAATTTTTTTGGGGTGTTTGATGTGATAATTTTTGTTATCATTAAGCACTTATATATTTATTTACATAATATTGTCACTATATTGATTTAGATTATTGGATTCCACATTCACTTTAATTTTGAATGTAGCGCAGCATTTATATGGTTTATATTCGCTGGCCAATATTACTACAGGATGAGGTTTTGGGGAGGCTTTTACCGAGGCACCCTAAATTCATTTATATGAGACCACCAAATATTAGGAACAAACTTGTGAGAAATTTCTATTCCATTGCAGGTCCTGTTAGAAGGTCTTGGAGGCGTCTCAGGAAAGGAGCGGCAACGACGGGCAGATTGACCTTGCCAGTCCTTGTCGTTGGATTCTATTCTGACTTCCGAGATGCTTGGCAGATGCATCGTTCTATACCAGTCCGGAAGATCAATTAGTGGGATCTCTAAGGTGGAGCAAAAAAGCGGCAGATCTTCTGGGACCCTCAGATAGGCTGTGCGACCTTGTGCTTGGGCCGAGAGGCAGAAAGGGAAATGCCATCTGTAAGGGATGTTGTGAGAGCGTAGTGAGTCTAGAAGGGGGCGGAGTTCCCGCCTTTGTTGCAAGGTGAGGTTAGAGAGATCTTGGAATAGATGAATCTCTGTACCATGATATAGGAGGCGCCTCCTTTCTCTAGCACTTCTCAGGATATCTTCTTTAAGCGGGACATTTACTAAACAGCATATAATGTCACGTGGTGGGTCAGTGTCCCTGCCACTGGGTCAAAGCGCTCTGTGCGCTCGTTCTAAATCGATGTGGATGCTGGGGGTGCCCCAGAAGATCATTAAATATCACCACAACCGTTTTTGGGATATCACTGGGTTCAATGGACTCTGGCAAACCGCAAATTCTAATATTGTGTCTGCGGCTGCGATTGTCCAGATCTTCTATGTGTATGTAGAATTCGTGGATATGGTGGGAATGGGAAGCCGTTGTCTGCTGTATTTCAGTTGTGGCATCTGCATGCTGTCTGTTAGCAAGCTCCACCCCTTCTATTCTGGTACCTAAAGTTTGAAAGTCATCACGGAGGTCAGATAGGGCTTTAGTTAGGGTAATCTTCATGTCAGCAGCCACTGCATGGAGGTCTGTAAGGGAGAGTCTGTGATTCTCAGCAGATAGATCATGGGGCACTGTGTCAGCAGGAGTGTCTGCTCCAGGAGAGCTGGCTGCCATGGCTGATGCAGCAGAAGGAGGAGGGGGAGAGGGAGAAGGAGAGGGGGATGGCTGCGGCCTCTCCCTCTGCTGGGAGCGGAACAGCTCCTGAATAAGGCAGGACTGCTGTGGATTTGAAGCCCTGTGTGGTCCGGTCTCCTTTCCCCATCATTTGCTGGGCACTGCTCACCCGATCCTCCTGTCTATATGTGCAGGGATCTCCAGCCAGCAGGAGCTCCGAGATTAGGCATCCATCACGGGACTCGGCAAGCCACGCCCCCCTGCAAACTGGTTTTAAACTTCAGACATGAAATATGAACAAAACATATCTCTCTATAATGTGTGCTTGTCTCAATTAAGAGCATTAAGTGTAATTTCTGTCTGCTGCTTCATTCCTCTGCTATAAGCATGAATCACTGCTGACAAGTTTTTCTGACACCAAGAGATAAATGGTGACAGGGTAAGGGATCTCTTGCAGATTGACAGGCTCAGCTCTGTACCTGTGAGCTATGTTAAAGGGGGTGTGTCTCATCCCTCCAATCAGCTCTCTGAGCTCTCCTCACTGAGCTCTGCAGTGTGTAATTTCAGCTCTCCGCCCCGTTTTCTGCACTGTCAGACAAGCCTTATAAATTCTGGACTTTGAGCGCATGTAGAGAACAGAAGACTGTAGATAAACCGATACAACTTGTATAGGAGGATTTGTATCACCTGAGGCCAGCCACTTCACTGGGTATATGTAAGGGTTTACAATCACTTTTGTGATCAATTTTGAGTGGCATTGATAGACCACGGTAAAAATGTGATCCAGCCACTTATTTTCAATGCCTGTGCATAAGAGCCCTTAGGGTTCATTCACATCATTAAAACATATATTACCAAAATGCACAGCGCTACGTGTGGTGCTATGCTATTCATTGTAAATGTCACCCCAATGCACTGTACGGTAACAGCCAGTGTGCAACGTGTATAATGTATGCTGTCTGCATTTCCTAATGCAATGCAAGTTAGTGTGTATGTGTTAACGTAGGGGGGTGCAGGAAAGGGCCTTCAGCTTGAGAGAGGAATCCTACTGCCAGGGCTTACTTCTCTAGATACCACTTTTTATATTTGCAATTCATCCAAGTGTGGTGCCACCAGTACCTTGTATGGCTATATGTACATATAATCTACTTTTGTGAAGTTTGTATGCTGCATTTAAGGGCTATGGTGTAGACTCCAAACCCTCCTGAGATCATATAGATTTTATAGACTCTACATATCAAGGTTTGGATTAAACTATAACAACGTTGGTCATTACAACTAATTGCTTCATATTCATTCAATTACAGAATAGCATTACAAAACTGACATAAGTGTCCATGCACATCAAATGTGTTCCTCAAGATTGGGCTTGCAAGGTGTTGGCTCTTCTAATGGTTTCTGATATCCAGAGACAACATGTTGTTGCCTGGCAATGCCCTGGCAATAGTCCATAAGCCATGAGACAATGACTTTGCAATATTTCCTTCAAAAACATGTATAGCAAGTGTTAGATATGTGCAGACATAAACCTCCATTAAACTTATAATGGATAAACCCTTAAAAATCTGAGAAATATTAACGAGATGCAGACCCTGCAAGAAGATTTTCCATTTACATCAAGGAAAAAGGAATTAGGCTACCCGGGAACAAAGTTAACCCCCTTAATAAAGAATTTAAACCAAGCTAATTATATTACATTATTAAATGAAGTTAAAGAGGAGCTCCACCCAAAAGGGGAGGTTCCGCTTTAAGGACTGCTCCCCCACTCCCCATTAAGGATTGGCATCTTTGGGGAGCGGGGGGGGGTGTTTCGGTACCTGAATTTGACAGGTACCCGCTCCCACTTCCGGACCGATCACCTAGGTGATCGGAAGCGGAAGGTGTCCTCCCTCCCTCCCTGTAGTCGTGACAGGTCCCAGAAGACAGAAGACTACAGGACCATTCATGAAGCGCAGCACTACTCGCGCATGCGCAGTGGGTACCCGGCTGTGCCCACACTGAAGATGCCGGCTTCCTGGAATACAGGACAGTCGGTGAAACGAGCTGCAGGGGACACACCACGGGACCAAGGGACAGGAAAGTGGCTGTTTTTTAAAAGTCAGCAGCTACAGTTTTTGTAGCTGCTGACTTTTATTTTTTGATAGGTCAAGTGGAACTCCGCTTTAAAGATGAATTGAGAAGACTCAATGGGTTGCGTCTCATGGATTGGATGTATAAATTTGGTCAAGATGGTGATAGTCTCAAAAATCCTGTATAAGTTTCAAATGCTCCCAATATATCTACCTGAATCTTTTTTTAGGATAATAACAAAATTGATTCTGAGGTTTATATGGGCTAATAAGAAACCAAGAATTAAGTACACAATTTTATAATATAACAAAGAGAAAGGAGGATTCAATTTGCCAAATATGAGGAAGTATTACATGTCGGTGTTATTATCACGGGTGGTAGATTGGACACATAATTCACAAGAGAAAAGTTGGGTTAAAATGGAAGGTATATTAAGTAATACACAATTAGAGAGGATCATTTGGATTCCATGAAAGTTTCGGGTTATAGATGAAAATAGTAGCACACTGACACAGGAGGTGTTGAGGATTTGGGATGGTTTGCACAAGTCAATGGGTTGGAAGTATAATTCACTGTTGATGCCCCTGGTGGATACAGAGTTTTTTCCACCGGGGAAAGACAATATTTCTGGGGAATGGTTTAAAGATAGAAATGCACGGTTAAGGGACACAGTAGACAAGGGGAAGTTATGCACTTTTCAAGAGTTAAAGAGTAAAAAAGATTTGCTTTTTACATTATTATTATTATTATTATTATACAGTATTTATAAAGCGCCAATAGTTTGCTCAGCGCTGTACATTACAAGGGGGACAGAACATGTGACAGAACAATACCAATACAATGCAAAACATGAGGGGATCGAGGGCCCTGCTCTTTCGAGCTTACAATCTAGGAGGGAGGGGATGGTGGCACAGGAGGAGATAGCTGTGGGGGATGGAGTGGTAGAAAGAGTGGAGGAGGTCGGCAAGTTAGCAGGGGTGGGGTAGGCTTCCCTGAAGAGATGGGTTTTCAGGGTGCACCTAAAGGAGAGGAGAGTAGGTGATATTCTGATGGGTTGGGGCAGGGAGTTCCAGAGGATGGGTGACACCCTGGAGAAGTCCTGGAGGCGGGCATGGGAGGAGGAGACCAGGGAACTAGAGAGAAGGAGGTCTTGTGAGGAGCGGAGTGTGCGTGCTGGGCGGTACTTGGATATTAGGTCAGTGATGTAGTTCGGGGCAGTATGGTGGACAGCTTTGTACGTTAGCGTTAGGATTTTGAATTTGATCCGTTGCGCAATCGGAAGCCAGTGGAGGGATTGGCAGAGGGGGGTGGCGGATACAGAGCGGTTGGAAAGGTGAATGAGTCTGGCAGCCGTATTCAGGATCGACTAAAGCGGGGATAGCCAGCGGCGAGGCAGGCCAGTGAGGAGGGAGTTGCAGTAGTCGAGTCGTGATATGATGAGGGAGTGGATGAGCTGTTTAGTGGTTTCTGGGGTTAGGAACGTGCGGATTTTGGCGATGTTGCGGAGGTGGAGTCTGCACGAGTTTGTTAAAGATTGGACTTGGGGTTGAAAGGATAGGTTGGAGTCCAGAATGACACCAAGTACTCTGGCCTGCAGGGCGGGTTTGATGGTAGCGTTGTTGGATGTGACGGAGAAGTCAATGGGGGGTGGTGTCCGGGCTGGGGGGAAGACAAGAAACTCGGTTTTGGAGAGGTTCAATTTAAGGAAGTGGAGTGACATCCAGTCTGATATGTCGCTCAGTAGGTGTGTGATTCGGGCTGAGACCAAGGGGGTGAGGTGGGGGGTTGAGAGATAGATTTGTGTGTCGTCGGCATAGAGGTGGTAGTTGAAGTCGTGAGAGTGTATGAGTTGGCCAAGGGAGGAGGTATAGATGGAGAAGAGAATGGGCCCAAGGACAGAGCCTTGAGGAAGCCCAACAGAGAGGGGGACTGAGGGGGAGGTGGTAGCATTATAGGTAACGCTGAAGGAGCGTTGTGACAGGTAGGATGAGAGCCAGGAGAGAGCAGAATCTCTGAGGCCGAGGGAGTGTAGTTTTTTGAGGAGGAGGGGGTGGTCGACTGTGTCGAAGGCCGCAGAGAGGTCAAGGACTAGGAGCACTGAATAGTGGCCATTAGCTTTGGCGGTTAGCAGGTCGTTGGAGAGTTTGAGTAAGGCAGTTTCGGTGGAGTGTAGGGGACGGAAGCCGGACTGTAGGGGATCGAGGAGGTTGTTGTCGTTAAGGTGGGAGCATAGGCGGGTGTAGACTAGGCGCTCGAGGAGTTTAGATGTAAATGGGAGCAGGGAGATGGGTCTGAGGTTGTTCGGGTCATTAGGGTCCAGGGAGGGCTTTTTAAGTATGGGGGTGAAGTGTGCATGTTTCAGAGGGGAGGGGAAAGTGCCGGAGGAGAGGGAGAGATTGAAGATGTGGGTGAGGGAGCGTAGGATGGAGGGGGAAGGAGGTCGTAGGAGTTGTGAGGGGATAGGGTCGAGGGGGCAGGTGGTGAGGCGGGCATCAGAGAGGATCTTGGAGACTTCCTCGATGGTAGTAAGGTCAAAGGTGCAGAGTGTTTTCTATTTTTTCCGCAAACGTGCAGCTATAACGAAAAAACCCGTAAGTGTTCACAAAAAAGTGCAAGTGCAAAACACCACACAAAAAGTGCACTTAAGGGTGTGCTTTTGTCCTACCCCCGAAGGGGTTGAACCGTTACCCTGATCCCCCGGGGCACGAAGCTCCTGACAGGGACAAGGTTCCCATTTGGTCCTCCTGGCCAAAAGGCCTGGTGGACCACCGTTCCTTATGTCCAGCCGAAGCCGGACATCCAGTACTAGGTCAGGGGGTTCTCCCGAAGAGAAAACCCCCTAGGGACAGGGGAGGAAGGAACCGTATGGCCACACATCCTCCCCCTAGACGTCAGGGTAGGCCCGAGGACCCACACCCTCCATCCTGTGAGAAAAACACACACAAAAGTAAAAGGTGACAAACGTGGGGTGAGGAAAAATAAATAAATAAATAATTAAATAAATCTATAAAAATAATAAAAAGTGTCGTGCCCAAATTGTGCACTGACCAGACCCTGAGGCCTGTAGCAAAAAAATTGCCCAGAACTTGACCAAAAGGCCCGGTCCTAGAGGCGCAGTGCAAAAAGTGTTAAACTCGGTGACCATGTGCTCATTCACAGCATGGGGTCCCACACCCAAGTGTTACTCAGAGCACCCCTGAGGCGACTACTCAGGGGGCACCTAGTTTGCGGACTCTCTGCCTTCCCAGCCCCAGGCCAGACCAAGGTAGACCGTCCAAATCAGGAGGCAACTGGGTCCTTCAGACGTCAAAGGTGCAGAGTGTTGGGGGAGCTTCAGTATGAGGAATGTAGGGTGGGGTGGAAGAGGAGGTCAGAGCAGTGGTGGGGCCGTGGGAGAGGGGTGATGAGGGGGTAGCTGAGTGAGGGTGAAGGGGGTTGGAGAGAGTTTGTGCAGCGACGAAGTCCCTGCGGGTTATGTCGAGGGGAAGGGGGGATAAGGTGGTAGCTGTGTGAGAGGGGACGGGTTGAGAGGGCGTGTGAGTTGCGGCAATGTCCTTGCGAATTGTGTCAATCTTGTTTTTGAAGTGATTGGCAATCTCAAGGGCAGTGAGTGAGGTGCTGGGTGGAGGTGGGGGTGGAGAGAGTAGAGAGTTGAAGGCGGAGAAGAGTCGGCGAGGATTGGAGGAGAGGGCCTTGATGAGGGTCAAGAAGTAGGCCTGTTTGGCAGCATGGAGGGAGGAGGTGTAGGTGCGGAAGGCAGATTTGTAGCGGTTGAAGGCTTGTTGGGATTTTTTAGATGAATTGAGATATTATCAATTAGGACATTTTGTCTCAAAGCTCCCCCAACCATTGAGGATGCCGGAGGACATGCTTCCATTTGAAAAAATGTTGAGTTCTATGATAGTACATAAACATATAACCTCTAGGATATATAAGATCCTTATTGAACTGATGGGATCTGAACCTCCGTTATTCTTAGAGAAATGGGAAAGAGAATTTGAATGAGCAACAGAAGATTAAAATTAGAGATGAGCGAATCGAAGTAGGCGAAGTGGAATTCGAGTCGAATATTGGAAAATCCGAAAAATAGCCTACTTCGGACGCGCGAATCGAAATTTTTCCTAAAATGGCGGCGGACATGTGCGGCGACGGAGCGGGGATGTCTGGGAAGGCGCGCAGACAAAGCGCGCTGACCCATAATGCATTCCTTAATGACATGTGATCGCATTAGCCAATCAGCAGCCAGGCAGCCAGCACTGTGTAATGGTCGAGCTATAAATAGCGGCCATTTTAGAATTCTTCATTTGCCTCCAGTCATTCAAGAGAGGCAGACCGCTCTGTATTAGGGACAGAGTTAGGGCCACAGAAACGTTACTTGGGGACAGAGAAACGTTACTTAGGGACAGAGAAGCATTACTCAGGGACACAGAATTGTTAATGAGGGCCACAGAATCGTTACTTAGGGCCAAAGAAACGCTAGTTAGGGCCACAGAATTGTTACTCAGGGACAGACAGAATTGTTACTGAGTGCCAGAGAATTGTTACTTAGGGCCACAGAAACGTTAGTTAGGGCCACAGAATTGTTACTCAGGGACAGACACAGAATTGTTACTGAGGGCCACAGAACTGTTACTTAGGGCCACAGAAACGTTATTAGGGCCACAGAATTGTTACTCAGGGACAGACAGAATTGTTACTGAGTGCCAGAGAATTGTTACTTAGGGCCACAGAAACGTTAGTTAGGGCCACAGAATTGTTACTCAGGGACAGACACAGAATTGTTACTGAGGGCCACAGAACTGTTACTTAGGGCCACAGAAACGTTATTAGGGCCACAGAATTGTTACTCAGGGACAGACAGAATTGTTACTGAGTGCCAGAGAATTGTTACTTAGGGCCACAGAAACGTTAGTTAGGGCCACAGAATTGTTACTCAGGGACAGACACAGAATTGTTACTGAGGGCCACAGAACTGTTACTGAGGGCCACAGAAACGTTAGTAAGGGCCACAGAATTGTTACTCAGGGACAGACACAGAATTGTTACTGAGGGCCACAGAACTGTTACTTAGGGCCACAGAAATGTTAGTTAGGGCCACAGAATTGTTACTCAGGGACAGACACAGAATTGTTAGTGAGGGCCACAGAATTGTTACTTAGGGCCACAGAATTGTTACTCAGGGACAGACAGAATTGTTACTGAGTGCCAGAGAATTGTTACTTAGGGCCACAGAAACGTTAGTTAGGGCCACAGAATTGTTACTCAGGGACAGACAGAATTGTTACTGAGTGCCAGAGAATTGTTACTTAGGGCCACAGAAACGTTAGTTAGGGCCACAGAATTGTTACTCAGGGACAGACACAGAATTGTTACTGAGGGCAACAGAATTGTTACTTAGGGCCACAGAAACATTACTCAGGGACACACAATTGTTACTGAGGGCCACAGAACAGTTACTTAGGGCCACAGAAACGTTAGTTAGGGCCACAGAATTGTTACTCAGGGACAGACACAGAATTGTTACTGAGGGCCACAGAATTGTTACTTAGGGCCACAGAAACGTTACTCAGGGACACAGAATTGTTACTGAGGGCCACAGAACCGTTACTTAGGGCCACAGAATTGTTACTCAGGGACAGACACAGAATTGTTACTCAGGGACACAGAATTGTTACTGAGGGCCACAGAACCATTACTTAGGGCCACAGAAACGTTACTCAGGGACACAGAATTGTTACTGAGGGCCACATAACCGTTACTTAGGGCCACATAATTGTTACTCAGGGACAGACACAGAATTGTTACTGAGGGACACAGAATTGTTACTGAGGGCAACAACCGTTACTTAGGGCCACAGAATTGTTACTCAGGGACACAGAATTGTTACTGAGGGCCACAGAACCGTTACTTAGGGCCACAGAATTGTTACTCAGGGACACAGAATTGTTACTGAGGGCCACAGAACCGTTACTTAGGGCCACAGAATTGTTACTCAGGGACAGACACAGAATTGTTACTGAGGGACACAGAATTGTTACTGAGGGCCACAGAAACGTTAATCAGGGACACAGAATTGTTACTGAGGGCCACAGAACCGTTACTTAGGGCCACATAAAAGTTAATCAGGGACACAGAATTGTTACTGAGGGCCACAGAACCGTTACTTAGGGCCACAGAATTGTTACTCAGGGACAGACACAGAATTGTTACTGAGGGACACAGAATTGTTACTGAGGGCCACAGAACCGTTACTTAGGGCCACAGAAACGTTAATCAGGGACACAGAATTGTTACTGAGGGCCACAGAACCGTTACTTAGGGCCACATAAACGTTAATCAGGGACACAGAATTGTTACTGAGGGCCACAGAACCGTTACTTAGGGCCACAGAATTGTTACTCACGGACAGACACAGAATTGTTTCTTGAGGGACACAGAATTGTTACTGAGGGCCACAGAACCGTTACTTAGGGCCACAGAATTGTTACTTAGGGACACAGAATTGTTACTGAGGGCCACAGAACCATTACTTAGGGCCACAGATTTGTTACTTAGGGACACAGAATTGTTACTGAGGGCCACAGAACTGTTACTTAGGGCCACAGAATTGTTACTCGGACAGACACAGAATTGTTACTCAGGGACACAGAATTGTTACTGAGGGCCACAGAACCGTTACTTAGGGCCACAGAATTGTTACTCAGGGACACAGAATTGTTACTGAGGGCCACAGAACTGTTACTTAGGGCCACAGAATTGTTACTCAGGGACACTGAATTGTTACTGAGGGCCACAGAACTGTTACTTAGGGCCACAGAATTGTTACTCGGACAGACACAGAATTGTTACTCAGGGACACAGAATTGTTACTGAGGGCCACAGAACCGTTACTTAGGGCCACAGAATTGTTACTCAGGGACACAGAATTGTTACTGAGGGCCACAGAACTGTTACTTAGGGCCACAGAATTGTTACTCAGGGACACAGATTTGTTACTGAGGGCCACAGAACTGTTACTTAGGGCCACAGAAAGGTAACTCAGGGACACAGAATTGTTACTGAGGGCCACAGAACTGTTACTTAGGGCCACAGAATTGTTACTCGGACAGACACAGAATTGTTACTCAGGGACACAGAATTGTTCCTGAGGGCCACAGAACCGTTACTTAGGGCCACATAAACGTTAATCAGGGACACAGAATTGTTACTGAGGGCCACAGAACCGTTACTTAGGGCCACATAATTGTTACTCAGGGACAGACACAGAATTGTTACTGAGGGACACAGAATTGTTACTGAGGGCCACAGAACCGTTACTTAGGGCCACAGAATTGTTACTCAGGGACAGACACAGAATTGTTACTCAGGGACACAGAATTGTTACTCAGGGACACAGAATCGTTGAATTAAAGAGTATGTCAGACAACATGCAGAGGAGTGGCAGAGGAGGCAATGTTTTAGGAGCGAGCAGACGTGGCAGCAGAGGAAGGGGTCGAGGCAGCACTATTCGCAGCCAGAGGCCAGTGCTCCCGGTGTCATCCAGCGGTCGTGTCTCCACCGACAACCCTGCCGTCGTCGATTGGTTGGCTCGGTCGTCTTCCTCTTCCCAGGTCACCTCTGACACCTACAGCCAACGGTCGGTGGGTACGTCAGACACAACCGTTAGTTGGCATGGCCCGGGACCAAGCCCACTGAAATCACGTGTCCTCTACCTGCCCCTGTCCTTTGGTGTTCCCTCACCAAGCGAAGTATCGCATGCTGTGGGCTCAGCCCCACTGTACAGTGAGGAAGAGCTAACAGAGGGCGGTCAGGAACGGGGGGAGACATCCGCCTTTTCAGCAGCCAGGCGAAGAAGTAGTGGCGAGGAGAGTGGCTCGGTAGCCGGTCTAGAGACAGGTCTGTCTCCTGACCCAGACGCAGCCGAGGGGGCTAGTAGTGAGGCGGAGACCCTACTTGATGATGAGGAGGTTGATCGCACTTGGCAGCCTCGTCGTCATCAGGCAATTTCTTCCGCATCATCAGGAGAAGAGGGTGGCAGCTTGGCAGTGAGCGAAACAGTCGGTGGGTTGCCCAGGAGACAGCAGCAGGGTCGCAGCAGTGTCAGTGGAGCCAAACGGCCACGGAGTAGAGCACCAGCTCCACTGCAGCCTACCACCACGGCCAGTAGTGGTGCCGGTGTGCACGGAGGAAGCACGGAGTCAGCCAGTGAGGAGTATCGGGGGCAAAGTTTCCTACTCGGCGGTGTGGCAATTTTTTGTCAAGCCGCCCGAAGAAGTAAACGTAGCCGTATGTCGACTATGTGGCCAGAAAGTCAAGCGTGGCCAGGGGGCCCATGTTGGGACTACAGCGTTGCGGCAGCATATGCAGCGTCGCCATTTGGTGGCCTGGGAAAACCGTGATAAAGATACGGCGGTTCTGCCCGCCCCAGCCCCCGCTCCATCACCCGCTCCGTTACTTGCTCCGTCACCTGACGTCAATCGCCCTCCATCAGCCAGTCAAGGCTCCAACACCTCTGCTGAGGGGAGTTGTCGCTCGTTGGCATCTTCCGCTCGTTCAGATGCTCCTTCTCCTGCTACTCCTCTTCACGGATTCCGTCAGCAGTCTTTCTTGGAATCAGTTTCCAAGAGACAACAGTTTGCGAGCACGCACCCGACGGTGCAAAAGCTGAACGTCCTCCTGTCCAAGTTGCTGGTGCTGCAGTCCCTCCCTTTCCAAGTGGTGGACTCAGCACCTTTCCGAGAAATGATGGCTTGTGCCGCGCCGCGGTGGAGAGTGCCAAGCCGTCATTTCTTCGCCAAAAAGGCAGTGCCAGCCCTGCATTCACATGTAGAAGAGATGGTGGGCTAGTCTTTGAGCATGTCGGTCTCTGCCAAAGTGCACGGCAGCGCCAACGAGTGGAGCTGTAACTACGGTCAGGGACAGTACATGTCATTTACGGCCCACTGGGTGAACGTGGTGCCGGCACAGCCGCACCAGCAACTTGGACAGGTCACGCCGCTTTTGCCTCCACGTTTGCACGTCCTTGGTCCACAAAAGATGTCCGCCTCTACCACCTCTTCTTCCGCCGTGTCCTCAACCGCCACCCCCGTGCCAAGTCCCATTACCCGACCGGCATATCACATGTGCAGGGCGCAACGGTGTCACGCTGTGCTGCACCTGGTATGCCTTGGCGAACGTAGTCACACAGGGGAGGAAATTCTCAGTGTAATGAACAGAGAAATCGACAGATGGCTGTCTCCGCGCAAACTGAAAATCGGAACCATGTTGACCGACAATGGAAAGAACATGGTGTCTGCTCTGCGTCAAGGAAGGTTGTGCCATGCGCCATGCATGGCTCACGTGTTCAATCTGGTTGTCAAGCGGTTCCTAAAATCCACCATCCCACTGCAAGACATCCTTAAAATGTCACGTAAACTTTGCATGCATTTCAGCCATTCCTACACCGCAAAGCACACCCTCCTTGAGCTGCAGCGGCAGAACGGAATTGCACAGCATCGCCTGATCTGCGACGTTGCAACAAGGTGGAATTCAACCCTACACATGTTAGACCGCCTTTACGAACAGCGAAAGGCCATCACCGATTTCCTGATGTTACAAGCGGATAAAGGTACTCCCCTGTGTAACTTTGATGTCAGCCATTGGCAGCTCATGCGTGACACCTGCCGCTTGCTCAGGCCCTTTGAGGAGGCCACGCTATTCGTGAGTCGGCAGGACTATGGGATGAACGACGTCATTCCTCTGTTGCACGTCCTGGAACAAATGCTGTTAACAATGGCTGGTCAGGGTGCGGTAGACGTGGCGCACAGATCTCAACGCCACATGACCCCTGTGGGGGCAGGACAGGAAGAAGAGGAGGAGGTAGAGGAGGACATTTGTGCTCAGGAATTATTGAGTGAAATGGGTGGTTTTTCCACTCAGCGGACAGGAGTGGAGGAGCAGGAGCATCTGGTAGAGGAGGAGGAGGAGGAGACAGAGGACCCAGACGCACCGTGGCAGTATGCTGTGGAGAAGGAGGCAGGGAGTCCCTCGCATTCCTTGGCACAAATGGCCCATAGCATGCTCGGTTGCTTGCGTAGCGACAGCCGAATAATAACCATCAGACAGAGGGATGACTTTTGGCTGTCCACCTTGTTGGACCCTCGCTACCGTTCAAAAATGGTGGCCTTTTTCACACCTGCTGAGAGGGAGGCCAAAATAACGTACTATAAAAACCACCTATGTAGTCAGTTGGTCTCTGCCTTTGTGCGCCAACGTCCATCCTCAGACACTGTGGGCCCTGAGCGCTCGCGTTCCGCTGCCATGGCAGCAGGGGAGGGGTGGGGTGGTAGGAGCAGTGGCAGCTCCACCAGCAGCGGCTGCCTCAGTCTGCAGTCGATGATGAGTAGCTTTCTTCACCAGCGCAGTGAGGAAACTACTAACCAGCCGCAGCAGCAGCAGCAGCAGCATCAGGTGGACCTGGAGCAGGACCTCAAACAACAGGCTTGGGCCTACTTGGACAGCACCCTGCCAACCGAGGTAGACAATCCCCTTGACTACTGGGCAACGAAACTTGACCTTTGGCCCCAACTAGCTGAATTTGCCCTTGAAAGGCTGTCATGCCCGGCCAGTAGCGTGGCATCGGAGCGCGTGTTTAGTGCGGCAGGAGGTATTGTAACTCCGCGGAGGACACGACTGTCCACCCAAAGTGTGGAGAGACTCACGTTTGTGAAAATGAATCAGGCGTGGATTAGTCTGGATTTCAAACCACCAGTTCCTGACACAACTGACTAAATCCACCATGAATCATGCCTCAAACATGTGCCACTTTCAGGTCTCCTCACACACTGCTGGTGTGTTCAATTTTTTGACATAGGGTGCTGGCAGATTACGGGCCTCCCATAGCTGCTGCCAGGCCCCTAATCTGCCATGGGCCCCTATATACCGCCTCCTCATGCTGCTGCCAAGTCCAGAGTCTGTCATGGGTCCCTGTACGGCCTCCCATTGCTGCTGTCTCCATCGCCACACTCTGCCATGTGCCACTTTCAGGTCTCCTCACACACTGCTGGTGTGTTCAATTTTTTGACATAGGGTGCTGGCAGATTACGGGCCTCCCATAGCTGCTGCCAGGCCCCTAATCTGCCAGGGGCCCCTATATACCGCCTCCTCATGCTGCTGCCAAGTCCAGAGTCTGTCATGGGTCCCTGTACGGCCTCCCATTGCTGCTGTCTCCATCGCCACACTCTGCCATGTGCCACTTTCAGGTCTCCTCACACACTGCTGGTGTGTTCAATTTTTTGACATAGGGTGCTGGCAGATTACGGGCCTCCCATAGCTGCTGCCAGGCCCCTACTCTGCCATGGGCCCCTATATACCGCCTCCTCATGCTGCTGCCAAGTCCAGAGTCTGTCATGGGTCCCTGTACGGCCTCCCATTGCTGCTGTCTCCATCGCCACACTCTGCCATGTGCCACTTTCAGGTCTCCTCACACACTGCTGGTGTGTTCAATTTTTTGACATAGGGTGCTGGCAGATTACGGGCCTCCCATAGCTGCTGCCAGGCCCCTAATCTGCCAGGGGCCCCTATATACCGCCTCCTCATGCTGCTGCCAAGTCCAGAGTCTGTCATGGGTCCCTGTACGGCCTCCCATTGCTGCTGTCTCCATCGCCACACTCTGCCATGTGCCACTTTCAGGTCTCCTCACACACTGCTGGTGTGTTCAATTTTTTGACATAGGGTGCTGGCAGATTACGGGCCTCCCATAGCTGCTGCCAGGCCCCTAATCTGCCATGGGCCCCTAGATACCGCCTCCTCATGCTGCTGCCAAGTCCAGAGTCTGTCATGGGTCCCTGTACGGCCTCCCATTGCTGCTGTCTCCATCGCCACACTCTGCCATGTGCCACTTTCAGGTCTCCTCACACACTGCTGGTGTGTTCAATTTTTTGACATAGGGTGCTGGCAGATTACGGGCCTCCCATAGCTGCTGCCAGGCCCCTAATCTGCCAGGGGCCCCTATATACCGCCTCCTCATGCTGCTGCCAAGTCCAGAGTCTGTCATGGGTCCCTGTACGGCCTCCCATTGCTGCTGTCTCCATCGCCACACTCTGCCATGTGCCACTTTCAGGTCTCCTCACACACTGCTGGTGTGTTGAATTTTTTGACATAGGGTGCTGGCAGATTACGGGCCTCCCATAGCTGCTGCCAGGCCCCTAATCTGCCATGGGCCCCTATATACCGCCTCCTCATGCTGCTGCCAAGTCCAGAGTCTGTCATGGGTCCCTGTACGGCCTCCCATTGCTGCTGTCTCCATCGCCACACTCTGCCATGTGCCACTTTCAGGTCTCCTCACACACTGCTGGTGTGTTGAATTTTTTGACATAGGGTGCTGGCAGATTACGGGCCTCCTATAGCTGCTGCCAGGCCCCTAATCTGCCATAGGCCCCTATATACCGCCTCCTCATGCTGCTGCCAAGTCCAGAGTCTGTCATGGGTCCCTGTACGGCCTCCCATTGCTGCTGTCTCCATCGCCACACTCTGCCATGTGCCACTTTCAGGTCTCCTCACACTGCTGGTGTGTTGAATTTTTTGACATAGGGTGCTGGCAGATTACGGGCCTCCTATAGCTGCTGCCAGGCCCCTAATCTGCCATAGGCCCCTATATACCGCCTCCTCATGCTGCTGCCAAGTCCAGAGTCTGTCATGGGTCCCTGTACGGCCTCCCATTGCTGCTGTCTCCATCGCCACACTCTGCCATGTGCCACTTTCAGGTCTCCTCACACTGCTGGTGTGTTGAATTTTTTGACATAGGGTGCTGGCAGATTACGGGCCTCCTATAGCTGCTGCCAGGCCCCTAATCTGCCATAGGCCCCTATATACCGCCTCCTCATGCTGCTGCCAAGTCCAGAGTCTGTCATGGGTCCCTGTACGGCCTCCCATTGCTGCTGTCTCCATCGCCACACTCTGCCATGTGCCACTTTCAGGTCTCCTCACACACTGCTGGTGTGTTCAATTTTTTGACATAGGGTGCTGGCAGATTACGGGCCTCCCATAGCTGCTGCTAGGCCCCTAATCTGCCATGGGCCCCTATATACCGCCTCCTCATGCTGCTGCCAAGTCCAGAGTCTGTCATGGGTCCCTCTACGGCCTCCCATTGCTGCTGTCTCCATCGCCACACTCTGCCATGTGCCACTTTCAGGTCTCCTCACACACTGCTGGTGTGTTCAATTTTTTGACATAGGGTGCTGGCAGATTACGGGCCTCCCATAGCTGCTGCCAGGCCCCTAATCTGCCAGGGGCCCCTATATACCGCCTCCTCATGCTGCTGCCAAGTCCAGAGTCTGTCATGGGTCCCTGTACGGCCTCCCATTGCTGCTGTCTCCATCGCCACACTCTGCCATGTGCCACTTTCAGGTCTCCTCACACTGCTGGTGTGTTGAATTTTTTGACATAGGGTGCTGGCAGATTACGGGCCTCCTATAGCTGCTGCCAGGCCCCTAATCTGCCATAGGCCCCTATATACCGCCTCCTCATGCTGCTGCCAAGTCCAGAGTCTGTCATGGGTCCCTGTACGGCCTCCCATTGCTGCTGTCTCCATCGCCACACTCTGCCATGTGCCACTTTCAGGTCTCCTCACACACTGCTGGTGTGTTGAATTTTTTGACATAGGGTGCTGGCAGATTACGGGCCTCCTATAGCTGCTGCCAGGCCCCTAATCTGCCATAGGCCCCTATATACCGCCTCCTCATGCTGCTGCCAAGTCCAGAGTCTGTCATGGGTCCCTGTACGGCCTCCCATTGCTGCTGTCTCTGAAAGGTTGTCGATAGCCCCTGGCTATCAGTCTTTATAGTCGGTTTCAGGTACGGACGCGTCGGGGAGATTGACTTCATCTCAGAAAAGACAACAGACATACACATACACACAGAGATAGTTGAAATCAATCTCTCAAGTTTATTAGCGGGAAGAAAATTAATGTAACAGAAAAAAGAAAGGTGGGGGCACAGAGTATCAAAAAGCTGAGTTGTCAGTAATTGATTGGCTGAATACAAAAAGACAAACATTGACGTCAATTCTAAAAAGTGATGAGAAGCGGGGTTTCACTTTCCCAGGAATAAAGTTTCTACATTGTTTTAAAACACTTATCTACTACATACAATAGAATCTCGCTAGATACTTGTCAAGGCTGTGAACATGACTTTCTCAGGCCTTGAAATCAGTTACAAGTATCCAACAATTATTTTCCCATGGGACAGAAATATTTGACTTTTAATTATATCATAACAGAAACAGGTGCTGTTAGTATAAAGAAATAATTAAATACTATCTCCTCTACCAAGGCTAACCTAACATAGCATATTTTCATTAACTCATTCTGGGTATAATACAAAACAATTAACCAACATGTTAGTACAAAATATAAAATGGAGTGGGGAAAACAAAATGACAGACCTAAAAGACATACATTTCCCTTCAGTCTCCATCACCACACTCTGCCATGTGCCACTTTCAGGTCTCCTCACACTGCTGGTGTGTTGAATTTTTTGACATAGGGTGCTGGCAGATTACGGGCCTCCCATAGCTGCTGCCAGGCCACTAATCTGCCATGGGCCCCTATATACCGCCTCCTCATGCTGCTGCCAAGTCCAGAGTCTGTCATGGGTCCCTGTACGGCCTCCCATTGCTGCTGTCTCCATCGCCACACTCTGCCATGTGCCACTTTCAGGTCTCCTCACACTGCTGGTGTGTTGAATTTTTTGACATAGGGTGCTGGCAGATTACGGGCCTCCTATAGCTGCTGCCAGGCCCCTAATCTGCCATAGGCCCCTATATACCGCCTCCTCATGCTGCTGCCAAGTCCAGAGTCTGTCATGGGTCCCTGTACGGCCTCCCATTGCTGCTGTCTCCATCGCCACACTCTGCCATGTGCCACTTTCAGGTCTCCTCACACACTGCTGGTGTGTTCAATTTTTTGACATAGGGTGCTGGCAGATTACGGGCCTCCCATAGCTGCTGCCAGGCCCCTAATCTGCCATAGGCCCCTATATACCGCCTCCTCATGCTGCTGCCAAGTCCAGAGTCTGTCATGGGTCCCTGTACGGCCTCCCATTGCTGCTGTCTCCATCGCCACACTCTGCCATGTGCCACTTTCAGGTCTCCTCACACACTGCTGGTGTGTTCAATTTTTTGACATAGGGTGCTGGCAGATTACGGGCCTCCCATTGCTGCTGCCAGGCCCCTAATCTGCCATGGGCCCCTATATACCGCCTCCTCATGCTGCTGCCAAGTCCAGAGTCTGTCATGGGTCCCTGTACGGCCTCCCATTGCTGCTGTCTCCATCGCCACACTCTGCCATGTGCCACTTTCAGGTCTCCTCACACACTGCTGGTGTGTTCAATTTTTTGACATAGGGTGCTGGCAGATTACGGGCCTCCCATAGCTGCTGCCAGGCCCCTAATCTGCCATGGGCCCCTATATACCGCCTCCTCATGCTGCTGCCAAGTCCAGAGTCTGTCATGGGTCCCTGTACGGCCTCCCATTGCTGCTGTCTCCATCGCCACACTCTGCCATGTGCCACTTTCAGGTCTCCTCACACTGCTGGTGTGTTGAATTTTTTGACATAGGGTGCTGGCAGATTACGGGCCTCCTATAGCTGCTGCCAGGCCCCTAATCTGCCATAGGCCCCTATATACCGCCTCCTCATGCTGCTGCCAAGTCCAGAGTCTGTCATGGGTCCCTGTACGGCCTCCCATTGCTGCTGTCTCCATCGCCACACTCTGCCATGTGCCACTTTCAGGTCTCCTCACACACTGCTGGTGTGTTGAATTTTTTGACATAGGGTGCTGGCAGATTACGGGCCTCCTATAGCTGCTGCCAGGCCCCTAATCTGCCATAGGCCCCTATATACCGCCTCCTCATGCTGCTGCCAAGTCCAGAGTCTGTCATGGGTCCCTGTACGGCCTCCCATTGCTGCTGTCTCCATCGCCACACTCTGCCATGTGCCACTTTCAGGTCTCCTCACACACTGCTGGTGTGTTGAATTTTTTGACATAGGGTGCTGGCAGATTACGGGCCTCCTATAGCTGCTGCCAGGCCCCTAATCTGCCATAGGCCCCTATATACCGCCTCCTCATGCTGCTGCCAAGTCCAGAGTCTGTCATGGGTCCCTGTACGGCCTCCCATTGCTGCTGTCTCCATCGCCACACTCTGCCATGTGCCACTTTCAGGTCTCCTCACACTGCTGGTGTGTTGAATTTTTTGACATAGGGTGCTGGCAGATTACGGGCCTCCCATAGCTGCTGCCAGGCCCCTAATCTGCCATGGGCCCCTATATACCGCCTCCTCATGCTGCTGCCAAGTCCAGAGTCTGTCATGGGTCCCTGTACGGCCTCCCATTGCTGCTGTCTCCATCGCCACACTCTGCCATGTGCCACTTTCAGGTCTCCTCACACACTGCTGGTGTGTTGAATTTTTTGACATAGGGTGCTGGCAGATTACGGGCCTCCTATAGCTGCTGCCAGGCCCCTAATCTGCCATAGGCCCCTATATACCGCCTCCTCATGCTGCTGCCAAGTCCAGAGTCTGTCATGGGTCCCTGTACGGCCTCCCATTACTGCTGTCTCCATCGCCACACTCTGCCATGTGCCACTTTCAGGTCTCCTCACACACTGCTGGTGTGTTGAATTTTTTGACATAGGGTGCTGGCAGATTACGGGCCTCCCATAGCTGCTGCCAGGCCCCTAATCTGCCATAGGCCTTTATATACCGCCTCCTCATGCTGCTGCCAAGTCCAGAGTCTGTCATGGGTCCCTGTACGGCCTCCCATTGCTGCTGTCTCCATCGCCACACTCTGCCATGTGCCACTTTCAGGTCTCCTCACACTGCTGGTGTGTTGAATTTTTTGACATAGGGTGCTGGCAGATTACGGGCCTCCTATAGCTGCTGCCAGGCCCCTAATCTGCCATAGGCCCCTATATACCGCCTCCTCATGCTGCTGCCAAGTCCAGAGTCTGTCATGGGTCCCTGTACGGCCTCCCATTGCTGCTGTCTCCATCGCCACACTCTGCCATGTGCCACTTTCAGGTCTCCTCACACACTGCTGGTGTGTTGAATTTTTTGACATAGGGTGCTGGCAGATTACGGGCCTCCTATAGCTGCTGCCAGGCCCCTAATCTGCCATAGGCCCCTATATACCGCCTCCTCATGCTGCTGCCAAGTCCAGAGTCTGTCATGGGTCCCTGTACGGCCTCCCATTGCTGCTGTCTCCATCGCCACACTCTGCCATGTGCCACTTTCAGGTCTCCTCACACTGCTGGTGTGTTGAATTTTTTGACATAGGGTGCTGGCAGATTACGGGCCTCCCATAGCTGCTGCCAGGCCCCTAATCTGCCATGGGCCCCTATATACCGCCTCCTCATGCTGCTGCCAAGTCCAGAGTCTGTCATGGGTCCCTGTATGGCCTCCCATTGCTGCTGTCTCCATCGCCACACTCTGCCATGTGCCACTTTCAGGTCTCCTCACACTGCTGGTGTGTTGAATTTTTTGACATAGGGTGCTGGCAGATTACGGGCCTCCTATAGCTGCTGCCAGGCCCCTAATCTGCCATAGGCCCCTATATACCGCCTCCTCATGCTGCTGCCAAGTCCAGAGTCTGTCATGGGTCCCTGTACGGCCTCCCATTGCTGCTGTCTCCATCGCCACACTCTGCCATGTGCCACTTTCAGGTCTCCTCACACACTGCTGGTGTGTTGAATTTTTTGACATAGGGTGCTGGCAGATTACGGGGCTCCTATAGCTGCTGCCAGGCCCCTAATCTGCCATAGGCCCCTATATACCGCCTCCTCATGCTGCTGCCAAGTCCAGAGTCTGTCATGGGTCCCTGTACGGCCTCCCATTGCTGCTGTCTCCATCGCCACACTCTGCCATGTGCCACTTTCAGGTCTCCTCACACACTGCTGGTGTGTTCAATTTTTTGACATAGGGTGCTGGCAGATTACGGGCCTCCCATAGCTGCTGCCAGGCCTTTAATCTGCCATAGGCCCCTATATACTGCCTCCTCATGCTGCTGCCAGGTCCAGAGTCTCTCATGGGTCCCTGTACAGCCTCCCATTGCTGCTGTCTCCATCGCCACACTCTGCCATGTGCCACTTTCAGGTCTCCTCACACACTGCTGGTGTGTTCAATTTTTTGACATAGGGTGCTGGCAGATTACGGGCCTCCCATAGCTGCTGCCAGGCCCCTAATCTGCCATGGGCCCCTATATACCGCCTCCTCATGCTGCTGCCAAGTCCAGAGTCTGTCATGGGTCCCTGTACGGCCTCCCATTGCTGCTGTCTCCATCGCCACACTCTGCCATGTGCCACTTTCAGGTCTCCTCACACACTGCTGGTGTGTTCAATTTTTTGACATAGGGTGCTGGCAGATTACGGGCCTCCCATAGCTGCTGCCAGGCCCCTAATCTGCCATGGGCCCCTATATACCGCCTCCTCATGCTGCTGCCAAGTCCAGAGTCTGTCATGGGTCCCTGTACGGCCTCCCATTGCTGCTGTCTCCATCGCCACACTCTGCCATGTGCCACTTTCAGGTCTCCTCACACACTGCTGGTGTGTTCAATTTTTTGACATAGGGTGCTGGCAGATTACGGGCCTCCCATAGCTGCTGCCAGGCCCCTAATCTGCCATAGGCCCCTATATACCGCCTCCTCATGCTGCTGCCAGGTCCAGAGTCTCTCATGGGTCCCTGTACGGCCTCCCATTGCTGCTGTCTCCATCGCCACACTCTGCCATGTGCCACTTTCAGGTCTCCTCACACACTGCTGGTGTGTTCAATTTTTTGACATAGGGTGCTGGCAGATTACGGGCCTCCCATAGCTGCTGCCAGGCCCCTAATCTGCCATTGGCCCCTATATACCGCCTCCTCATGCTGCTGCCAAGTCCAGAGTCTGTCATGGGTCCCTGTACGGCCTCCCATTGCTGCTGTCTCCATCGCCACACTCTGCCATGTGCCACTTTCAGGTCTCCTCACACACTGCTGGTGTGTTCAATTTTTTGACATAGGGTGCTGGCAGATTACGGGCCTCCCATAGCTGCTGCCAGGCCCCTAATCTGCCATGGGCCCCTATATACCGCCTCCTCATGCTGTTGCCAAGTCCAGAGTCTGTCATGGGTCCCTGTACGGCCTCCCATTGCTGCTGTCTCCATCGCCACACTCTGCCATGTGCCACTTTCAGGTCTCCTCACACACTGCTGGTGTGTTCAATTTTTTGACATAGGGTGCTGGCAGATTACGGGCCTCCCATAGCTGCTGCCAGGCCCCTAATCTGCCATGGGCCCCTATATACCGCCTCCTCATGCTGCTGCCAAGTCCAGAGTCTGTCATGGGTCCCTGTACGGCCTCCCATTGCTGCTGTCTCCATCGCCACACTCTGCCATGTGCCACTTTCAGGTCTCCTCACACACTGCTGGTGTGTTCAATTTTTTGACATAGGGTGCTGGCAGATTACGGGCCTCCCATAGCTGCTGCCAGGCCCCTAATCTGCCATGGGCCCCTATATACCGCCTCCTCATGCTGCTGCCAAGTCCAGAGTCTGTCATGGGTCCCTGTACGGCCTCCCATTGCTGCTGTCTCCATCGCCACACTCTGCCATGTGCCACTTTCAGGTCTCCTCACACTGCTGGTGTGTTGAATTTTTTGACATAGGGTGCTGGCAGATTACGGGCCTCCTATAGCTGCTGCCAGGCCCCTAATCTGCCATAGGCCCCTATATACCGCCTCCTCATGCTGCTGCCAAGTCCAGAGTCTGTCATGGGTCCCTGTACGGCCTCCCATTGCTGCTGTCTCCATCGCCACACTCTGCCATGTGCCACTTTCAGGTCTCCTCACACACTGCTGGTGTGTTGAATTTTTTGACATAGGGTGCTGGCAGATTACGGGCCTCCTATAGCTGCTGCCAGGCCCCTAATCTGCCATCGGCCCCTATATACCGCATCCTCATGCTGCTGCCAAGTCCAGAGTCTGTCATGGGTCCCTGTACGGCCTCCCATTGCTGCTGTCTCCATCGCCACACTCTGCCATGTGCCACTTTCAGGTCTCCTCACACACTGCTGGTGTGTTGAATTTTTTGACATAGGGTGCTGGCAGATTACGGGCCTCCTATAGCTGCTGCCAGGCCCCTAATCTGCCATGGGCCCCTATATACCGCCTCCTCATGCTGCTGCCAAGTCCAGAGTCTGTCATGGGTCCCTGTACGGCCTCCCATTGCTGCTGTCTCCATCGCCACACTCTGCCATGTGCCACTTTCAGGTCTCCTCACACTGCTGGTGTGTTGAATTTTTTGACATAGGGTGCTGGCAGATTACGGGCCTCCTATAGCTGCTGCCAGGCCCCTAATCTGCCATGGGCCCCTATATACCGCCTCCTCATGCTGCTGCCAAGTCCAGAGTCTGTCATGGGTCCCTGTACGGCCTCCCATTGCTGCTGTCTCCATCGCCACACTCTGCCATGTGCCACTTTCAGGTCTCCTCACACTGCTGGTGTGTTGAATTTTTTGACATAGGGTGCTGGCAGATTACGGGCCTCCTATAGCTGCTGCCAGGCCCCTAATCTGCCATAGGCCCCTATATACCGCCTCCTCATGCTGCTGCCAAGTCCAGAGTCTGTCATGGGTCCCTGTACGGCCTCCCATTGCTGCTGTCTCCATCGCCACACTCTGCCATGTGCCACTTTCAGGTCTCCTCACACACTGCTGGTGTGTTGAATTTTTTGACATAGGGTGCTGGCAGATTACGGGCCTCCTATAGCTGCTGCCAGGCCCCTAATCTGCCATGGGCCCCTATATACCGCCTCCTCATGCTGCTGCCAAGTCCAGAGTCTGTCATGGGTCCCTGTACGGCCTCCCATTGCTGCTGTCTCCATCGCCACACTCTGCCATGTGCCACTTTCAGGTCTCCTCACACTGCTGGTGTGTTGAATTTTTTGACATAGGGTGCTGGCAGATTACGGGCCTCCTATAGCTGCTGCCAGGCCCCTAATCTGCCATGGGCCCCTATATACCGCCTCCTCATGCTGCTGCCAAGTCCAGAGTCTGTCATGGGTCCCTGTACGGCCTCCCATTGCTGCTGTCTCCATCGCCACACTCTGCCATGTGCCACTTTCAGGTCTCCTCACACTGCTGGTGTGTTGAATTTTTTGACATAGGGTGCTGGCAGATTACGGGCCTCCTATAGCTGCTGCCAGGCCCCTAATCTGCCATAGGCCCCTATATACCGCCTCCTCATGCTGCTGCCAAGTCCAGAGTCTGTCATGGGTCCCTGTACGGCCTCCCATTGCTGCTGTCTCCATCGCCACACTCTGCCATGTGCCACTTTCAGGTCTCCTCACACACTGCTGGTGTGTTGAATTTTTTGACATAGGGTGCTGGCAGATTACGGGCCTCCTATAGCTGCTGCCAGGCCCCTAATCTGCCATAGGCCCCTATATACCGCCTCCTCATGCTGCTGCCAGGTCCAGAGTCTCTCATGGGTCCCTGTACGGCCTCCCATTGCTGCTGTCTCCATCACCACACTCTGCCATGTGCCACTTTCAGGTCTCCTCACACTGCTGGTGTGTTCCATTTTTTGTCATAGGGTGCTGGCAGATTACGGGCCTCCCATAGCTGCTGCCAGGCCCCTAATCTGCCATGGGCCCCTATACCGACTCCTCATGCTGTGACGTTGCAACAAGGTGGAATTCAACCCTACATATGTTAGACCGCCTTTACGAACAGCAAAAGGCCATCACAGATTTCCTGATGTTAAAAGCGGATAAAGGTACTCCCTGTGTAACTTAGATGTCAGCCATTGGCAGCTCATGCGTGACACCTGCGCTTGCTCAGGCCCTTTGAGGAGGCCACGCTATTCGTGAGTCGGCAGGACTATGGGATGAACGACGTCATTCCTCTGTTGCACGTCCTGGAACAAATGCTGTTAACAATGGCTGGTCAGGGTGCGGTAGACGTGGCGCACAGATCTCAACGCCACATGACCCCTGTGGGGGCAGGACAGGAAGAAGAGGAGGAGGTAGAGGAGGACATTGGTGCTCAGGAATTATTGAGTGAAATGGGTGGTTTTTCCACTCAGCGGACAGGAGTGGAGGAGCAGGAGCATCTGGTAGAGGAGGAGGAAGAGGAGACAGAGGACCCAGACGCACCGTGGCAGTATGCTGTGGAGATGGAGGCAGGGAGTCCCTCGCATTCCTTGGCACAAATGGCCCATAGCATGCTCGCTTGCTTGCGTAGCGACAGCCGAATAATAACCATCAGACAGAGGGATGACTTTTGGCTTTCCACCTTGTTGGACCCTCGCTACCGTTCAAAAATGGTGGCCTTTTTCACACTTGCTGAGAGGGAGGCCAAAATAACGTACTATAAAAACCACCTATGTAGTCAGCTGGTCTCTGCCTGTCTGCGCCAACGTCCATCCTCAGACACTGTGGGCCCTGTGCGCTCGCGTTCCGCTGCCATGGCAGCAGGGGAGGGGTGGGGTGGTAGGATCAGTGGCAGCTCCACCAGCAGCGGCTGCCTCAGTCTGCAGTCGATGATGAGTAGCTTTCTTCACCAGCGCAGTGAGGAAACTACTAACCAGCCGCAGCAGCAGCAGCAGCAGCAGCAGCATCAGGTGGACCTGGAGCAGGACCTCAAACAACAGGCTTAGGCCTACTTGGACAGCACCCTGCCAACCGAGGTAGACAATCCCCTTGACTACTGGGCAACGAAACTTGACCTTTGGCCCCAACTAGCTGAATTTGCCCTTGAAAGGCTGTCATGCCCGGCCAGTAGCGTGGCATCGGAGCGCGTGTTTAGTGCGGCAGGAGGTATTGCAACTCCGCGGAGGACACGACTGTCCACCCAAAGTGTGGAGAGACTCACGTTTGTGAAAATGAATCAGGCGTGGATTAGTCTGGATTTCAAACCACCAGTTCCTGACACAACTGACTAAATCCGCCATGAATCATGCCCCAAACATGTGCCACTTTCAGGTCTCCTCACACTGCTGGTGTGTTCCATTTTTTGTCATAGGGTGCTGGCAGATTATGGGCCTCCCATAGCTGCTGCCAGGCCCCTAATCTGCCATGGGCCCCTATACCACCTCTGTCAGGGCTCCCAGGTATGACCAGAGGTGTGTGACTGATGCAGGGAAACGCAGACTTCAGATATGTGATAAACAATACAATTTATTAACACTAACCATACAAACATAAACGCAGTGCAATACTAAACATAATACAGTGCAAACAAACCCAACCAATCACCCACAGATAACAGTACATACAAGCAAGCGTCGTCAGGCAGGCCGGGTCAATATCAATAGGGCAGGTAGGTACAGGGGGAGCAAGCAGAGAATGGTCGGGGTCACAGGCCAGGTTCAGCAGGTAGCAAGCAGCGTAGTACAGAGGGTCAGGCAGAGGGATGGTCAGGGTCACAAGCCAGGGATCAAAACAGGTAACAAGCAGCGTAGTACAGAGGGTCAGGCAGAGGGACAGAAACAGGATGCAGGACAGATACAGGGCCCAGGACAAACACAACACCAAGGCAGAGTCTGTGGGTCTGGCCATCCCTTAAATACCCCAGCATCATCAGTTCCAGGTGTTAGCTGGCTGAAAGGTTGAGTCTCTGATTGCTGGGAGCACCCGCTGGCCAGAGGCACATCGGGCAGGACTCCGGGCAGAGGCACATCGGGCAGGACTCCGGGCAGAGGCACATCGGATTACCAGGCGAAGCAGCAGGCAGCGGGCCACCAGGCGGAGCAGCAGGCACTGGCCCCCGGGCGGAGCAGCAGGCACCGGGCCCCCGGGCGGGGCGACATGCATCGGGCCCCCGGGCGGAGCAGCAGGCCCTGGGCCCCCGGGCGGAGCAGCAGGCACCGGGCCCCCGGGCGGAGCAGCAGACACCGGGCCCCCGGGCGGGGCGACCGGGCCCCCGGGTGGGGCAGCAGGCACCGGGCCCCCGGGCGGGGCAGCAGGCACCGGGCCCCCGGGCGGGGCAGCAGGCACCGGGCCCCCGGGCGGGGCAGCAGGCACCAGGCCCCCGGGCGGAGCAGCAGGCACCGGGCCCCCGGGGCCGGGCCCCCAGGAGGGGCGACAGGCATCGCGCCCCCAGGCGGGGCGACAGGCATCGTGCCCCCAGGCGGGGCGACAGGCATCGTGCCCCCAGGCGGGGCGGCGGGCGCTGGACCCCCAGGCGGAGCGACAGGTCTCGGGCCCTCAGGCGGAGCGGCGGGCGCCGGACCCCCAGGAGGAGCGACAGGTCTCGGGCCCTCAGGCGGAGCGGCGGGCGCCGGACCCCCAGATGGAGCGACAGGTCTCGGGCCCTCAGGCGGAGCGGCGGGCGCCGGACCCCCAGGTGGAGCGACAGGTCTCGGGCCCTCAGGCGGAGCGGCGGGCGCCGGACCCCCAGGCGGAGCGACAGGTCTCGGGCCCTCAGGCGGAGCGGCGGGCGCCGGACCCCCAGGAGGAGCGACAGGTCTCGGGCCCTCAGGCGGAGCGGCGGGCGCCAGACCCCCAGGCGGAGCGACAGGTCTCGGGCCCTCAGGCGGAGCGGCGGGCGCCGGACCCCCAGGAGGAGCGACAGGTCTCGGGCCCTCAGGCGGAGCGGCGGGCGCCGGACCCCCAGATGGAGCGACAGGTCTCGAGCCCTCAGGCGGAGCGGCGGGCGCCGGACCCCCAGGTGGAGCGACAGGTCTCGGGCCCTCAGGCGGAGCGGCGGGCGCCGGACCCCCAGGCGGAGCGACAGGTCTCGGGCCCTCAGGCGGAGCGGCGGGCGCCGGACCCCCAGGAGGAGCGACAGGTCTCGGGCCCTCAGGCGGAGCGGCGGGCGCCGGACCCCCAGATGGAGCGACAGGTCTCGGGCCCTCAGGCGGAGCGGCGGGCGCCGGACCCCCAGGTGGAGCGACAGGTCTCGGGCCCTCAGGCGGAGCGGCGGGCGCCGGACCCCCAGGCGGAGCGACAGGTCTCGGGCCCTCAGGCGGAGCGGCGGGCGCCGGACCCCCAGGCGGAGCGACAGGTCTCGGGCCCTCAGGCGGGGCGGCGGGCGCCGGACCCCCAGGAGGAGCGACAGGTCTCGGGCCCTCAGGCGGAGCGGCGGGCGCCGGACCCCCAGGCGGAGCGACAGGTCTCGGGCCCTCAGGCGGAGCGGCGGGCGCCGGACCCCCAGGAGGAGCGACAGGTCTCGGGCCCTCAGGCGGAGCGGCGGGCGCCGGACCCCCAGGAGGAGCGACAGGTCTCGGGCCCTCAAGCGGAGCGGCGGGCGCCGGACCCCCAGGCGGAGCGACAGGTCTCGGGCCCTTAGGCGGAACGACAGGTCTCAGGCCCCCAGGCGGGGCGGCGGGCACCGAGTCACCAGGCACAACCGTGGGCTCCGAGTCAACTGGGATGACCGCTGGCACTGGGTCAGACATTGGATCGTCTGGCTGGACAGCGGGCATCGGGTCACCAGGCATCAGGTCATTTGGCTCGACAGCGGGCACCGCGTCATCTGGCAAGGCAGTGGGCTCCGAGTCAACTGGTATGACCGCGGGCACTGGGTCAGACATTGGATCGTCTGACTGGACAGCGGGCACTGGGTCACCAGGCATCAGGTCATTTGGCTCGACAGCGGGCACCGCGTCATCTGGCAAGGCAGTGGGCTCCGAGTCAACTGGTATGACCGCGGGCACTGGGTCAGACATTGGATCGTCTGACTGGACAGCGGGCATCGGGTCACCAGGCATCAGGGCATTTGGCTCGACAGCGGGCACCGCGTCATCTGGCAAGGCAGTGGGCTCCGAGTCAACAGGCACGACAGTGAGCACCGGGTCATCAGGTACCGGATTGTCTGGCTCGACAGCGGGCATCGGGTCACCAGGTATGACAGCGGGCACTGGGTCACCAGGCATCAGGTCATTTGGCTCGACAGCGGGCACCGGATCAGGTACCGGATCATCTGGATCAACAGCGGGCATCGAGTCAACTGGCCTAATAGGATCGTCAGGCTGGATCAGTTCATCATGCTGGGTAGAGGCATCAGGCTGAATGCCGGCGTCCGGCTGAGTAGAGGCTTCAGGCCGAGTAGAGGCTTCAGGCCGGGTAGAGGCTTCAGGCCGGGTAGAGGCATCAGGCCGGGTAGAGGCATCAGGCCGGGTAGAGGCTTCAGGCCGGGTAGAGGCTTCAGGCCGAGTAGAGGCTTCAGGCCGAGTAGAGGCATCAGGCCGAGTAGAGGCATCAGGCTGAAGAGAGGCATCAGGCTGCATACAGGCATCAGGCTGAAGAGAGGCATCAGGCTGCGTACCGGCATCAGGCTGAAGAGAGGCATCAGGCTGAGTAGAGGCATCAGGCTGAGTAGAGGCATCAGGCTGAGTAGAGGATTCAGGCTGAGTAGAGGATTCAGGCTGAGTAGAGGCTTCAGGCTGAACCACGGAAGGCAGGCTCACCGGTTTGGATACTGGCAGGATGGTATTGGTTGGAAAGAATTTTCGCTTTTTTCTGGTTTTAACTACTGGAGCACTGCAAGTAAACGCAGGTCTGCAAACGAATGGAGCAGCTGGAGACAGAGAAGAACTGGAGGATGGAACAGGAGAGGGAGCAGTTGCTACAGAGGGCTCTTTTACAGGGTTAAAGGCAGGATAGGTGCAGCGAGTGGGAACAGGGTACTGACATGCGGTAGATAGCAGGGCAGGAGGAGCTGTTGGGAATGCAGGAATAGAGTTTTGAGGAAATAGATTAGAAGCAGGACTGGGTCTTTGTAAGCTGACTGAGGCTGGGTGCAACAAGTCTGTCCATGTCTGCAGTATGGGTTGAACAAAGCTGAGCTTACACAAAGCCTGTCTGGTCAATGACTGCACTGCGTTTATACAATCTCTTAGTGTCTGTGGTGAACATGTGGAATAACGCTCCAGAAAGTAACCCACATCATCCTCTAATAACCACACCAGGGACTCTACCTGGTCTGCACTAAATGGCGGCAAAAATTCATCCCTGCATTCGGGGGTACCAGATGAAACCAACTCTACACAAACCTGAATCAATGGCTGCACCTCAGAGAACTCTGTGCCCTGATCTACTAGAACATGAGCGAGCCGTATACATTCTAGCAGTTCGTCCCGGGTATACTCCTTCAGAGTTTGATAAGCATACTCCCTGTCATCAAACACTAGCAGATATAAATATTCAACCTCATCAAGATCCATCCTTCCCATCAACAAGCCAAGATGGCTTCCCTGTGCAGCCACTTCTGGTCAGGATTGGCCTTGGTGTAATGTCAGGGCTCCCAGGTATGACCAGAGGTGTGTGACTGATGCAGGGAAACGCAGACTTCAGATATGTGATAAACAATACAATTTATTAACACTAACCATACAAACATAAACGCAGTGCAATACTAAACATAATACAGTGCAAACAAACCCAACCAATCACCCACAGATAACAGTACATACAAGCAAGCGTCGTCAGGCAGGTCAATATCAATAGGGCAGGTAGGTACAGGGGGAGGTACAGGGGGAGCAAGCAGAGAATGGTCGGGGTCACAGGCCAGGTTCAGCAGGTAGCAAGCAGCGTAGTACAGAGGGTCAGGCAGAGGGATGGTCAGGGTCACAAGCCAGGGATCAAAACAGGTAACAAGCAGCGTAGTACAGAGGGTCAGGCAGAGGGACAGAAACAGGATGCAGGACAGATACAGGGCCCAGGACAAACACAACACCAAGGCAGAGTCTGTGGGTCTGGCCATCCCTTAAATACCCTAGCATCATCAGTTCCAGGTGTTAGCTGGCTGAAAGGTTGAGTCTCTGATTGCTGGGAGGACCCGCTGGCCAGCCCTGGTACTGCAGATCAAAAGGCAGGTGAGTCCCACCATTGCTGGCCAGTCCATTCCTGACAGCCTCCTCATGCTGCTGCCAAGTCCAGAGTCTCTCATGGGTCCCTGTACGGCCTCCCATTGCTGCTGTCTCCATCGCCACACTCTGCCATGTGCCACTTTCAGGTCTCCTCACACTGCTGGTGTGTTCCATTTTTTGTCATAGGGTGCTGGCAGATTACGGGCCTCCCATAGCTGCTGCCAGGCCCCTAATCTGCCATGGGCCCCTATACCGCCTCCTCATGCTGCTGCCAGGTCCAGAGTCTCTCATGGGTCCCTGTACGGCCTCCCATTGCTGCTGTCTCCATCGCCACACTCTGCCATGTGCCACTTTCAGGTCTCCTCACACTGCTGGTGGGTTCCATTTTTTGTCATAGGGTGCTGGCAGATTACGGGCCTCCCATAGCTGCTGCCAGGCCCCTAATCTGCCATGGGCCCCCGTACCGACTCCTCATGCTGCTGCCAGGCCCGTAATCTGTCATGGGCCCCTGTTGTCGCTTGTTGGCATATTCCGCTCGTTCAGATGCTCCTTCTCCTGCTACTCCTCTTCACGGATTCCGTCAGCAGTCTTTCTTGGAATCCGTTTCCAAGAGACAACAGTTTGCGAGCACGCACCCGACGGTGCAGAAGCTGAACGTCCTCCTGTCCAAGTTGCTGCTGCCAGGCTCGTAATCTGTCATGCGCCCCTGTACCGCCTCCTCATGCTGCTGCCAGGTCCAGAGTGTGTCATGGGCCCCCGTACCGACTCCTCATGCTGCTGCCAGGCCCGTAATCTGTCATGGGCCCCTGTACCGCCTCCCCATGCTGCTGGCAGGTCCAGAGTGTGTCATGGGTCCCTGTACGGCCTCCCATTGCTGCTGCCAGGCCCGTAATCTGCCATGGGCCCCGTACCGACTCCTCATGCTGCTGCCAGGCCCGTAATCTGTCATGGGCCCCTGTACCGCCTCCTCATGCTGCTGCCAGGTCCAGAGTGTGTCATGGGTCCCTGTACGGCCTCCCATTGCTGCTGTCTCTATCGCCACACTCTGGCATGTGCCACTTTCAGGTCTCCTCACACTGCTGGTGGTTTCCATTTTTGTCATAGGGTGCTGTATGGCCTCCCATTGCTGCTGCCTCCACCGCCACACTGTGGCTCCACACTCTGGTTTTGGCCCCGTGACTGCCCAAATGAGTGAAGTGTGCGGTGATTCTAAGATCGACGGCACTCATCTGCATGTCATACTGACTGACAGTATTATTTCTCTTCCCCAGCAGACTCCAAGGGCATTTAAATTAAAGGTACAGTGTTCTGCACTAATATTAAGTCTCTCTGAAGCCTAGAAACACCCTTTTTTAAGTTAAATTCACAGCGAATATATTCGACTCGAATCAAAATTTTTCCACGAATTCGCCGAATCAGTCGAATCGAATTTTTGAATACTTCGCTCATCTCTAATTAAAATGTTTCAGTTAATGCATGGGGTGATGAATATGAACACGGTCGAAATGAATTATAAATGTTTAACCAGATGGTATTGTACACCGAGTGTGGCCCATAAACAACAAGTATAAATTTCACCATTATCTTGGAGGGGATGTGGGGCAAGGGGGACAATGGCACATATATGGTGGGATTGTCCAAAAATACAGGTGTTTTGGCAAGATATAATTCAATATATGCAGGAGATTTTGTGGATAACTATTCAGAAGGATCTGTGGATGTGCCTATTTTATAGGTCAGAGATGTCAGTGAAACAATATAAAAATAGTATATTATACCATCTAATCAGTGCGGCAAACGGTTTAATCACCAAATTTTGGCAGGTAAAGGACCCTCCAACAATGATGGATTGGATAGATAGGATCGAGTATATAAATAAGATGTGTATAGAAAACCCTCAGCGCTATGGACCTCCTAAAGAACTTGTGCAGCTAGCATATAATGTGTTCCTACATGTAAACCATAAATAAAATTAAAAAGTGCAGCACAACAATATATATACAAATATGGTGCTAACAATATAATACGTGCAAGTGAAAAAACAAAAAACTGTGTTTGTGAAAATCAGTGTGTGCTATACCAGATGTCTTACCAATACACACATATAAGTCCCCATAAACTACACATAACCGGTACTATAAACAAATTGTGCACACAAATAAAATGTCCTTAATAGTGAACTGTCCCTTTAAATCTTGAATATCAGCACGTGGACTTAAGTGGTGTATATCCTATAAATCGTGAACCACATACACCAGCTATAAGTGTCATCTCAATACGGTCTCAAAAAATGGAGAACCGTCCCTTTCAATCCACTGTATTACAAATAGACCAGTGTAACACACTACTGTATAAACGTGTACGGTGCTCCTGTGTCACCCCTTTAGTGCTTGTCCACTTCCAACACTCTGTTGTGCTCACGTCCAAGTTTGACTCATAATGACAGGTCAAACTGCGCTTTCCCCTTTAACCCGGGAGGGTATACTGGTACACAGATCTTCACCACCGTTAGCCAGCACTTTTAAACATCTCCGGATCGCTCCACAGTTTATGGGGTCTTATATGTGTGTATTGGTAAGACATCTGGTATAGCACATATTGATTTTCACAAGAACAGTTTTTTGTTTTTTTTCATTTGCACGTATTATATTGTTAGCACCATATTTGTATATATATTGTTGCGCTGCATTTTTTTATTTGATATAAATAAGATGGAGGAGTTATACCATATGGAGGAAGACAAAATGGAAAAATTTAGAAAGGATTGGAGTAGGTGGTATGATTTTAAGACATCTGAATAATACCTCGAAGTGAGGGGTTCCCCGGTAGTAGAGTTGGAGAATTAAA